>NC_062521.1:30568456-30883210 GCF_022655615.1 Tachysurus fulvidraco | reverse complement strand
GCAGATTCTGTTGTTGGTGTTGTAGTGGATGTTTCAGTTGATGGAGTGGTTGTCACTGCAGTAGTTTCTGCTGATGTTGGAGGTGTTGTAGGTTGTGTTGTGTATAGAGTTGTGGTGGCAGATTCTGTTGTTGGTGTTGGAGTGGATGTTTCAGTTGTTGGAGTGGTTGTCACTGCAGTTGTTTCTGCAGATATTGGTGGTGTTGTAGGTTGTGTTGTGTACAATGTTGTAGTGGCAGATTCTGTTGTTGGTGTTGGAGTGGATGTTTCAGTTGTAACACTGGTTGTCACTGCAGTTGTTTCTGCTGATGTTGGTGGTGTTGTAGGTTGTGTTGTGTACAATGTTGTGGTGGCAGATTCTGTTGTTGGTGTTGTAGTGGATGTTTCAGTTGTAGCAGTGGTTGTCACTGCAGTTGTTTCTGCTGATGTTGGTGGTGTTGTAGGTTCTGTTGTGTACAATGTTGTGGTGGCAGATTCTGTTGTTTGTGTTGGAGTGGATGTTTCAGTTGTAACAGTGGTTGTCCCTGCAGTAGTTTCTGCTGATGTTGGTGGTGTTGTAGGTTGTGTTGTGTATAGAGTTGTGGTGGCAGATTCTGTTGTTGGTGTTGTAGTGGATGTTTCAGTTGTAACAATGGTTGTCACTGCAGTGGTTTCTGTTGATGTTGGTGGTGTTGTAGGTTGTGTTGTGTACAATGTTGTGGTGGCAGATTCTGTTGTTGGTGTTGTAGTGGATGTTTCAGTTGTACCAGTGGTTTTCACTGCAGTTGTTTCTGCTGATGTTGGTGGTGTTTTAGGTTGTGTTGTGTACAATGTTGTGGTGGCAGATTCTGTTGTTGGTGTTGGAGTGGATGTTTCACTTGTAACAGTGGTTGTCACTGCAGTGGTTTCTGTTGATGTTGGTGGTGTTGTAGGTTGTGTTGTGTACAATGTTGTGGTGGCAGATTCTGTTGTTGGTGTTGGAGTGGATGTTTCAGTTGTTGGAGTGGTTGTCACTGCAGTTGTTTCTGCAGATATTGGTGGTGTTGTAGGTTGTGTTGTGTACAATGTTGTAGTGGCAGATTCTGTTGTTGGTGTTGGAGTGGATGTTTCAGTTGTAACAGTGGTTGTCACTGCAGTGGTTTCTGCTGATGTTGTTGGTGTTGTGGGTTGTGTTGTGTATAGAGTTGTGGTGGCAGCTTCTGTTGTTGGTGTTGTAGTGGATGTTTCAGTTGTTGCAGTGGTTGTCACTGCAGTTGTTTCTGCTGATGTTGGTGGTGTTGTAGGTTCTGTTGTGTATAGAGTTGTGGTGGCAGCTTCTGTTGTTGGTGTTGTAGTGGATGTTTCAGTTGTAGCAGTGGTTGTCACTGCAGTTGTTTCTGCTGATGTTGGTGGTGTTGTAGGTTCTGTTGTGTACAATGTTGTGGTGGCAGATTCTGTTGTTGGTGTTGGAGTGGATGTTTCAGTTGTAACAGTTGTCACTGCAGTAGTTTCTGCTGATGTTGGTGGTGTTGTAGGTTGTGTTGTGTATAGAGTTGTGGTGGCAGATTCTGTTGTTGGTGTTGTAGTGGATGTTTCAGTTGATGGAGTGGTTGTCACTGCAGTGGTTTCTGCTGATGTTGGAGGTGTTGTAGGTTGTGTTGTGTATAGAGTTGTGTTGGCAGATTCTGTTGTTGGTGTTGGAGTGGATGTTTCAGTTGTTGGAGTGGTTGTCACTGCAGTGGTTTCTGCTGATGTTGGAGGTGTTGTAGGTTGTGTTGTGTATAGAGTTGTGGTGCCAGATTCTGTTGTTGGTGTTGTAGTGGATGTTTCAGTTGTAACAGTGGTTGTCACTGCAGTAGTTTCTGCTGATGTTGGAGGTGTTGTAGGTTGTGTTGTGTATAGAGTTGAGGTGGCTGTTTCAGTTGTAACACTGGTTGTCACTGCAGTTGTTTCTGTTGATGTTGGTGGTGTTGTAGGTTGTGTTGTGTACAATGTTGTGGTGGCAGATTCTGTTGTTGGTGTTGGAGTGGATGTTTCAGTTGTTGGAGTGGTTGTCACTGCAGTGGTTTCTGTTGATGTTGGTGGTGTTGTAGGTTGTGTTGTGTACAGTGTTGTGGTGGCAGATTCTGTTGTTGGTGTTGGAGTGGATGTTTCAGTTGTAACAGTGGTTGTCACTGCAGTTGTTTCTGCTGATGTTGGTGGTGTTGTAGTTTGTGTTGTGTACAATGTTGTGGTGGCAGATTCTGTTGTTGGTGTTGGAGTGGATGTTTCAGTTGTTGGAGTGGTTGTCACTGCAGCGGTTTCTGTTGATGTTGGTGGTGTTGTAGGTTGTGTTGTGTACAATGTTGTGGTGGCAGATTCTGTTGTTGGTGTTGGAGTGGATGTTTCAGTTGTAACAGTGGTTGTCACTGCAGTTGTTTCTGCTGATGTTGGTGGTGTTGTAGGTTGTGTTGTGTACAATGTTGTGGTGGCAGATTCTGTTGTTGGTGTTGGAGTGGATGTTTCAGTTGTTGGAGTGGTTGTCACTGCAGTGGTTTCTGTTGATGTTGGTGGTGTTGTAGGTTGTGTTGTGTTCAGTGTTGTGGTGGCAGATTCTGTTGTTGGTGTTGGAGTGGATGTTTCAGTTGTAACAGTGGTTGTCACTGCAGTTGTTTCTGCTGATGTTGGTGGTGTTGTAGGTTGTGTTGTGTACAATGTTGTGGTGGCAGATTCTGTTGTTGGTGTTGGAGTGGATGTTTCAGTTGTTGGAGTAATTGTCACTGCAGTTGTTTCTGCAGATGTTGGTGGTGTTGTAGGTTGTGTTGTGTACAATGTTGTGGTGGCAGATTCTGTTGTTGGTGTTGGAGTGGATGTTTCAGTTGTTGGAGTGGTTGTCACTGCAGTGGTTTCTGTTGATGTTGGTGGTGTTGTAGGTTGTGTTGTGTACAGTGTTGTGGTGGCAGATTCTGTTGTTGGTGTTGGAGTGGATGTTTCAGTTGTAACACTGGTTGTCACTGCAGTTGTTTCTGCTGATGTTGGTGGTGTTGTAGGTTGTGTTGTGTACAATGTTGTGGTGGCAGATTCTGTTGTTGGTGTTGGAGTGGATGTTTCAGTTGTTGGAGTGGTTGTCACTGCAGTTGTTTCTGCTGATGTTGGTGGTGTTGTAGGTTGTGTTGTGTTCAGTGTTGTGGTGGCAGATTGTGTTGTTGGTGTTGGAGTGGATGTTTCAGTTGTAACAGTGGTTGTCACTGCAGTAGTTTCCGCTGATGTTGGTGGTGTTGTAGGTTGTGTTGTGTACAATGTTGTGGTGGCAGATTCTGTTGTTGGTGTTGGAGTGGATGTTTCAGTTGTAACAGTGGTTGTCACTGCAGTTGTTTCTGCTGATGTTGGTGGTGTTGTAGGTTGTGTTGTGTATAGAGTTGTGGTGGCAGATTCTGTTGTTGGTGTTATAGTGGATGTTTCAGTTGTTGGAGTAATTGTCACTGCAGTGGTTTCTGCTGATGTTGGTGGTGTTGTAGGTTGTGTTGTGTACAATGTTGTGGTGGCAGATTCTGTTGTTGGTGTTGGAGTGGATGTTTCAGTTGTTGGAGTGGTTGTCACTGCAGTGGTTTCTGTTGATGTTGGTGGTGTTGTAGGTTGTGTTGTGTACAGTGTTGTGGTGGCAGATTCTGTTGTTGGTGTTGGAGTGGATGTTTCAGTTGTAACACTGGTTGTCACTGCAGTTGTTTCTGCTGATGTTGGTGGTGTTGTAGGTTGTGTTGTGTACAATGTTGTGGTGGCAGATTCTGTTGTTGGTGTTGGAGTGGATGTTTCAGTTGTTGGAGTGGTTGTCACTGCAGTTGTTTCTGCTGATGTTGGTGGTGTTGTAGGTTGTGTTGTGTTCAGTGTTGTGGTGGCAGATTCTGTTGTTGGTGTTGTAGTGGATGTTTCAGTTGTAACAGTGGTTGTCACTGCAGTAGTTTCTGCTGATGTTGGTGGTGTTGTAGGTTGTGTTGTGTATAGAGTTGTGGTGTCAGATTCTGTTGTTGGTGTTATAGTGGATGTTTCAGTTGTTGGAGTGGTTGTCACTGCAGTGGTTTCTGTTGATGTTGTAGGTTGTGTTGTGTACAATGTTGTGGTGGCAGATTCTGTTGTTGGTGTTGTAGTGGATGTTTCAGTTGATGGAGTTGTTGTCACTGCAGTGGTTTCTGCTGATGTTGGAGGTGTTGTAGGTTGTGTTGTGTATAGAGTTGTGGTGCCAGATTCTGTTGTTGGTGTTGTAGTGGATGTTTCAGTTGTAACAGTGGTTGTCACTGCAGTAGTTTCTGCTGATGTTGGAGGTGTTGTAGGTTGTGTTGTGTATGGAGTTGAGGTGGCAGATTCTGTTGTTGGTGTTGGAGTGGATGTTTCAGTTGTAACAGTGGTTGTCACTGCAGTGGTTTCTGCTGATGTAGGTGGTGTTGTAGGTTCTGTTGTGTATGGAGTTGTCGTGGAAGATTCTGTTGTTGGTGTTGGAGTGGATGTTTCAGTTGTAACAGTGGTTGTCACTGCAGTGGTTTCTGCTGATGTTGGTAGTGTTGTAGGTTGTGTTGTGTACAATGTTGTGGTGGCAGATTCTGTTGTTGGTGTTGTAGTGGATGTTTCAGTTGATAGAGTGGTTGTCACTGCAGTGGTTTCTGCTGATGTTGGAGGTGTTGTAGGTTGTGTTGTGTATAGAGTTGTGGTGCCAGATTCTGTTGTTGGTGTTGTAGTGGATGTTTCAGTTGTAACAGTGGTTGTCACTGCAGTAGTTTCTGCTGATGTTGGAGGTGTTGTAGGTTGTGTTGTGTATAGAGTTGAGGTGGCAGATTCTGTTGTTGGTGTTGGAGTGGATGTTTCAGTTGTAACAGTGGTTGTCACTGCAGTGGTTTCTGCTGATGTTGGTGGTGTTGTAGGTTGTGTTGTGTACAGTGTTGTGGTGGCAGATTCTGTTGTCGGTGTTGGAGTGGATGTTTCAGTTGTTGGAGTGGTTGTCACTGCAGTGGTTTCTGTTGATGTTGGTGGTGTTGTAGGTTGTGTTGTGTACAGTGTTGTGGTGGCAGATTCTGTTGTTGGTGTTGGAGTCGATGTTTCAGTTGTAACAGTGGTTGTCACTGCAGTTGTTTCTGCTGATGTTGGTGGTGTTGTAGGTTGTGTTGTGTACAATGTTGTGGTGGCAGATTCTGTTGTTGGTGTTGGAGTGGATGTTTCAGTTGTTGGAGTGGTTGTCACTGCAGTGGTTTCTGTTGATGTTGGTGGTGTTGTAGGTTGTGTTGTGTTCAGTGTTGTGGTGGCAGATTCTGTTGTTGGTGTTGGAGTGGATGTTTCAGTTGTAAAAGTGGTTGTCACTGCAGTTGTTTCTGCTGATGTTGGTGGTGTTGTAGGTTGTGTTGTGTACAATGTTGTGGTGGCAGATTCTGTTGTTGGTGTTGGAGTGGATGTTTCAGTTGTTGGAGTGGTTGTCACTGCAGTTGTTTCTGCAGATGTTGGTGGTGTTGTAGGTTGTGTTGTGTACAATGTTGTGGTGGCAGATTCTGTTGTTGGTGTTGGAGTGGATGTTTCAGTTGTTGGAGTGGTTGTCACTGCAGTTGTTTCTGCAGATGTTGGTGGTGTTGTAGGTTGTGTTGTGTACAATGTTGTGGTGGCAGATTCTGTTGTTGGTGTTGGAGTGGATGTTTCAGTTGTTGGAGTGGTTGTCACTGCAGTGGTTTCTGTTGATGTTGGTGGTGTTGTAGGTTGTGTTGTGTACAGTGTTGTGGTGGCAGATTCTGTTGTTGGTGTTGGAGTGGATGTTTCAGTTGTAACACTGGTTGTCACTGCAGTTGTTTCTGCTGATGTTGGTGGTGTTGTAGGTTGTGTTGTGTACAATGTTGTGGTGGCAGATTCTGTTGTTGGTGTTGGAGTGGTTGTCACTGCAGTTGTTTCTGCTGATGTTGGTGGTGTTGTAGGTTGTGTTGTGTTCAGTGTTGTGGTGGCAGATTCTGTTGTTGGTGTTGGAGTGGATGTTTCAGTTGTAACAGTGGTTGTCACTGCATTAGTTTCTGCTGATGTTGGTGGTGTTGTAGGTTGTGTTGTGTACAATGTTGTGGTGGCAGATTCTGTTGTTGGTGTTGAAGTGGATGTTTCAGTTGTAACAGTGGTTGTCACTGCAGTTGTTTCTGCTGATGTTGGTGGTGTTGTAGGTTGTGTTGTGTATAGAGTTGTGGTTGCAGATTCTGTTGTTGGTGTTGTAGTGGATGTTTCAGTTGATGGAGTGGTTGTCACTGCAGTGGTTTCTGCTGATGTTGGAGGTGTTGTAGGTTGTGTTGTGTATAGAGTTGTGGTGCCAGATTCTGTTGTTGGTGTTGTAGTGGATGTTTCAGTTGTAACAGTGGTTGTCACTGCAGTAGTTTCTGCTGATGTTGGAGGTGTTGTAGGTTGTGTTGTGTATAGAGTTGAGGTGGCAGATTCTGTTGTTGGTGTTGGAGTGGATGTTTCAGTTGTTGGAGTGGTTGTCACTGCAGTGGTTTCTGTTGATGTTGGTGGTGTTGTAGGTTGTGTTGTGTACAGTGTTGTGGTGGCAGATTCTGTTGTTGGTGTTGGAGTCGATGTTTCAGTTGTAACAGTGGTTGTCACTGCAGTTGTTTCTGTTGATGTTGGTGGTGTTGTAGTTTGTGTTGTGTACAATGTTGTGGTGGCAGATTCTGTTGTTGGTGTTGGAGTGGATGTTTCAGTTGTTGGAGTGGTTGTCACTGCAGTGGTTTCTGTTGATGTTGGTGGTGTTGTAGGTTGTGTTGTGTACAATGTTGTGGTGGCAGATTCTGTTGTTGGTGTTGGAGTGGATGTTTCAGTTGTTGGAGTGGTTATCACTGCAGTGGTTTCTGTTGATGTTGGTGGTGTTGTAGGTTGTGTTGTGTTCAGTGTTGTGGTGGCAGATTCTGTTGTTGGTGTTGGAGTGGATGTTTCAGTTGTAACAGTGGTTGTCACTGCAGTTGTTTCTGCTGATGTTGGTGGTGTTGTAGGTTGTGTTGTGTACAATGTTGTGGTGGCAGATTCTGTTGTTGGTGTTGGAGTGGATGTTTCAGTTGTTGGAGTGGTTGTCACTGCAGTTGTTTCTGCAGATGTTGGTGGTGTTGTAGGTTGTGTTGTGTACAATGTTGTGGTGGCAGATTCTGTTGTTGGTGTTGGAGTGGATGTTTCAGTTGTTGGAGTGGTTGTCACTGCAGTGGTTTCTGTTGATGTTGGTGGTGTTGTAGGTTGTGTTGTGTACAGTGTTGTGGTGGCAGATTCTGTTGTTGGTGTTGGAGTGGATGTTTCAGTTGTAACACTGGTTGTCACTGCAGTTGTTTCTGCTGATGTTGGTGGTGTTGTAGGTTGTGTTGTGTACAATGTTGTGGTGGCAGATTCTGTTGTTGGTGTTGGAGTGGATGTTTCAGTTGTTGGAGTGGTTGTCACTGCAGTTGTTTCTGCTGATGTTGGTGGTGTTGTAGGTTGTGTTGTGTTCAGTGTTGTGGTGGCAGATTCTGTTGTTGGTGTTGGAGTGGATGTTTCAGTTGTAACAGTGGTTGTCACTGCAGTAGTTTCTGCTGATGTTGGTGGTGTTTTAGGTTGTGTTGTGTACAATGTTGTGGTGGCAGATTCTGTTGTTGGTGTTGGAGTGGATGTTTCAGTTGTAACAGTGGTTGTCACTGCAGTTGTTTCTGCTGATGTTGGTGGTGTTGTAGGTTGTGTTGTGTATAGAGTTGTGGTGGCAGATTCTGTTGTTGGTGTTATAGTGGATGTTTCAGTTGTTGGAGTGGTTGTCACTGCAGTGGTTTCTGTTGATGTTGTAGGTTGTGTTGTGTACAATGTTGTTGTGGCAGATTCTGTTGTTGGTGTTGTAGTGGATGTTTCAGTTGTTGGAGTGGTTGTCACTGCAGTGGTTTCTGTTGATGTTGGTGGTGTTGTAGGTTGTGTTGTGTTCAGTGTTGTGGTGGCAGATTCTGTTGTTGGTGTTGGAGTGGATGTTTCAGTTGTAACAGTGGTTGTCACTGCAGTTGTTTCTGCTGATGTTGGTGGTGTTGTAGGTTGTGTTGTGTACAATGTTGTGGTGGCAGATTCTGTTGTTGGTGTTGGAGTGGATGTTTTAGTTATTGGAGTGGTTGTCACTGCAGTGGTTTCTGCAGATGTTGGTGGTGTTGTAGGTTGTGTTGTGTACAATGTTGTGGTGGCAGATTCTGTTGTTGGTGTTGTAGTGGATGTTTCAGTTGTTGGAGTGGTTGTCACTGCAGTTGTTTCTGTTGATGTTGGTGGTGTTGTAGGTTGTGTTGTGTACAATGTTGTGGTGGCAGATTCTGTTGTTGGTGTTGGAGTGGATGTTTCAGTTGTAACAGTGGTTGTCACTGCAGTTGTTTCTGCTGATGTTGGTTGTGTTGTAGGTTGTGTTGTGTACAATGTTGTGGTGGCAGATTCTGTTGTTGGTGTTGGAGTGGATGTTTCAGTTGTTGGAGTGGTTGTCACTGCAGTGGTTTCTGTTGATGTTGGTGGTGTTGTAGGTTGTGTTGTGTTCAGTGTTGTGGTGGCAGATTCTGTTGTTGGTGTTGGAGTGGATGTTTCAGTTGTAACACTGGTTGTCACTGCAGTTGTTTCTGCTGATGTTGGTGGTGTTGTAGGTTGTGTTGTGTATAGAGTTGTGGTGGCAGATTCTGTTGTTGGTGTTATAGTGGATGTTTCAGTTGTTGGAGTAATTGTCACTGCAGTGGTTTCTGTTGATGTTGGTGGTGTTGTAGGTTGTGTTGTGTACAATGTTGTGGTGGCAGATTCTGTTGTTGGTGTTGGAGTGGATGTTTCAGTTGTTGGAGTGGTTGTCACTGCAGTGGTTTCTGTTGATGTTGGTGGTGTTGTAGGTTGTGTTGTGTACAGTGTTGTGGTGGCAGATTCTGTTGTTGGTGTTGGAGTGGATGTTTCAGTTGTAACACTGGTTGTCACTGCAGTTGTTTCTGCTGATGTTGGTGGTGTTGTAGGTTGTGTTGTGTACAATGTTGTGGTGGCAGATTCTGTTGTTGTTGTTGGAGTGGATGTTTCAGTTGTAACAGTGGTTGTCACTGCAGTAGTTTCCGCTGATGTTGGTGGTGTTGTAGGTTGTGTTGTGTACAATGTTGTGGTGGCAGATTCTGTTGTTGGTGTTGGAGTGGATGTTTCAGTTGTAACAGTGGTTGTCACTGCAGTTGTTTCTGCTGATGTTGGTGGTGTTGTAGGTTGTGTTGTGTATAGAGTTGTGGTGGCAGATTCTGTTGTTGGTGTTATAGTGGATGTTTCAGTTGTTGGAGTAATTGTCACTGCAGTGGTTTCTGTTGATGTTGGTGGTGTTGTAGGTTGTGTTGTGTACAATGTTGTGGTGGCAGATTCTGTTGTTGGTGTTGGAGTGGATGTTTCAGTTGTTGGAGTGGTTGTCACTGCAGTGGTTTCTGTTGATGTTGGTGGTGTTGTAGGTTGTGTTGTGTACAGTGTTGTGGTGGCAGATTCTGTTGTTGGTGTTGGAGTGGATGTTTCAGTTGTAACACTGGTTGTCACTGCAGTTGTTTCTGCTGATGTTGGTGGTGTTGTAGGTTGTGTTGTGTACAATGTTGTGGTGGCAGATTCTGTTGTTGGTGTTGGAGTGGATGTTTCAGTTGTAACAGTGGTTGTCACTGCAGTTGTTTCTGCTGATGTTGGTGGTGTTGTAGGTTGTGTTGTGTATAGAGTTGTGGTGTCAGATTCTGTTGTTGGTGTTATAGTGGATGTTTCAGTTGTTGGAGTGGTTGTCACTGCAGTGGTTTCTGTTGATGTTGTAGGTTGTGTTGTGTACAATGTTGTGGTGGCAGATTCTGTTGTTGGTGTTGTAGTGGATGTTTCAGTTGATGGAGTGGTTGTCACTGCAGTGGTTTCTGCTGATGTTGGAGGTGTTGTAGGTCGTGTTGTGTATAGAGTTGTGGTGCCAGATTCTGTTGTTGGTGTTGTAGTGGATGTTTCAGTTGTAACAGTGGTTGTCACTGCAGTAGTTTCTGCTGATGTTGGAGGTGTTGTAGGTTGTGTTGTGTATGGAGTTGAGGTGGCAGATTCTGTTGTTGGTGTTGGAGTGGATGTTTCAGTTGTAACAGTGGTTGTCACTGCAGTGGTTTCTGCTGATGTAGGTGGTGTTGTAGGTTCTGTTGTGTATGGAGTTGTCGTGGAAGATTCTGTTGTTGGTGTTGGAGTGGATGTTTCAGTTGATGGAGTGGTTGTCACTGCAGTGGTTTCTGCTGATGTTGGAGGTGTTGTAGGTCGTGTTGTGTATAGAGTTGTGGTGCCAGATTCTGTTGTTGGTGTTGTAGTGGATGTTTCAGTTGTAACAGTGGTTGTCACTGCAGTGGTTTCTGCTGATGTTGGTAGTGTTGTAGGTTGTGTTGTGTACAATGTTGTGGTGGCAGATTCTGTTGTTGGTGTTGTAGTGGATGTTTCAGTTGATAGAGTGGTTGTCACTGCAGTGGTTTCTGCTGATGTTGGAGGTGTTGTAGGTTGTGTTGTGTATAGAGTTGAGGTGGCAGATTCTGTTGTTGCTGTTGGAGTGGATGTTTCAGTTGTAACAGTGGTTGTCACTGCAGTGGTTTCTGCTGATGTTGGTGGTGTTGTAGGTTGTGTTGTGTACAATGTTGTGGTGGCAGATTCTGTTGTTGGTGTTGGAGTGGATGTTTCAGTTGTTGGAGTGGTTGTCACTGCAGTGGTTTCTGTTGATGTTGGTGGTGTTGTAGGTTGTGTTGTGTACAGTGTTGTGGTGGCAGATTCTGTTGTTGGTGTTGGAGTGGATGTTTCAGTTGTTGGAGTGGTTGTCACTGCAGTGGTTTCTGTTGATGTTGGTGGTGTTGTAGGTTGTGTTGTGTATAGAGTTGTGGTGGCAGATTCTGTTGTTGGTGTTGGAGTGGATGTTTCAGTTGTAACAGTGGTTGTCACTGCAGTTGTTTCTGCTGATGTTTGTGGTGTTGTAGGTTGTGTTGTGTACAATGTTGTGGTGGCAGATTCTGTTGTTGGTGTTGGAGTGGATGTTTCAGTTGTTGGAGTGGTTGTCACTGCAGTGGTTTCTGTTGATGTTGGTGGTGTTGTAGGTTGTGTTGTGTTCAGTGTTGTGGTGGCAGATTCTGTTGTTGGTGTTGGAGTGGATGTTTCAGTTGTAAAAGTGGTTGTCACTGCAGTTGTTTCTGCTGATGTTGGTGGTGTTGTAGGTTGTGTTGTGTACAATGTTGTGGTGGCAGATTCTGTTGTTGGTGTTGGAGTGGATGTTTCAGTTGTTGGAGTGGTTGTCACTGCAGTTGTTTCTGCAGATGTTGGTGGTGTTGTAGGTTGTGTTGTGTACAATGTTGTGGTGGCAGATTCTGTTGTTGGTGTTGGAGTGGATGTTTCAGTTGTTGGAGTGGTTGTCACTGCAGTGGTTTCTGTTGATGTTGGTGGTGTTGTAGGTTGTGTTGTGTACAGTGTTGTGGTGGCAGATTCTGTTGTTGGTGTTGGAGTGGATGTTTCAGTTGTAACACTGGTTGTCACTGCAGTTGTTTCTGCTGATGTTGGTGGTGTTGTAGGTTGTGTTGTGTACAATGTTGTGGTGGCAGATTCTGTTGTTGGTGTTGGAGTGGTTGTCACTGCAGTTGTTTCTGCTGATGTTGGTGGTGTTGTAGGTTGTGTTGTGTTCAGTGTTGTGGTGGCAGATTCTGTTGTTGGTGTTGGAGTGGATGTTTCAGTTGTAACAGTGGTTGTCACTGCAGTAGTTTCTGCTGATGTTGGTGGTGTTGTAGGTTGTGTTGTGTACAACGTTGTGGTGGCAGATTCTGTTGTTGGTGTTGAAGTGGATGTTTCAGTTGTAACAGTGGTTGTCACTGCAGTTGTTTCTGCTGATGTTGGTGGTGTTGTAGGTTGTGTTGTGTATAGAGTTGTGGTTGCAGATTCTGTTGTTGGTGTTGTAGTGGATGTTTCAGTTGATGGAGTGGTTGTCACTGCAGTGGTTTCTGCTGATGTTGGAGGTGTTGTAGGTTGTGTTGTGTATAGAGTTGTGGTGCCAGATTCTGTTGTTGGTGTTGTAGTGGATGTTTCAGTTGTAACAGTGGTTGTCACTGCAGTAGTTTCTGCTGATGTTGGAGGTGTTGTAGGTTGTGTTGTGTATAGAGTTGAGGTGGCAGATTCTGTTGTTGGTGTTGGAGTGGATGTTTCAGTTGTTGGAGTGGTTGTCACTGCAGTGGTTTCTGTTGATGTTGGTGGTGTTGTAGGTTGTGTTGTGTACAGTGTTGTGGTGGCAGATTCTGTTGTTGGTGTTGGAGTCGATGTTTCAGTTGTAACAGTGGTTGTCACTGCAGTTGTTTCTGTTGATGTTGGTGGTGTTGTAGTTTGTGTTGTGTACAATGTTGTGGTGGCAGATTCTGTTGTTGGTGTTGGAGTGGATGTTTCAGTTGTTGGAGTGGTTGTCACTGCAGTGGTTTCTGTTGATGTTGGTGGTGTTGTAGGTTGTGTTGTGTACAATGTTGTGGTGGCAGATTCTGTTGTTGGTGTTGGAGTGGATGTTTCAGTTGTAACAGTGGTTGTCACTGCAGTTGCTTCTGCTGATGTTGGTGGTGTTGTAGGTTGTGTTGTGTACAATGTTGTGGTGGCAGATTCTGTTGTTGGTGTTGGAGTGGATGTTTCAGTTGTTGGAGTGGTTATCACTGCAGTGGTTTCTGTTGATGTTGGTGGTGTTGTAGGTTGTGTTGTGTTCAGTGTTGTGGTGGCAGATTCTGTTGTTGGTGTTGGAGTGGATGTTTCAGTTGTAACAGTGGTTGTCACTGCAGTTGTTTCTGCTGATGTTGGTGGTGTTGTAGGTTGTGTTGTGTACAATGTTGTGGTGGCAGATTCTGTTGTTGGTGTTGGAGTGGATGTTTCAGTTGTTGGAGTGGTTGTCACTGCAGTTGTTTCTGCAGATGTTGGTGGTGTTGTAGGTTGTGTTGTGTACAATGTTGTGGTGGCAGATTCTGTTGTTGGTGTTGGAGTGGATGTTTCAGTTGTTGGAGTGGTTGTCACTGCAGTGGTTTCTGTTGATGGTGGTGTTGTAGGTTGTGTTGTGTACAGTGTTGTGGTGGCAGATTCTGTTGTTGGTGTTGGAGTGGATGTTTCAGTTGTAACACTGGTTGTCACTGCAGTTGTTTCTGCTGATGTTGGTGGTGTTGTAGGTTGTGTTGTGTACAATGTTGTGGTGGCAGATTCTGTTGTTGGTGTTGGAGTGGATGTTTCAGTTGTTGGAGTGGTTGTCACTGCAGTTGTTTCTGCTGATGTTGGTGGTGTTGTAGGTTGTGTTGTGTTCAGTGTTGTGGTGGCAGATTCTGTTGTTGGTGTTGGAGTGGATGTTTCAGTTGTAACAGTGGTTGTCACTGCAGTAGTTTCTGCTGATGTTGGTGGTGTTGTAGGTTGTGTTGTGTATAGAGTTGTGGTGGCAGATTCTGTTGTTGGTGTTATAGTGGATGTTTCAGTTGTTGGAGTGGTTGTCACTGCAGTGGTTTCTGTTGATGTTGTAGGTTGTGTTGTGTACAATGTTGTTGTGGCAGATTCTGTTGTTGGTGTTGTAGTGGATGTTTCAGTTGTTGGAGTGGTTGTCACTGCAGTGGTTTCTGCAGATGTTGGTGGTGTTGTAGGTTGTGTTGTGTACAATGTTGTGGTGGCAGATTCTGTTGTTGGTGTTGGAGTGGATGTTTCAGTTGTAACAGTGGTTGTCACTGCAGTGGTTTCTGTTGATGTTGGTGGTGTTGTAGGTTGTGTTGTGTACAATGTTGTGGTGGCAGATTCTGTTGTTGGTGTTGGAGTGGATGTTTCAGTTGTAACAGTGGTTGTCACTGCAGTTGTTTCTGCTGATGTTGGTGGTGTTGTAGGTTGTGTTGTGTACAATGTTGTGGTGGCAGATTCTGTTGTTGGTGTTGGAGTGGATGTTTCAGTTGTTGGAGTGGTTGTCACTGCAGTGGTTTCTGTTGATGTTGGTGGTGTTGTAGGTTGTGTTGTGTTCAGTGTTGTGGTGGCAGATTCTGTTGTTGGTGTTGGAGTGGATGTTTCAGTTGTAATAGTGGTTGTCACTGCAGTTGTTTCTGCTGATGTTGGAGGTGTTTTAGGTTGTGTTGTGTACAGTGTTGTGGTGGCAGATTCTGTTGTTGGTGTTGGAGTGGATGTTTCAGTTGTAACAGTGGTTGTCACTGCAGTTGTTTCTGCTGATGTTGGTGGTGTTGTAGGTTGTGTTGTGTACAATGTTGTGGTGGCAGATTCTGTTGTTGGTGTTGGAGTGGATGTTTCAGTTGTAACACTGGTTGTCACTGCAGTTGTTTCTGCTGATGTTGGTGGTGTTTTAGGTTGTGTTGTGTACAATGTTGTGGTGGCAGATTCTGTTGTTGGTGTTGGAGTGGATGTTTCAGTTGTTGGAGTGGTTGTCACTGCAGTTGTTTCTGCTGATGTTGGTGGTGTTGTAGGTTGTGTTGTGTTCAGTGTTGTGGTGGCAGATTCTGTTGTTGGTGTTGTAGTGGATGTTTCAGTTGTAACAGTGGTTGTCACTGCAGTAGTTTCTGCTGATGTTGGTGGTGTTGTAGGTTGTGTTGTGTACAATGTTGTGGTGGCAGATTCTGTTGTTGGTGTTGGAGTGGATGTTTCAGTTGTAACAGTGGTTGTCACTGCAGTTGTTTCTGCTGATGTTGGTGGTGTTGTAGGTTGTGTTGTGTATAGAGTTGTGGTGTCAGATTCTGTTGTTGGTGTTATAGTGGATGTTTCAGTTGTTGGAGTGGTTGTCACTGCAGTGGTTTCTGTTGATGTTGTAGGTTGTGTTGTGTACAATGTTGTGGTGGCAGATTCTGTTGTTGGTGTTGTAGTGGATGTTTCAGTTGATGGAGTGGTTGTCACTGCAGTGGTTTCTGCTGATGTTGGAGGTGTTGTAGGTTGTGTTGTGTATAGAGTTGTGGTGACAGATTCTGTTGTTGGTGTTGTAGTGGATGTTTCAGTTGTAACAGTGGTTGTCACTGCAGTAGTTTCTGCTGATGTTGGAGGTGTTGTAGGTTGTGTTGTGTATAGAGTTGAGGTGGCAGATTCTGTTGTTGGTGTTGGAGTGGATGTTTCAGTTGTAACAGTGGTTGTCACTGCAGTAGTTTCTGCTGATGTTGGTGGTGTTGTAGGTTGTGTTGTGTACAATGTTGTGGTGGCAGATTCTGTTGTTGGTGTTGGAGTGGATGTTTCAGTTGTAACAGTGGTTGTCACTGCAGTGGTTTCTGCTGATGTTGGAGGTGTTGTAGGTTGTGTTGTGTATAGAGTTGTGGTGCCAGATTCTGTTGTTGGTGTTGTAGTGGATGTTTCAGTTGTAACAGTGGTTGTCACTGCAGTAGTTTCTGCTGATGTTGGAGGTGTTGTAGGTTGTGTTGTGTATGGAGTTGAGGTGGCAGATTCTGTTGTTGGTGTTGGAGTGGATGTTTCAGTTGTAACAGTGGTTGTCACTGCAGTGGTTTCTGCTGATGTAGGTGGTGTTGTAGGTTCTGTTGTGTATGGAGTTGTCGTGGAAGATTCTGTTGTTGGTGTTGGAGTGGATGTTTCAGTTGTAACAGTGGTTGTCACTGCAGTGGTTTCTGCTGATGTTGGTGGTGTTGTAGGTTGTGTTGTGTACAATGTTGTGGTGGCAGATTCTGTTGTTGGTGTTGTAGTGGATGTTTCAGTTGATAGAGTGGTTGTCACTGCAGTGGTTTCTGCTGATGTTGGAGGTGTTGTAGGTTGTGTTGTGTATAGAGTTGTGGTGACAGATTCTGTTGTTGGTGTTGTAGTGGATGTTTCAGTTGTAACAGTGGTTGTCACTGCAGTAGTTTCTGCTGATGTTGGAGGTGTTGTAGGTTGTGTTGTGTATAGAGTTGAGGTGGCAGATTCTGTTGTTGGTGTTGGAGTGGATGTTTCAGTTGTAACAGTGGTTGTCACTGCAGTGGTTTCTGCTGATGTTGGTGGTGTTGTAGGTTGTGTTGTGTACAATGTTGTGGTGGCAGATTCTGTTGTTGGTGTTGGAGTGGATGTTTCAGTTGTTGGAGTGGTTGTCACTGCAGTGGTTTCTGTTGATGTTGGTGGTGTTGTAGGTTGTGTTGTGTACAGTGTTGTGGTGGCAGATTCTGTTGTTGGTGTTGGAGTGGATGTTTCAGTTGTAACACTGGTTGTCACTGCAGTTGTTTCTGCTGATGTTTGTGGTGTTGTAGGTTGTGTTGTGTACAATGTTGTGGTGGCAGATTCTGTTGTTGGTGTTGTAGTGGATGTTTCAGTTGTTGGAGTGGTTGTCACTGCAGTGGTTTCTGTTGATGTTGGTGGTTTTGTAGGTTGTGTTGTGTACAGTGTTGTGGTGGCAGATTCTGTTGTTGGTGTTAAAGTGGATGTTTCAGTTGTTGGAGTGGTTGTCACTGCAGTGGTTTCTGTTGATGTTGTAGGTTGTGTTGTGTACAATGTTGTGGTGGCAGATTCTGTTGTTGGTGTTGTAGTGGATGTTTCAGTTGATGGAGTGGTTGTCACTGCAGTGGTTTCTGCTGATGTTGGAGGTGTTGTTGGTTGTGTTGTGTATAGAGTTGTGGTGCCAGATTCTGTTGTTGGTGTTGTAGTGGATGTTTCAGTTGTAACAGCGGTTGTCACTGCAGTAGTTTCTGCTGATGTTGGAGGTGTTGTAGGTTGTGTTGTGTATAGAGTTGAGGTGGCAGATTCTGTTGTTGGTGTTGGAGTGGATGTTTCAGTTGTAACACTGGTTGTCACTGCAGTTGTTTCTGTTGATGTTGGTGGTGTTGTAGGTTGTGTTGTGTACAATGTTGTTGTGGCAGATTCTGTTGTTGGTGTTGGAGTGGATGTTTCAGTTGTTGGAGTGGTTGTCACTGCAGTGGTTTCTGTTGATGTTGGTGGTGTTGTAGGTTGTGTTGTGTACAGTGTTGTGGTGGCAGATTCTGTTGTTGGTGTTGGAGTGGATGTTTCAGTTGTTGGAGTGGTTGTCACTGCAGTGGTTTCTGTTGATGTTGGTGGTGTTGTAGGTTGTGTTGTGTATAGAGTTGTGGTGGCAGATTCTGTTGTTGGTGTTGGAGTGGATGTTTCAGTTGTAACAGTGGTTGTCACTGCAGTTGTTTCTGCTGATGTTGGTGGTGTTGTAGGTTGTGTTGTGTACAATGTTGTGGTGGCAGATTCTGTTGTTGGTGTTGGAGTGGTTGTCACTGCAGTTGTTTCTGCTGATGTTGGTGGTGTTGTAGGTTGTGTTGTGTTCAGTGTTGTGGTGGCAGATTCTGTTGTTGGTGTTGGAGTGGATGTTTCAGTTGTAACAGTGGTTGTCACTGCAGTAGTTTCTGCTGATGTTGGTGGTGTTGTAGGTTGTGTTGTGTACAATGTTGTGGTGGCAGATTCTGTTGTTGGTGTTGGAGTGGATGTTTCAGTTGTAACAGTGGTTGTCACTGCAGTTGTTTCTGCTGATGTTGGTGGTGTTGTAGGTTGTGTTGTGTATAGAGTTGTGGTTGCAGATTCTGTTGTTGGTGTTGTAGTGGATGTTTCAGTTGATGGAGTGGTTGTCACTGCAGTGGTTTCTGCTGATGTTGGAGGTGTTGTAGGTTGTGTTGTGTATAGAGTTGTGGGGCCAGATTCTGTTGTTGGTGTTGTAGTGGATGTTTCAGTTGTAACAGTGGTTGTCACTGCAGTAGTTTCTGCTGATGTTGGAGGTGTTGTAGGTTGTGTTGTGTATAGAGTTGAGGTGGCAGATTCTGTTGTTGGTGTTGGAGTGGATGTTTCAGTTGTTGGAGTGGTTGTCACTGCAGTGGTTTCTGTTGATGTTGGTGGTGTTGTAGGTTGTGTTGTGTACAGTGTTGTGGTGGCAGATTCTGTTGTTGGTGTTGGAGTCGATGTTTCAGTTGTAACAGTGGTTGTCACTGCAGTTGTTTCTGTTGATGTTGGTGGTGTTGTAGTTTGTGTTGTGTACAATGTTGTGGTGGCAGATTCTGTTGTTGGTGTTGGAGTGGATGTTTCAGTTGTTGGAGTGGTTGTCACTGCAGTGGTTTCTGTTGATGTTGGTGGTGTTGTAGGTTGTGTTGTGTACAATGTTGTGGTGGCAGATTCTGTTGTTGGTGTTGGAGTGGATGTTTCAGTTGTAACAGTGGTTGTTACTGCAGTTGTTTCTGCTGATGTTGGTGGTGTTGTAGGTTGTGTTGTGTACAATGTTGTGGTGGCAGATTCTGTTGTTGGTGTTGGAGTGGATGTTTCAGTTGTTGGAGTGGTTATCACTGCAGTGGTTTCTGTTGATGTTGGTGGTGTTGTAGGTTGTGTTGTGTTCAGTGTTGTGGTGGCAGATTCTGTTGTTGGTGTTGGAGTGGATGTTTCAGTTGTAACAGTGGTTGTCACTGCAGTTGTTTCTGCTGATGTTGGTGGTGTTGTAGGTTGTGTTGTGTACAATGTTGTGGTGGCAGATTCTGTTGTTGGTGTTGGAGTGGATGTTTCAGTTGTTGGAGTGGTTGTCACTGCAGTTGTTTCTGCAGATGTTGGTGGTGTTGTAGGTTGTGTTGTGTACAATGTTGTGGTGGCAGATTCTGTTATTGGTGTTGGAGTGGATGTTTCAGTTGTTGGAGTGGTTGTCACTGCAGTGGTTTCTGTTGATGTTGGTGGTGTTGTAGGTTGTGTTGTGTACAGTGTTGTGGTGGCAGATTCTGTTGTTGGTGTTGGAGTGGATGTTTCAGTTGTTGGAGTGGTTGTCACTGCAGTGGTTTCTGTTGATGTTGGTGGTGTTGTAGGTTGTGTTGTGTACAGTGTTGTGGTGGCAGATTCTGTTGTTGGTGTTGGAGTGGATGTTTCAGTTGTAACACTGGTTGTCACTGCAGTTGTTTCTGCTGATGTTGGTGGTGTTGTAGGTTGTGTTGTGTACAATGTTGTGGTGGCAGATTCTGTTGTTGGTGTTGGAGTGGTTGTCACTGCAGTTGTTTCTGCTGATGTTGGTGGTGTTGTAGGTTGTGTTGTGTTCAGTGTTGTGGTGGCAGATTCTGTTGTTGGTGTTGGAGTGGATGTTTCAGTTGTAACAGTGGTTGTCACTGCAGTAGTTTCTGCTGATGTTGGTGGTGTTGTAGGTTGTGTTGTGTACAATGTTGTGGTGGCAGATTCTGTTGTTGGTGTTGGAGTGGATGTTTCAGTTGTAACACTGGTTGTCACTGCAGTTGTTTCTGCTGATGTTGGTGGTGTTGTAGGTTGTGTTGTGTACAATGTTGTGGTGGCAGATTCTGTTGTTGGTGTTGGAGTGGATGTTTCAGTTGTAACAGTGGTTGTCACTGCAGTGGTTTCTGCTGATGTTGGTGGTGTTGTAGGTTGTGTTGTGTACAATGTTGTGGTGGCAGATTCTGTTGTTGGTGTTGGAGTGGATGTTTCAGTTGTAACAGTGGTTGTCACTGCAGTTGTTTCTTCTGATGTTGGTGGTGTTGTAGGTTGTGTTGTGTATAGAGTTGTGGTTGCAGATTCTGTTGTTGGTGTTGTAGTGGATGTTTCAGTTGATGGAGTGGTTGTCACTGCAGTGGTTTCTGCTGATGTTGGAGGTGTTGTAGGTTGTGTTGTGTATAGAGTTGTGGTGCCAGATTCTGTTGTTGGTGTTGTAGTGGATGTTTCAGTTGTAACAGTGGTTGTCACTGCAGTAGTTTCTACTGATGTTGGAGGTGTTGTAGGTTGTGTTGTGTATAGAGTTGAGGTGGCAGATTCTGTTGTTGGTGTTGGAGTGGATGTTTCAGTTGTTGGAGTGGTTGT
Organism: Tachysurus fulvidraco; assembly: GCF_022655615.1. Taxonomy (NCBI): domain Eukaryota; kingdom Metazoa; phylum Chordata; class Actinopteri; order Siluriformes; family Bagridae; genus Tachysurus; species Tachysurus fulvidraco. Next base: position 30,863,555 of record NC_062521.1, on the reverse strand, counting down.
CACTGCAGTGGTTTCTGTTGATGTTGGTGGTGTTGTAGGTTGTGTTGTGTACAGTGTTGTGGTGGCAGATTCTGTTGTTGGTGTTGGAGTGGATGTTTCAGTTGTAACACTGGTTGTCACTGCAGTTGTTTCTGCTGATGTTGGTGGTGTTGTAGGTTGTGTTGTGTACAATGTTGTGGTGGCAGATTCTGTTGTTGGTGTTGGAGTGGTTGTCACTGCAGTTGTTTCTGCTGATGTTGGTGGTGTTGTAGGTTGTGTTGTGTTCAGTGTTGTGGTGGCAGATTCTGTTGTTGGTGTTGGAGTGGATGTTTCAGTTGTAACAGTGGTTGTCACTGCAGTAGTTTCTGCTGATGTTGGTGGTGTTGTAGGTTGTGTTGTGTACAATGTTGTGGTGGCAGATTCTGTTGTTGGTGTTGGAGTGGATGTTTCAGTTGTAACAGTGGTTGTCACTGCAGTTGTTTCTGCTGATGTTGGTGGTGTTGTAGGTTGTGTTGTGTATAGAGTTGTGGTTGCAAATTCTGTTGTTGGTGTTGTAGTGGATGTTTCAGTTGATGGAGTGGTTGTCACTGCAGTGGTTTCTGCTGATGTTGGAGGTGTTGTAGGTTGTGTTGTGTATAGAGTTGTGGTGCCAGATTCTGTTGTTGGTGTTGTAGTGGATGTTTCAGTTTTAATAGTGGTTGTCACTGCAGTAGTTTCTGCTGATGTTGGAGGTGTTGTAGGTTGTGTTGTGTATAGAGTTGAGGTGGCAGATTCTGTTGTTGGTGTTGGAGTGGATGTTTCAGTTGTTGGAGTGGTTGTCACTGCAGTGGTTTCTGTTGATGTTGGTGGTGTTGTAGGTTGTGTTGTGTACAGTGTTGTGGTGGCAGATTCTGTTGTTGGTGTTGGAGTCGATGTTTCAGTTGTAACAGTGGTTGTCACTGCAGTTGTTTCTGTTGATGTTGGTGGTGTTGTAGTTTCTGTTGTGTACAATGTTGTGGTGGCAGATTCTGTTGTTGGTGTTGGAGTGGATGTTTCAGTTGTTGGAGTGGTTGTCACTGCAGTGGTTTCTGTTGATGTTGGTGGTGTTGTAGGTTGTGTTGTGTACAGTGTTGTGGTGGCAGATTCTGTTGTTGGTGTTGGAGTGGATGTTTCAGTTGTAACAGTGGTTGTCACTGCAGTTGTTTCTGCTGATGTTGGTGGTGTTGTAGGTTGTGTTGTGTACAATGTTGTGGTGGCAGATTCTGTTGTTGGTGTTGGAGTGGATGTTTCAGTTGTTGGAGTGGTTGTCACTGCAGTGGTTTCTGTTGATGTTGGTGGTGTTGTAGGTTGTGTTGTGTACAGTGTTGTGGTGGCAGATTCTGTTGTTGGTGTTGGAGTGGATGTTTCAGTTGTTGGAGTGGTTGTCACTGCAGTGGTTTCTGTTGATGTTGGTGGTGTTGTAGGTTGTGTTGTGTATAGAGTTGTGGTGGCAGATTCTGTTGTTGGTGTTGGAGTGGATGTTTCAGTTGTAACAGTGGTTGTCACTGCAGTTGTTTCTGCTGATGTTGGTGGTGTTGTAGGTTGTGTTGTGTACAATGTTGTGGTGGCAGATTCTGTTGTTGGTGTTGGAGTGGATGTTTCAGTTGTTGGAGTGGTTGTCACTGCAGTGGTTTCTGTTGATGTTGGTGGTGTTGTAGGTTGTGTTGTGTTCAGTGTTGTGGTGGCAGATTCTGTTGTTGGTGTTGGAGTGGATGTTTCAGTTGTAACAGTGGTTGTCACTGCAGTTGTTTCTGCTGATGTTGGTGGTGTTGTAGGTTGTGTTGTGTACAATGTTGTGGTGGCAGATTCTGTTGTTGGTGTTGGAGTGGATGTTTCAGTTGTTGGAGTGGTTGTCACTGCAGTTGTTTCTGCAGATGTTGGTGGTGTTGTAGGTTGTGTTGTGTACAATGTTGTGGTGGCAGATTCTGTTGTTGGTGTTGGAGTGGATGTTTCAGTTGTTGGAGTGGTTGTCACTGCCGTGGTTTCTGTTGATGTTGGTGGTGTTGTAGGTTGTTTTGTGTACAGTGTTGTGGTGGCAGATTCTGTTGTTGGTGTTGGAGTGGATGTTTCAGTTGTAACACTGGTTGTCACTGCAGTTGTTTCTGCTGATGTTGGTGGTGTTGTAGGTTGTGTTGTGTACAATGTTGTGGTGGCAGATTCTGTTGTTGGTGTTGGAGTGGTTGTCACTGCAGTTGTTTCTGCTGATGTTGGTGGTGTTGTAGGTTGTGTTGTGTTCAGTGTTGTGGTGGCAGATTCTGTTGTTGGTGTTGGAGTGGATGTTTCAGTTGTAACAGTGGTTGTCACTGCAGTAGTTTCTGCTGATGTTGGTGGTGTTGTAGGTTGTGTTGTGTACAATGTTGTGGTGGCAGATTCTGTTGTTGGTGTTGGAGTGGATGTTTCAGTTGTAACAGTGGTTGTCACTGCAGTTGTTTCTGCTGATGTTGGTGGTGTTGTAGGTTGTGTTGTGTATAGAGTTGGGGTTGCAGATTCTGTTGTTGGTGTTGTAGTGGATGTTTCAGTTGATGGAGTGGTTGTCACTGCAGTGGTTTCTGCTGATGTTGGAGGTGTTGTAGGTTGTGTTGTGTATAGAGTTGTGGTGCCAGATTCTGTTGTTGGTGTTGTAGTGGATGTTTCAGTTTTAATAGTGGTTGTCACTGCAGTAGTTTCTGCTGATGTTGGAGGTGTTGTAGGTTGTGTTGTGTATAGAGTTGAGGTGGCAGATTCTGTTGTTGGTGTTGGAGTGGATGTTTCAGTTGTTGGAGTGGTTGTCACTGCAGTGGTTTCTGTTGATGTTGGTGGTGTTGTAGGTTGTGTTGTGTACAGTGTTGTGGTGGCAGATTCTGTTGTTGGTGTTGGAGTCGATGTTTCAGTTGTAACAGTGGTTGTCACTGCAGTTGTTTCTGTTGATGTTGGTGGTGTTGTAGTTTCTGTTGTGTACAATGTTGTGGTGGCAGATTCTGTTGTTGGTGTTGGAGTGGATGTTTCAGTTGTTGGAGTGGTTGTCACTGCAGTGGTTTCTGTTGATGTTGGTGGTGTTGTAGGTTGTGTTGTGTACAATGTTGTGGTGGCAGATTCTGTTGTTGGTGTTGGAGTGGATGTTTCAGTTGTAACAGTGGTTGTCACTGCAGTTGTTTCTGCTGATGTTGGTGGTGTTGTAGGTTGTGTTGTGTACAATGTTGTGGTGGCAGATTCTGTTGTTGGTGTTGGAGTGGATGTTTCAGTTGTTGGAGTGGTTGTCACTGCAGTGGTTTCTGTTGATGTTGGTGGTGTTGTAGGTTGTGTTGTGTACAGTGTTGTGGTGGCAGATTCTGTTGTTGGTGTTGGAGTGGATGTTTCAGTTGTAACAGTGGTTGTCACTGCAGTTGTTTCTGCTGATGTTGGTGGTGTTGTAGGTTGTGTTGTGTACAATGTTGTGGTGGCAGATTCTGGTGTTGGTGTTGGAGTGGATGTTTCAGTTGTTGAAGTGGTTGTCACTGCAGTGGTTTCTGTTGATGTTGGTGGTGTTGTAGGTTGTGTTGTGTACAATGTTGTGGTGGCAGATTCTGTTGTTGGTGTTGGAGTGGATGTTTCAGTTGTAACAGTGGTTGTCACTGCAGTTGTTTCTGCATATGTTGGTGGTGTTGTAGGTTGTGTTGTGTACAATGTTGTGGTGGCAGATTCTGTTGTTGGTGTTGGAGTGGATGTTTCAGTTGTTGGAGTGGTTGTCACTGCAGTGGTTTCTGTTGATGTTGGTGGTGTTGTAGGTTGTGTTGTGTTCAGTGTTGTGGTGGCAGATTCTGTTGTTGGTGTTGGAGTGGATGTTTCAGTTGTAATAGTGGTTGTCACTGCAGTTGTTTCTGCTGATGTTGGAGGTGTTGTAGGTTGTGTTGTGTACAGTGTTGTGGTGGCAGATTCTGTTGTTGGTGTTGGAGTGGATGTTTCAGTTGTAACAGTGGTTGTCACTGCAGTTGTTTCTGCAGATGTTGGTGGTGTTGTAGGTTGTGTTGTGTACAATGTTGTGGTGGCAGATTCTGTTGTTGGTGTTGGAGTGGATGTTTCAGTTGTTGGAGTGGTTGTCACTGCAGTGGTTTCTGTTGATGTTGGTCGTGTTGTAGGTTGTGTTGTGTACAATGTTGTGGTGGCAGATTCTGTTGTTGGTGTTGGAGTGGATGTTTCAGTTGATGGAGTGGTTGTCACTGCAGTGGTTTCTGCTGATGTTGGAGGTGTTGTAGGTTGTGTTGTGTATAGAGTTGTGGTGCCAGATTCTGTTGTTGGTGTTGGAGTGGATGTTTCAGTTGTAACACTGGTTGTCACTGCAGTTGTTTCTGCTGATGTTGGTGGTGTTATAGGTTGTGTTGTGTACAATGTTGTGGTGGCAGATTCTGTTGTTGGTGTTGTAGTGGATGTTTCAGTTGTTGGAGTGGTTGTCACTGCAGTGGTTTCTGTTGATGTTGGTGGTGTTGTAGGTTGTGTTGTGTACAGTGTTGTGGTGGCAGATTCTGTTGTTGGTGTTAAAGTGGATGTTTCAGTTGTTGGAGTGGTTGTCACTGCAGTGGTTTCTGTTGATGTTGTAGGTTGTGTTGTGTACAATGTTGTGGTGGCAGATTCTGTTGTTGGTGTTGTAGTGGATGTTTCAGTTGATGGAGTGGTTGTCACTGCAGTGGTTTCTGCTGATGTTGGAGGTGTTGTAGGTTGTGTTGTGTATAGAGTTGTGGTGCCAGATTCTGTTGTTGGTGTTGTAGTGGATGTTTCAGTTGTAACAGTGGTTGTCACTGCAGTAGTTTCTGCTGATGTTGGAGGTGTTGTAGGTTGTGTTGTGTATAGAGTTGAGGTGGCAGATTCTGTTGTTGCTGTTGGAGTGGATGTTTCAGTTGTAACACTGGTTGTCACTGCAGTTGTTTCTGTTGATGTTGGTGGTGTTGTAGGTTGTGTTGTGTACAATGTTGTGGTGGCAGATTCTGTTGTTGGTGTTGGAGTGGATGTTTCAGTTGTTGGAGTGGTTGTCACTGCAGTGGTTTCTGTTGATGTTGGTGGTGTTGTAGGTTGTGTTGTGTACAGTGTTGTGGTGGCAGATTCTGTTGTTGGTGTTGGAGTGGATGTTTCAGTTGTAACAGTGGTTGTCACTGCAGTTGTTTCTGCTGATGTTGGTGGTGTTGTAGGTTGTGTTGTGTACAATGTTGTGGTGGCAGATTCTGTTGTTGGTGTTGGAGTGGATGTTTCAGTTGTTGGAGTGGTTGTCACTGCAGTGGTTTCTGTTGATGTTGGTGGTGTTGTGTTCAGTGTTGTGGTGGCAGATTCTGTTGTTGGTGTTGGAGTGGATGTTTCAGTTGTAATAGTGGTTGTCACTGCAGTTGTTTCTGCTGATGTTGGAGGTGTTGTAGGTTGTGTTGTGTACAGTGTTGTGGTGGCAGATTCTGTTGTTGGTGTTGGAGTGGATGTTTCAGTTGTAACAGTGGTTGTCACTGCAGTTGTTTCTGCAGATGTTGGTGGTGTTGTAGGTTGTGTTGTGTACAATGTTGTGGTGGCAGATTCTGTTGTTGGTGTTGGAGTGGATGTTTCAGTTGTTGGAGTGGTTGTCACTGCAGTGGTTTCTGTTGATGTTGGTGGTGTTGTAGGTTGTGTTGTGTACAATGTTGTGGTGGCAGATTCTGTTGTTGGTGTTGGAGTGGATGTTTCAGTTGTTGGAGTGGTTGTCACTGCAGTGGTTTCTGTTGATGTTGGTGGTGTTGTAGGTTGTGTTGTGTACAATGTTGTGGTGGCAGATTCTGTTGTTGGTGTTGGAGTGGATGTTTCAGTTGTAACAGTGGTTGTCACTGCAGTTGTTTCTGCTGATGTTGGTGGTGTTGTAGGTTGTGTTGTGTACAATGTTGTGGTGGCAGATTCTGTTGTTGGTGTTGGAGTGGATGTTTCAGTTGTTGGAGTGGTTGTCACTGCAGTTGTTTCTGCAGATGTTGGTGGTGTTGTAGGTTCTGTTGTGTATGGAGTTGTCGTGGCAGATTCTGTTGTTGGTGTTGTAGTGGATGTTTCAGTTGTAACACTTGTCATTGCAGTAGTTTCTGCTGATGTTGGTGGTGTTGTAGGTTGTGTTGTGTACAATGTTGTGGTGGCAGATTCTGTTGTTGGTGTTGGAGTGGATGTTTCAGTTGTTGGAGTGGTTGTCACTGCAGTTGTTTCTGCAGATGTTGGTGGTGTTGTAGGTTCTGTTGTGTATGGAGTTGTCGTGGCAGATTCTGTTGTTGGTGTTGTAGAAGATGTTTCACTTGTAACAGTGTTTGTCACTGCAGTAGTTTCTGCTGATGATGGTGGTGTTGTAGGTCGTGTTGTGTACAATGTTGTGGTGGCAGATTCTGTTGTTGGTGTTGGAGTGGATGTTTCAGTTGTAACAGTGGTTGTCACTGCAGTGGTTTCTGCTGATGTTGTAGGTTGTGTTGTGTACAATGTTGTGGTGGCAGATTCTGTTGTTGGTGTTGAAGTGGATGTTTCAGTTGTAACAGTGGTTGTCACTGCAGTTGTTTCTGCTGATGTTGGTGGTGTTGTAGGTTCTGTTGTGTATGGAGTTGTCGTTGCAGATTCTGTTGTTGGTGTTGTAGTGGATGTTTCAGTTGTAACAGTTGTCACTGCAGTAGTTTCTGCTGATGTTGGTGGTGTAGGTTGTGTTGTGTACAATGTTGTGGTGGCAGATTCTGTTGTTGGTGTTGGATTGGATCTTTCAGTTGTAACATTGGTTGTCACTGCAGTAGTTTCTGCTGATGTTGGTGGTGTTGTAGGTTGTGTTGTGTATAGAGTTGTGGTGGCAGATTCTGTTGTTGGTGTTGTAGTGGATGTTTCAGTTGATGGAGTGGTTGTCACTGCAGTAGTTTCTGTTGATGTTGGTGGTGTTGTAGGTTGTGTTGTATCCAATGTTGTGGTGGCAGATTCTGTTATTGATGTTGTAGCGGATTCTTCAGTTGCTACAGTGGTTGTCTCAGGAATTGTACTTGTTGGGGTGCTAGTCGTTGTCAATGTGGTTGTTTCTGCTGATGGTGGTGTTGTAGGTTGTGTTGTGTACAAACCTGAGGTGGTTAATTCTGTTGTTTCCTTGCTTGTTGTATCTTGAGTTGTACTCATATTTGTATTTGTAAATTCTGTTGATGTAGTGGACAGTACATTTGTAGGGCTTGTTGTTCCCTCTGTAGTTGTTGGATCCTGAATTGTACTTGTTGGAGCATTACTCAGTATAGATGTAGTTGTTTCTGTTGTTGTTTGTGCTTGTGCTGTATATGCACTGAGTCCCAGCCATAGACATACTGTTACAAGTGTAGAATATAATTATTTAATCTACTGAAATAAGTTTCGGTCGTGTAATTTTGCATTAATTCTAAAATTAATCAATAAATCTCTTACATTCTGGCATTCAATAGATCAGTTAATGTATGAAGAGAATTCACATAGTATATTACATTAAAACCTGCTTCTATTTTTATGCAATGCCGCTTTGAGACATTGTGAATTGTTAAAAGCCATATACATATAAATAAGTGTAAAATGATAAATGAAATAGAAATACTACAATTAAATGTGACTATCAATTTAATTACTCTTTTCTACTGACACCCACCCACACACACACACACACACATCCTATTGTTGCATGTTTCAAATTTGAAAAAATACATTTGTTTGTGACAAATAAGTATGATTTATAATTTATCAAGATAAAGTATTTATTTATTACATTATAATAATATTTGCAGACACTTTTTATTTGTTTTGTATATATTTAGATACACATTCAATCTTAAAATATCAGGTTTACTTACGTATAGTGAGATAAGCAAAACTGATCTTGTCATATTTAGAAAAATCAAACCTGTTGATATTGAATGAGACAAAAATCAGTTGTATCATTTAGTTGTATCATATGTGTAAAATAGTATTTAGCAACTAAAATATTAACGGAAACTATAATACATTTAACTAATGAATATAATAATAAGATTAACAATTAATCCTCTTAATTTATTTTCTGTTATATTTACTTTTACAAGTCTGTTTCCATGAACTATATAAAAACCAATATGAAATAAATAAAAAAGAACTACATTACCTTGTTTTATTCTTGAAACTCATGACTGTCAAATTTCAACATGAAAATTTGTCCCTGTAACTCTGTCAGTAATAGCCTTAATGACAATAGAGTCTGTCATGACAATTAGTTCACCCGAAGTGTAAGCAGGCTTTATTAGGAGTGGTTAGAGGTGTAGCTCAACAGGCGTCTTCACCTTTTCATGACAAAAGACTATTTTCATGCTACTTAACAATAATGGGTGTGTTTCATAATGCAGAGATTATTATCAGAAATAAAACTGAGTAAATATGTTAATCACACAAATCAGGAAATTTACTACTGTAACAGTGACCTTAAGACAATAAAACTTATGCATTTTAAAAGTGGTCATTGTCCTTCACCTTCTCATTAAAGCCATAATTATACAACCTGAGTATGTATTAGATACCTAAATACACATTCAGTACTTGAAATGTTTAAGTCCATATTTAGGTGGTGTCAAGTGAATTTATCTGTATGATCTATACAGACATTATTTATTATATAATTTATACAATTATTATTATTATCATTAGTATCCTTATACAGTAGCAGTATCCTTATACATACATACATACATACATACATACATACATACATACATATTCTATGTATGGGTATCTTACATTTTTAGAAAATCTTTTCAACTTCATTATGAATGTGTACTCGTAGTCTTAATGCTAACCAAAATCATTAAAAAAAAGTTAAATATGTCTCAAATTTTAGAACACAACTTCTAAGAATTTGCTTAAATTAGAATGTTATATGAGTAATGAAAAAACATACAAACAAACAATCTGCAGCCTCTTGACGCAAAACCCATTGTTACACCCAAATGTGTCTGTCATTGTACTATGCCACTATTTTACATAACAATACTTACAATACAAAGGTCAAACAATTCCATGGTACCTGAACAATGAGTCATTAGTCCTGGAATGTTGGTAGCGTGTTAGTATGAACCAATGTTTGGTTTGTAGATTCAAATGAAGACACACCTTTTTTTTTAACCATACAAACACACTCTCATACAGAAAATAGATTTTCAAAGAAAGATGTATGTCAGATTATATATTATTGCTCACTACTAACACACACACTCAATATTATCATACACAAATACACACATATTTGTGTGTGAGTGTGTGTGTGTGTGTGTGTATGATAATAGTGAGTGAAAATATATAGTCTCACAAAAAAGTCCTCTTTATATGGAAAAAAAAATTCTTTAATATATAAAAGATTTCTTTTGGTGTAGATGGTCGAAAGCTTGCCGTGTTATAAACCTCCAAATTTTATAATGGGAGTCTATGGGAAAAAGGCCAATTTGAGACCCAGTACCAGAAGTACCGGTACTCGGATCGCTTAGAAAAGTTACAACAACAAACTTCAGACCAAGGTCTACAACATATCTGAATTTGGTGCATGTGGCTCGAAAGCCCTAGGCAGCATTAAATTTTATATATTTTTGTCTAAGCTTAAATAGGAAAACAGAATGTTGGCTTTTACTGACTGATATATCCTCTGAATGAAATCACATAGCATAATTTTTAAATAATTTCATAACAATCAGTGAGATTTAGATATATCACTCTTGAGATTGAGAGTTAGATACATGGTGAGACCTAAACCATGCCAAAAGCCATACAGAGTGTATCTTCCACCTCTCTGAATTAGATGAGCAGAGATGGACTCAAACAGAAACTTTCCCCATACTGTAGTGAAACGTGTCCTGAGTAAGCAATTTACACAGCAGTTTTCAGCAACCAAATTAATTTGCATGTGAAGAAACTGTAGTACGACTTTAGGGACATAGAGGTCAGCCGACAAAACCCGAACTGTGACTGGTGGTGAAAGTGACATAACATTATTAATTTAGCTAAGCTAAGACTGCTGATATACCCACATGGAAAGAACCTATATAAACATATATGTTTCAATATAGGTTTTGATATAGGTTTTTGATATATGTGACATATATAAAATTGGCCGTTTCCCTATATTATATGTACATATATGCACGCATACATATACAGGTACATATATGCACGTATATTATGCACCTATATGTTCACCTATATAATAGTAAAATTAAAATCCATAGCTGCTAGGCAACATAAATAAAAGTCCAAAATGTAGAAATGTACATTATTTATTTACTTCAGATCAATCAAATAGTACAAAACAAAAAATATAGTACAAGAACAAAAATAAGAAAAAAAAACCTGCTAGGCACCATAAATAAAAGTTCAAAATATATAAATGTACTGTACATTATGTATTTACAAGAACAATCAAATAGTACAAGAACAAAAATAAGACAAAAAACTGAACAGAAAAAAAATAAATTATCTTTTTGCTCTTCTCAGCTCCGTGAGCTTCGAATTAATGGATGTGCCTATCTGCCCTCGGCTGGCTGCCGGCCACTTCTTCAACGTAGCATCTAGAGAAGACAAAATAATAAGACATTATTATTATTATTATTATTATTATTATTATTATTATTATTATTATTATTATTATACTATAGGTTTCATCAGGACTTGTGTCTTATAAAAAACACTATACAAATAAGATTCCCTTATCCCCCATAAAAATCTTACTCATCATGAATGTATTGTAATGTAACAACACACACAGGACGCAGACTGGTAGTGTACCTCATTCTTTGAAAGTCTGTCATGACCCTCCTCCTGGTGCTTGTATTTGGAAGCCCCTCCCTTTTTATTGTCAACCTTAAGAGAGAGAAACAAATTGATTAGCCCAACTCTTATTAACTTATTTTACACCACCTTGCATATACCTCTTGTCAACAAAGCACATAAAATCATCATAGACGACACAATTACAAATCTACACACATGCCTACACATTAAGAAACAAGAGAGAGAGAGAGATAACCAAGTCAGTTACCTTTTTCTTTGAAGCCTTCTCAGTCGGCCCCTAGCTGCTCACTGTACTTTGAGTTTGGGATGTGAGGACGTTTTATTTGCCATTGTGTGCCATCTTTCTCCATCTCCATGTTCAGAGTTTTTTCAAGTTCTGGTGCAATAAAATTTAAATGTTATCATGAACTGCAAACGTTTGTCTAATCATGTTTACCAAATCTAACATTATTGGACTAAAGCAAATTAGCATACGGCTAACATGAAAGCTAAGCTATATTCAGGTACCTAGCAAGATTCATTTTATACTTCTTTAAGTACGGCAAAACCATTTAATGTGGTATTTAACTACATAACGTCAGGTAAAGTTTGCGTGTAACTTACTTGCCACGCGAATAATTCTGGCTCGGTGCATCGGCCGGTTGGCGGCCTTTTCGCCATTCCAGCTTCTCGGTTTTATCAGTCCTTTCAAAAAAGTCTCTAACTGAAAAATTCCGGACACAGTCGAGGGGCAAAATACTATGGACCCCTCTATCCTCACCCTCAGTCCATTCAAATAGGACATAGCGGCTCTCCAATGCCTTTATTGCCATTTTACTCCCAGCCAATCTTTCGGCGCCAAAAATGAAATACAGCTGGGCCGCATGCGGATAACGTCATCAACTACGCGACGCTGTAGCGGTCGATCTGGGCTTGCCAGTATAAATAACGTTATGGAAATAAGACGCAAGAAAAGCATTAGTATGGATCCACAGTTGAGATATGAGCTACAAAATGATCCTACCATTAGCTATATAGAAGACATATCTTGTATGTATAGGGCTTATATGTGGATATATGTGAAGCAATAGGAGGCCTGTGTAGCGATTTTGGCTCGCGAAGCAAGGTAAATATTTATAAGTAATTGTAATGTGTTATAGTGACTCTAAATATTTTAACCTAAGTTGAAATTAACGGTAATGGAATTAACGTTACACTTATTTGGTCTGTTTGTCCGCCGAACAGGCCGTGTAACCTTTATTAATTCTATGAAGGTGGTATCTTCCCGGCCCAGGAAGGTTCACTCCCCTTTTACTTTACACCGTAATTTGAATTCAATTAACTTAATAGAGCATGTAGTTCAGACCAGATGTTGCAGGTACCTTAATTTGTGAGCGATACTCAGAGACAATCACTTATTTGGCACAAAAATATGTCATTTAATGAATGAGACAAACACAACATAAAACTAACTACACAAACAAATAAAAGAAATAGGGAAAACAAAGATGAAAATAAAGTAAAACAAAAGAAATTAAAATTGGGGAAAGGGAGGAAGAGACTGGAAAGAAGAAATTAGAGAAAGGAAGGAAAGGAATGGTAAGCTTAGACTCAAAAATTAATCACACCCTAACTGGGAAATAGTCACAGAAACTTAAATTCACCTTAAGATTCAATGAAAGATTCCTACTTAAAATTATGCATCTAAATTGATTGGTAGAGGAAACGGCTACTTGCATTGGTTTGCGGCACAAGAATCTGGATGTAACGGAGAAATCTCAGTCAGAATGGGGTCAGACGTTCTTCCTGGAGGTTCTGGAGAGTGGAGCTTGCCGAAGTTCTATGAAGGAAGATGGAGTCGTCTCTAAGCTGTTCCAAAAGTCTGACCACGGATTAGTGGTGTTTGTGATAATTTAAAGGTCTCGAACTCCACCCATCTTTGGGGAGATGACCAATACTTGGAGGGAAAAACTCCCTTTGTTTCAGGTGTCTGTGGGCGTGGTTTAGCTATCAAACTTTTAGATGACTTTAAAGTTTGATCCAGGGTGTATTAAGACGGTATGGCACCTTTCGTGCTCAAATAAAATACACCGTTGTTTAAAAAAATGAGTAACTGATAATTTTGTGCTCATTTGGATACTAAACATGACGGGTAATGGCGGTATAACGGCAGCGGTACATTACATACACAGATCAGTAATCGAAGGGTAACCTGGAAGGACGCTCATATCAAGTAACATGGAGGGGAGTGACATCTGCTCCACGCAGACTCTCCACTGGCGTCCCACAGGGCTCAGTACTTGGTCCTTTTCTTTTCTCCTTGTATACTTCCCCAAGAAGTATACTTCTCTTTCCCACCCTCAGATGCCACAGCTTCTGACCGGATCTCAGCATGTCTGGCAGAAATTTCATCATGGATGACTGCTCATCAGTTAAAGCTCAATCCTAGCAAAACTGAACTGCTGTTCATCCCAGGTGATTCATCCCCAGGTCACAATCTTGCTATATCCTTGCACAACGATCTGATCTCCCCTTCAGCCACAGCTCGCAACCTTGGGGTAACCATGGACAATCAACTGTCCTCTCATGTTGCAAATGTGACTCGCTCATGTCGGTTTCTTCTCTACAACATTAGAAGGATTCGGCCATTTTTGTCCACACAGACTGCCCAGGTACTTGTTCAGTCTCTTGTCATTTCTAGACTGGATTACTGCAATGCACTGCTGGCAGGTCTACCTATGAACGCAATCCGTCCTCTGCAAATGATCCAAAATGCAGCTGCCCGGCTTGTTTTCAACCTGCCAAAGTTCTCGCATACCACCCCGCTGCTGCAATCTCTCCACTGGCTTCCGGTAGCTGCACGCATCCGGTTCAAAACACTGATGCTGGCCTACAAAGCCAAAAATGGACCAGCTCCCTCTTACCTCAAAGCCCTCATCATTCCTCGCACTGCACCCCGTAACCTCCGATCTATCAGCACTGCTCGACTGGTTCCACCATCTCTCAGGGTAAGAGGCAAGTATACTACAAGACTCTTCTCTGTACTGGCACCAAGGTGGTGGAATGAACTTCCCATAGAGGTCCGGACAGCTGAGTCACTGGCTATTTTCAAGCGGCGGTTGAAGACCTACTTATTCAGGAAGCACTTCAACTAGCACTTCTGTCCTCATCCTTTGCATTAAAAAAAAAAAAAAAAAAAAAAAACCTTTGACACTTTTTCATTGTAACTTTGAACAAATGTTTTAAACTCATGGTATCTTAAGTATGTAACCTAGTGAACCAGCATTATTGTATTCAGTGTTAGAGATTTAAGCACTTATGTACGTCGCTCTGGATAAGGGCGTCTGCCAAATGCTGTAAATGTAAATGTAACTGATGTTAATACGATATTGTGTTCTTATAAAGGCAAAGAAACAAAAAATGAAACATAAAACAAGATGCACTTTTATTAGGGAAGTAAAAAGAAAACGATAGCTTCGTATACATTCTGACATCGGACCTTAAAGGGGCATACAGCATTAGAACAGGTATACATTAACATGCTATGATCAGTAATTAGAGTATAACTGATGTTAAATACAATGTTGTTTCTGACACATGAATAAAATACACTCTTGTCAGGAAATTAAGGAGCAAATAATTTTAAGTCAGGCAAGCCTTAAAAGAAGAACACATTACAAAAAAGGGTTATAAGAATGAGAACCTTAGAGTACCTTATCTTCGGTTTTTATTAGTAAAAGAAATGTCTCATTGTGTTGTGTGTGTGTTCTGGTTTAGGGCCCTATGAGTTCAATCGGAGAAGCCGCATGGGGTTATCTGGTCTTCGTATAGGCTCCAGACATTCTGGAGCCAGTTGTGGGTGTAGAACTCAATAAAATCGTAAAACTAAGTGGTCATCGGTTAATTGAGGAGTAGATGTTGAAATTTAGGATGCCTGGGACATGAAATCTAAAATGACCGGTACCAGACGCTACACCTGTATATGCATATATGCACCTCACTTTTGCCTATATGTGGCATATATACGCATATATGCAGCATATATGCAATATACATACGCATATATGCAGTATATATGTGCATATATGCAGCATATATGAAACCTATATGTGGCATATATACGCATATATGCAGTATATATACGCATATATGCAGCATATATACGCATATATGCAGCATATATATTGCCATATATGTGCATATATGTGCATATATGCCACATATAGGTTTCAAATATGCGCATATATCCACATATAGATTCTTTCCATGTGGGTATGAAGTAAAAATCAGCCTCAGGTCTTTAAATTTAAAATAAAAGATAATATCTATAGCTGTGGGTGATTAGTAAGATCCCTGGCAGTTGTGGGGGATTGCCGACTTGTGAGGGGCAGAAGTCGCTGGGATTTTTTAACACAGACCAGGAACAGATGAGAGCATCACACCTAAAATGTGTCCATAATAGTTAAAATAATAAAAATCAATTTGTCCAAACACTTTTGTACTGTTGCTGATTTACAATACTGGAACTATAGCCTGAGGAAGAATATAATAACTCAGTGAGCCTATACACAAACTCTCTGTTCTCACCATTGTTGTCTGGTCTCGTTGTTATGTTCGACGTACCTTCCTTTTGTGTTATAAAGAGATACATAATGCCCATTTGTAGATTTTAATATTTAATGGCCTGGTAAACCAACGGTACTGCGTATTGGCAATTTTATATGCTCTCCTACTTGTAAGTCGCTTTGGATAAAAGCGTCTACCAAATGAATAATTGTAAATGTAACTTGAATAGCCAATTATCTGATGGCGGGCCAAAAATATTAGAGTCTACGAATGCCCAGTTTGTGATGTTTTTAGAATTAGGTTATAAAAAGGCAATACAAGGTGAGAAGAGATAATTTATCACACATTAGACTAACTTCTCCATCTCCAATTCAATGTAGGCTACTTTAGAGCATCAATTGCTTTCTTCTTTGCTCAATCATGGTATCACATTTTTGTCCTAACCATTCACAGTCTTTTTAATTGATAATTTGAGGATTTTTTTTCCTTAAGGCTATAAATACCTATGATTTAAATCTAAATAAATATCAATAGCCATCCTTCACCTCATCACATTGACACAAAAACACACATAGCTTATCCTATAGAAACTGTGTCTGTTCCCCAAGTAAATGCATGAGAAGTTCTCGAAATAATCTTACAGTCATTAGACCAGAAAAATGCCAAAGAAACAAATAAATACAGTTCCTAAAGTTGGGGCTTCTGAACATTAGATCACTTGCACCCAAAGCACTTATTGTAAATGACATCATCTGTTATGTCCCGTGCGTGTCTAGGGGTTTTAGGACCTAACACATTAAAAAAAAGGAAAGAGCATAACCCGGACCCTGCCACAGCACCACACCAACAACGTTCTGTATCGAATTTAAAGGTTTATTTAAGAATCTGGATATAAACAGGAAGAAAATCAGTTCAAGTTCAACTGAGGATGGGAACAAAATCTCAGGAGGGGGCAACGCCAAAAATAACAAAAGTTCTGAGGACTGAAAATCTTCCTAACCTGGAAAACAAATGTAAAATAAATAACAGATACCTGCACTCACTCCCTAGCTAACACAAAACAGGAGAAAACAAGGATTCCCAAAATAAAATGGCACCCACCTCCCGACCATTCCCGAAATTACAAAAAGAACAATCAGCACCAAAGTCACTGATTACTATAACATTGGATAGCGAGCAGAATATGGAATTCAATACACCGCGTAGGGCAGGACACGGATCATGCTCTTGGAGAAAAAGGTCTCCTTGACTGAGCTATCTGCTCTGCTTTTAAACTCCTCTCCTTCCGGTTGGTAAACAGGTGCAGCTGGGAGGAAGCAATTAGGTGACCTGAGAGCAGACAGTGGGAGGAGCCACAGGATAGCAGGAGACAACACAACAGCAACCACAGGACAAGACAAAATATACGAAATATACTTTGGACGTAGCCTTACTGCAATCTGCCTTACTGAAACTTGGATTAAACCAAATGATTACATCGGTCTAAATGAGTCTCTACCCCATCAGTATATATCTATAAGCATAAGCCTCATCAGACTAGTCGTGGAGGTGGTGTTAACACTATCTTTAGTGATTTCTTTACTGTTATTCAGAGAACATGGTATAGATATAGTTCTTTTGAAGTGCTTGTTCTTAATGTTACACTATCACACATGCACACGAAAAAATACCTGATGTCTAGCGACCGTGTACAGACCCCCAGGGCCCTACACCGATTTTCTTAGAGAGTTTGCAGATTTTCTTTCAAACCTATTGGTTAACTTTGATAAAGTGTTAATTGTAGGAGACTTTAACATTCATGTTGACGACACAAAAATCCTTAGGACTCACATTTATGGACTTACTAAACTCATTTGGGCTTAAACAAAACATCACATCATCATAATCACACAATAGACTTAATAATATCACACAGAATAGATGTCACTGATATAGATATCATACCTCAAAGTGATGACATCACAGACCATTACATCATAACGTACACACTACCTGTAGAACAGACTAACTGTGTCTCACCACGTTATCGACTCGGTAGAACTAAAGACACTAAGACCACTAAAGACAGATTCACAAATAACCTGCCTGATCTGTCTGGACTTCTTACTGTACCCTTAAACACAAACGACGTAGAATGTAATGACTAACAGCATAGACGCTATATTCACTAGCACATTAGACACTGTTACCCCAGTCAGATTACAGAAAGTTAGAGATAAAACACTTGCACAGTGGTATAATAGTCATACTCACACCCTCAAGAGAGAAACCCGTAACCTCGAGCGAAAGTGGAGAAAAACTAAATTAGAGGTTTTTAAAATTGTGTATAAGGACAGTATGTCCAGGTATAGATAGGCTCCAAAAACTGCCAGTACTCTGAGCACCTGAGCAAACTCATAGGAAATAACCAGAACAATCCCAGGTTTTTATTTAGCACAGTGGCTAGATTAACAAAAAAACAGAAATCTGAACACACTATTCCATCACAGTTCAGTAGTGAGGACTTTATGAGATTCTTCACTGATAAAATCGAAAGTATCAGGAATAAAATAGGTGACGCTCAACATATGAAAGCAACTAGTGAACCAGCCTCACCTAAGGCTCTAGACACACAACTACAGTGCTTTACAAATACAGGACAGGAAGAGTTAGATAAACTTGTTACTACAGCTAAACCAACAACATGTTCACTAGACCCCATTCACACTAAATTACTAAAAGAAGTGTTACATAAAGCTGCTGAGCCTCTTCTTAATATTATTAACTCCTCGTTATCTTTAGGTTACGTCCATAAATCTTTCAAGTTGGCAGTTATTAAGCCACTCATCAATAAACCTAATTTAGTTCCTAATGAACTATCAAATTACAGACCTATTTCACACCTTCTGTTTATGCCAAAAAATACTAGAAAAGGTTGTGTCTGTTCAACTGAGCTCCTTCTTACAGGAGAACAATATCCTTGAAGAGTTTCAGTCAGGTTTCAGGCCCCATCATAGCACAGAAACTGCACTTTTGAAAGATACAAATGACTTGTTCTCAGCTTCGGACCTAGACTGTATGTCCTTATTAGTTCTACTTGACCTTAGTGCTGCATTCGACACTATAGATCACAACATTCTCCTAGATCGATTACAAAATTACACAGGTATTCATGGATAGGCTTTAAGTTGGTTTAGATCCAACCTGCCTGATCGATACCATTTTGTAGAATTAAATGGTGAATCGTTCAGTTTATTGCCAGTTAATTATGGGGTCCCTCAAGGATCAGTTCTAGGACCTTTGCTTTTTCGATATACATGTACATGCTTCCATTAGGTAACATTATTAGAAGATATGGGATTAATTTCCATTGTTATGCTGATGACACACAGTTATATATCTCATCAAAACCAGATGAAATAGAGTTGTCTCGTTTTGTTGTCTCGTTAGAGAGATAATAACTTCCCTTTAGAGGGATGTACTGTTACTAGTAGCTCGACAGTGAAAGACCTGGTGTTTATTAGACAGTAAATTGTCTTTAAAATAATATCACCATATTACAACACAGCCTTCTTCCACCTTAGAAATATCACCAAGCTGAGAAACATCCTGTCTGTATCTGATGCTGAGAAGCTAGTTCATGCCTTCATGACCTCTAGACTGGACTATTGTAATGCATTACTAGGTGGTTGTCCTGCATCTTTAATAAATAGGTTACAGTTAGTCCAAAATGCAGCTGCCAGAGTTCTCACTAGGACAAGAAAGTATGACCATATAACCCCAATTTTATCATCTCTACACTGGCTACCTGTTAAGTTTAGAATTGATTACAAACTGCTGCTACTTACGTACAAGGCTCTTAATGGTTTAGCTCCCATGTATCTAACTAGTCTTCTAACACGTTACAATCCTTCACACTCTCTGAGATCACAAAACTCAGGACTTCTGCTAGTTCCCAGAATATCTAAGTCTACTAAAGGTGGTAGAGCGTTTTCTTATTTAGCTCCCAAACTTTGGAATAATCTTCCTAATAGTGTTCAGGCGTACACATAATACATCCCATAATATTGTGCTCTATTACATCTGATGTGCACATTTTTATGAACAGCAAATATGTTCATTCCTCTCCACTGCTTCTCTCTTTCTACCCATCCCGAGGCATCCAGACCTTGTACCAGCTCTGATCGTCTTCCGTGCGATGAAGATTTTGGACCTCCATTAAGTTGAGGCCGACCCTGTGAGAATGTCTCACAGGCATCTAGAGATCTACCAGCTCCAGTTGGACTCTGCGGTACTAAAGAAGATATCATTACAACATTTGTTTGACAGTATATATATAATCACACCCCCAGTGTCACCCAGATGAGTATGAGGTTCCCCTTTGAGTCTGGTTTCTTTCAAGGTTTCTTCCTTTACCATCTAAGGGAGTTTTTCACCTCAGACTTGTTCATTGGGGATAAATACATATACATTTAAATATATCTAATATTAATCTTGAATTTTGTATTATATTAATCTTTATATTATTCTTTATATTAACCTTTTTTTCTATGTTTATGTTCTGTAAAGCCGCTTTGATGTCAATTGTAAAAAGTGCTATACAAATTGAATTGATAAAAGACAGAATTAATTAACTTCTCAGTAAACGAAAAAGTTTTCCTCTTTTTTAAAACTTACAGTAATGCTGCAAGAACTGTTTTAACATTTTCATTGACTGCACTGTATTTTGTACTTCGTCATAGGTTTTATAAAAGCAACTATGTTGCGCAACAATTCACTTTTTGTTATTTACTTAGCTGAAGCTTTAACATACATTGCTATATATACTGCATATGCTGTGATCTACTGTAATACATTATAATATTATATTTATTAGAATGCTTTTTGAGTGTTATGATGGTATAATATCTGCTTCTCAGTTTGGAATTGCTTTGTCCCAGAATAAATGTAAAAAGCAGATGGTATGTAAAAATGAAAACTGTGCTTATTATGTATTATGAGCGTATTATGTGAAGGAGCTAAGGTAACTGTGAGTTACTGGGATTTCCTACGATCAGTCTTGAGAACTGTCTACATTTTTTTTCAGGTTTATTGCGATAATTTTTATTAAATATGAATTTAGGAAGAATATGACTAAACTTGAGAATATGTCGAAAAAATAAAAACTGTCTCCATGCAAGCACTTACAATACTTTCAATGGGATGATGCTGCCTGCTTCCTGCATCAAGTAAAATTACTCAATCTTTAACACCACTGACAATAAACATTGTAAACTGTATAGACTGAATTATATATCTGTAATGCAGACATTCTGAAGAGTTTTAAACAGCTGACTATTCATTCAGAGCTTCACATTTTATTTTTTATTTTGAAAAAAATTACAGACGTCCAGAACCTCTAGAGAATCTGGCCTATACCTGTAGGACAGTGGGTTCTGCACCACCTAGTGGATATTGTGTGAAACACAACACGTGTTTGAATTCTTAAAAACATGTAAACAGGAATCCATGTGAAATTCCATTACATTTCCTGTGAAGCTGCATGAAAAGACATGCATTCTTAATTTCCACATATTTATTTGTTTTTTTGTTTGTTAAGCTGAGACACTGCTTAAAAACAAACAAAAAGTTAGACAGTGGCTTTGGATAACATTGCATTACTGAAAACAGACACATTCTCCAATATTAAAAGGATATGCAGACTTATGCAAACAGTTATAGTTTTTCCTGAATGTTACCCTAAATTTTAGTAGCAATGTATATTTATTGAATCAGAATCTAACAAGAGGTTTACAATAATAAAAGGGTTTAAAAGGGTTTACAATAATGTCAGACACACCTTGTAGTAAAGATTTTCCTATTTTTGGCGAGTTCGTGACCGTGGGCAAAGCTCTGGCCACCCGCGGTGTGTATGGGGGGTTCGCCTATCCAGCCAGACTCAGGTGTCTGCACAACGGAAAGATTACACTGTTCAATGATCTGAAGTCAGCCAAGGCTTTCGTTGATTCTCTGGACGATTAATCTTGATTTCTGTTTGAGGTCTGCACTTGATTCTCGGAGACAAAAAAAACTGACGATTCCATTGGACATATACAATATAAAATCTTTTTATAAGCAATTGTGTGCACATCCCAACTTCTGGCAGGTGCAGGAAAAAAGAAACTGCTAAAGTAAAAAAAATGTAATGTCCGCAACATTCTTTAAACTCCCATATTTATTAATTTGTTAAAAAGCAAAGCAACGTTTCGACCCTGCTGGGTCTTCTTGAGGCAAGTTCAGGCTTCCAAAACGTTATTGCCCACCAAGTAGGTTTGTAAGGTTTCAAATATTATCTATAGGTGGCGGTTATGAAAGGGTATGTGTCCATTTTTTTCATTTATTGACCATTCAATTCATTTATTGTAATAATTATTATTCCAATGGTTTCACATATCAATCTTTTATCTTTTGTATATTACTCGTTATTGGAGCAGGTTGTGACGCAGCCATTTAACTTGGTGGTATTATGTTATTGGCTGTTTCAAGGCCCCTTGTATTACTATTCTTGATATTGTCTGTGCCTCATCCTTTGGAGATGGGGTCTTGGGGGAGGGCTTTTCGGGTTTGTTTTGTGTTCTGTTTGTGGTACTCTTCAGTTTGCATTTGGTATCTCATACTGGAATCTCATACTGGCAAAATCTGTTGTATAACTGCATGTTACTCTTATGACTCTACACTTTCTGTATGCTGAACACACTTAAATTAGTAACTTGGAACATAAAGAGCATGGGCCATGTAATTAAAAGGAAGAACATTTTAACATTCCTTAAAAAAGAACATATATCTATCGCCCTGCAACAGGAAACTCGTTTATCTGATAAAGAACATATGAAGTTAAAAAGAGATTGGGTTGGTCAGATTTATTTTTCCTCATACATGACAAACAGTACGGGCACTGCAATCCTTATTCATAAAAACATCCCATTCATTCTTGAGCATGTAGAATATGATTCCAAAGGACGATTTGTGTTGATTTCAGGTTTAATTCTTGGAAGACACATTACTGTAGGAAATGTATATGCCCCAAATATAGATTGCCCTAATTTTATGTCATATGCGGTCTTAAAATGTAACCAGTATTGCAAAAACATTGTTTTTTTTGGGAGGTGACTTCAGTTGCGTACTTGATGGAAATTTGGATAAATCAGCACCCCAGATCTCAATTAGCTGTAAATCCTCCCATATTTTGCGCAACACTTGTAAAAACCTCGGCCTGGTGGACATTTGGAGAGAGCTGCATCCTAAAGACAGAGATTATAAAGATTTTGAGATTTTTATTCTCACTCTCATAATTCCTATTCAAGACTGGATTATTTTTTCATACCTTCTGAATGTATACATTGTCTGAGTTCTTATTATGTTGGCCCTATTGTGTTATCTGAACATGGTCCTGTTTATTTAAAGTTAGATATGAGTATATCAATTCAGAATTCATCCTACTGGAAATTTAACACTTCTTTCTTAAGAAATACTAACTTTCACTCTTTTTAAAACAGAAAATAATTCAATATTGGCAGGATAATCAGAATTCACCAGTTTCCCCTGCGGTGTTGCCAAAGCCACGCTGCGAAGCCACCTTATTGCTTATGCTTCTTTGTTATTACGAATTTGGAAACAAGCCAAGTCGCCTGTTGGTATATCACCTTAAAAAAAGAGCAGAACGAAAGAACCATAAAAGCAGTTAAGACATTTGAAGGCAGAGTGACCTTTGACCCCTTGGACATTAACACTGCATTCTCTGATTTTTACAAAACTCTTTATACAGCTACAATTTTCTGAGGTCTCCCTTCCTAGCATTTCAGAAGATACTAGAGCTTTTTTAAATGCCCCTTTTACTAAGGAAGAAATTTGGCAATCTATACAATCTGTGCTAACTGGTAAAGCTCCAGGGCCAGACGGGTTTCCGTTAGAGTTCTATAAAGCTGCCCGAGCTTTGTCCAATTTTAATGCAGGCAATAAATAGTACTTTAGATTCAAATTCTATGCCTGAATCCTGTTCATTGGTGGTGATCAGTTTGTTGAGGTAATGGGTAATTTTTTTTGCTTTTGGTCCGGACCAAAGGAACCGAACTATAGGTGTGAAAGCACCCTAAGAGGAGTGTCTGAGTTTGGCCATCTATTTAATAAGGGTCAATTGAGGTCATTTCAGTCATTAAAGCAGGAATTTCACCTGCCCAGTAATGGTTTCTAAATTTCTACAATTACGGCACTTTTTAGAGTAATACTCTAAAGAAGGAAATATATGATTTGATCTCACGGAAGTGGAAAAGCAGCTCCTCTCACTGAGAATTACTGAGACCGACTTGTTACAATCTGTATCAGCCTTTTCTGGTCGTTCCTTTGCTCCCTGAATTACTAATACTAGTGGCTGAGCTGGATATATATTGACGCGTGCTGTTGTGTAGATGAGTAATAGAGCTTGATCCAGTTTGTCCAATGACCTTTTATTGCTGTCTTTGTAATGTTTACAGAAAACTTGAAGTAAAATATAAAAAAAAATTTAATTAAAGCAGCCTCTTATATGGCACACCACCCCATGGTCAAAAGACTGTTTGCCCTCTCAGCCACGCCCAGATGCTGTCACTTCCTGTCTTTAAGGCCTTTCCCCTTGGACTTCAACTTCAGCCTCCCAACTGTCCTCTAGGTGGGGTAGACAGCCCTATGGGCACATAATCATTCAAGAAAGAAACTATCAACTATTCACAAGAAAGAAACATGGAATTAGCACAAAGCTCGATTTGGCTCCTACACAATCTTTTATATATATATATATATAAATATATATATATTATATATATTTTTTTTTTTTTTTTTTTGAGAGGGAGTTAGGTAAGTAATGATTGTATTTCATTTTCTTTCATTTTGGTTTAAGTGAGAGAGGTATTTTGAGGAAGATTGTTTTGTTTATTATTTTTGGCCTTGTCCTCACCTGAAGCCTAAATCCTTGTCTACTACTGAATAAAAGATTGCGAATTGTAATTTCTCTGAATAAAGACTCTCAGTTGCCCATTCTGTTGCGACTGACCCCTAGACGGTCATAAGAAATCCAAAAATATTACTAATACTTAAATATTCATTAATATTTGAAAACATTTATTACTATTCAGAACATATCCAGTCAAATTTTGCATTGATTATAAAATTCCATTAATCATTTATAAAGCACTGAATGGTCTCACATCACTGTACCTGAGAAATGTTTTTTTTTTATAATCCGTCATGCCTTCTTCGACCAAATGTTGCAGGCTATTTGGTATTTCCTCAAATAGTAAAGGCTACAGCAGGGGCAGAGCTTTGTCTTTCAGAGCCCCACATTTATGGAAGAGGCTTCTAATTGGTATTCGGGACTCAGACATTGGCTCGAAACACATTGGTTTATTATAGCGTTTTTTTTAGTAAAGTAGCAGATCTGGAGGGTTCATGGGCATAGAGTGTTTGGTGAACTGGGATATTTGG
Source organism: Tachysurus fulvidraco (assembly GCF_022655615.1). NCBI lineage: Eukaryota > Metazoa > Chordata > Actinopteri > Siluriformes > Bagridae > Tachysurus > Tachysurus fulvidraco. The sequence continues at coordinate 30,838,808 of NC_062521.1, read as the reverse complement.
ATGCTGTCACCTTACCACATTACCACCATGAGTTCCTAGTAGTGATGTTACCAGTGACACCGTATCCAGTGAAGCTTTGTATCGAAGCTTGATTCGTTCTGGCAAAATCACGTGAGCAATGACGTCCGAAGCTTCGTTTCACACACACCCACTTGACTGCTTCGTTATCTGATTCAAAGGGTTAAAATTGTGCGTGGCGTGCCCTCGTGTGTTGTATTGGATTATAACATGGAATCTATTACTGTGTAGCGAGATTAGGAGAGTTTATTGTTGCGAGTTGTCAATAGAGCCTGTTACAAAAAGATCGCGTTCTGAAATGTGGGAAAACTTTCATTTGATATCGCCCAATAAGGTGGATATATATGGTTTTGTTGTGAAGCCTATATTTATAACTTCACTCATCATTGGGCAATTATACGATTCAGTGTAACCTTTAATGTCATATATATATATATATATTTTGATACTTTAATGTCATATATATATATATATATATATCTATATATATATATATATATATATATATATATATATATATATATTGGATAGTGAAAAATGAAAAGGAATGCAAGAAAAGCTTTTTGTGCACCGCTTTATAGCATGATCAATTTTATTGAATTGTTTCGGTTTTAATTATTAAAATAATTAAGTGGTTTAAATGTGCTGCTGTTATTTTATTATTATCAAAATAGGAACATAGTCTCTCTCTCTCTCTCTCTCTCTCTCTCTCTCTCTCTCTCTCTTAATTTAAATTTTAGTGTGCTTTTTTGTACATTTGTATTACCAAAACAATTTTGTACAAATAGTACAAAAAGTTAAACAAAGTACATTCTGCATAATTAAAAGTAAAATAGTAAATTATAGAAATACAATAAGTATGTACATTATTAATTAAATTATAGAAATACAATAAGTATGTACATTATTGGCGATAATGGCGATCCAAGATGCGAATGGCGATCCAAGATGGGAATGGCGATCCAAGATGGGAATGGCGATCCAAGATGGAGCCGCGAATGGCAGCCTCAGTGCTTAGCTCCGCAGTGTTTGTTCTTTTGTTTTTCCTGTTCTCTGTGAAGAAAACCCGATCAGTTTCACCAGAGATGAACTGCTGAACATTCGGCAGCACACACCACAAGATATTTTTCTGGTTTTTGAGTATACTGACGTTTTGCTGAATATCGTAGTTGGAGGAGCGGCTGCACTGTTTAAGCGTTTCAGGACGCGCAGACGGGGAAAGCGCGGCTGAACTACTGGCTGAACCTACTACTGGCTGAAAAACCTGGCTGAACTACTCTGTTCCGGACAGCGCGTTAAGTCTGCCGGGCTTTCAGCTCTTCAGAGCGGACCACGGAATCAAAGGGGAAATCGCGCGGCGGCGGGACGTGTTTTTACATCAATGAAAGGTGGTGTTCTGATGTAACTGTGTTAAAGAAGATGTGCTGTCCAGATCTTGAAACACTCTTCATTAACTGCAAACCGTTCTATTCACCGCGGGAGTTTTGCTCGCTCATTCTGGTGAGTGTTTACATTCCACCGCAAGCGCACGTGAGCTCGGCCTTACAGACACTCACTGATCTGATCACAGAGTGAGCAACAACACCCGGACTCTGTAGTAATAATTCTTGTTGACTTTAATAAAGCGATTCTCTCACATGAATTGCCTAAATACAGACAGCATGTTACATGTCCCACCAGAGACAGTAACACACTGGATCACTGTTACACTGTAATAAAGGATGCATATCACTCTGTCCCACGGGCAGCTCTAGGACTCTCTGATCACTGCTTAGTTCTTCTGATACCGACCTACAGGCAGAAGCTAAAAACAGCTAAACCTGTACCAAGGACTGTAAGAAGATGGACTAAGGAAGCAGAGCAGGATCTACAAGCCTGTTTCGCTCTCACTGATTGGACTGTTTTTGAAGCTGCTGCCTCCGACCTGGACGAGCTCACAGAGACTGTAACATCATACATCAGTTTTTGTGAAGATTTGTGTATTCCTACCAGAACTCACTTAACCTACAACATTAACAAGCCATGGTTCACTGCGAAACTCAGCCAGCTCCGTCAGGCCAAAGTGGATGCTCACAGAACTGGGGATAGAGTCTTGTACAAACAGGCCAAATACACAATGGAAAAGGAGATCAGAGTGGCAAAGAGGAATTATTCCGAAAAATTACGGATTCAATTTTCCTCCAATGACTCAGCTTCAGTGTGGAAAGGTTTAAAAGCCATCACTAACTACACGACACCATCCCGCAGCACTGTGGTGAATCAACAACTGGCAGACGACCTGAATGAGTTCTACTGTAGGTTTGAAAAAGCCCAATTCTCACATTCTGTAACCCCCAAATCAGTCACACCTTCAATCCAGTTCAGTGAAGATGATGTGTGTCAGGTCTTCAGGAAGACCAAGAGAAGAAAGGCTCCAGGCCCAGACAGTGTGTCACCAGCCTGTCTGAAAGCCTGTGCTGATCAGCTGGCCCCCATCTTCACACGGATATTCAACACGTCACTGGAGCTGTGTGAAGTACCCTCATGCTTCAAAAGCTCCACCATCATCCCCGTCCCAAAGAAACCCAAAATCACCGGACTTAATGACTACAGACCTGTGGCTCTAACATCTGTGGTCATGAAATCATTTGAAAGACTGGTTACCCTTACTGGATGCCCTGCAGTTTGCCTACAGAGCAAACAGGTCTGTGAATGATGCAGTCAATATGGGACTGCATTATGTTCTGCAGCATCTGGACAGACCAGGGACTTATGTGAGGATCCTGTTTGTGAACTTCAGCTCTGCTTTCAACACCATCATCCCATCACTCCTACAGCCCAAATTAACCCAGCTCTCCGTACCCTGCTCTGTCTGCCAGTGGATCACCAGCTTTCTGACAGACAGGCAGCAGCTAGTGCGACTGGGGAAAATCAAATCAAGCACCCGCACCATCAGCACTGGCGCCCCCCAGGGCTGTATTCTCTCCCCACTGCTCTTCTCCCTGTACACGAATGACTGCACCTCTAATGTCCCATCTGTCAAGCTCCTGGAGTTTGCAGACGACACCACACTGATCGGCCTCATCCAGGACGGTGACGAGTCTGCTTACAGACTGGAGGTTGATTGGCTGGCTGTCTGGTGCAGCCTTAACAACCTGGAGCTGAACACGCTCAAGACAGTGGAGATGATCGTGGACTTTAGGAGAAACCCCCCTGCTCTTCCCCCACTAACCATCATGGACAGCATTGTCACAGCAGTGGAGTCATTCAGATTCCTGGGAACCACAATCTCCCAGGACCTGAAGTGGGACATTCACATTGACTCCATTGTGAAAAAGACTCAGCAGAGGTTGTACTTCCTTTGTCAGCTGAAGAAGTTCAACCTGCCACAGGATTTGCTGAAACAATTTTACACTGCCATCATCGAATCCATCCTGTGCACCTCGGTAACTGTTTGGTTCAGCTCAGCCACCAAATTCGACCTCAGTAGACTACAGAGGGTAGTCCGGATTGCTGAGCGAATCATTGGCACAACTCTCCCCACTCTTCAAGACCTGTACTGCACCAGAGTGTGCAAAAGAGCAAAGAAAATCACCCTGGACCCCTCACATCCAGCACACTCACTCTGGACCCCTCACATCCAGCACACTCACTCTGGACCCCTCACATCCAGCACACTCACTCAGGACCCCTCACATCCATCACATCCACACACAGTTTCTTCCCTCAAGCAATCCACCTGATGAACAATTAACACCATGGAACACACAACACATAATATTTGCACTATGTATACCTCAACTGCACATTTCATACTTGCACTCTGTACATACATGCATATATATTGTCTAAATGTTTATGTTTACTTCAACTGCACATTTCACAATTGCACATGTGTACATACGAATTGTATATATTGTATACTTATTTGCATATGTATATTTCATATGTTTATTTTAACTGCACATTTCACACCTGTAAATGTGTACATACAATTTAATCTATACTAAATATGACATTCTGTTACACTGTGGAGATTATGTCACTAAAACAAATTCCTCGCATGTGAAAACATGCATGGCAATAAAGGTGATTCTGATTCTGATTATTGTATTTAATATATTGATTCATTTACTTATTAATCTATCCGTAATTTGTCAATCCATTAATTTTTGCTTCTAAAATTAATATGTTGTTTGGTTGTGGAACATTTTGTGATAGCATGTCCTACCCCTGGTTGAAGTCTCGTTGCCCGGTTTGCACTCTGGGTTAGAGTGCAAGAGTGTGAGAGAGAAAAATCTTAGGTATGATTGTAATCATGTGATGAATAATGTACTTTATGTGAAAAGTGCAGATTGGCGAGACTAGCTATGACAGAATAACTAAAAAGGAGTGGCAGAAAAGTGACAGAGATATGAGGGCTTACTGGGACATATAGCAACTCACCACTACACAGTCTGCAAACCTGAGAGACTAGTGAGGGTGGTAAGGTGACAGCATCCAGACATCCCAGTTCACCAAACTGTGTTCGTTTCCCCGTTCCAATGTGTCCTTGGTTACCAAACTCTCTTGTTTTCCTGGTATAAAGAACTGTCAGATTTTCCAGCCATAGATAAATGGTTTCAATGAAGCCAGACAGTGTGACTATGTACAGTATGCCTACAGACAGCTATTTGGCATCAGTGCCTGAAGGCAGATCAGAGATGACCCTGTACTCCATATCAGCCAATGCAATGGCTTTGGCTATTGACCAAGAACAGGAAACTGAAATTGCATTGTTGGCCTAGATTCATTGAAGCTTTGACAATCTTACACCAAGTCAACGTTTGAAATAACTCTGCTAGCAGTTCCTCCTTCTACCCACAAGAGGGAATCCTTGCCTAAATATTGAAAGTTTTCAGGTTATATGCTGCCATTGAGGACTTTTAAACCAGTGATTTCTGTCATACTACACAAAGTATCGTTAATTTATTTTACTTTGAAAATCTGTATGTTGTTCCTTTCATTTTGACTCAAGTTTTGATCATTGCTCTGTTCTTGGATTTCTCTGATGTTCTCTGGATTACATTTTGTACCTCTCTTCTGCTGATTGTGTATTTTCAGCTTTGCTTATACTCTGCCTATTCAGCTAACTTTGTTCCTTACCTGCCTTTGTGGATGTGTATGCTGTGCTGTTTCCTTCATTAAACTCTGCAAATAGATTCTAATCCCTCTGCTTCTGCTAATCTGTCAGAGAATCAGAATCAGAATATAAGAAATAAAATTAGAATTTGATTTGAATTTCAATGTGTTTTTTATGTAAAACATGATTGATTTTATTCTTCCCACAATTTCTTACTTTGAGCTTTGTATTAAAAATAAAAATTGTTTGTCAAATATTCATTGCAGCACTGTAACATAGGTTTTGTGTTTGTCTTGTATTCTTTGTCTTTTATTTTGATATCTGTTTCTTGTAGCTTGCTTCCCTTGCCCCCTGCTTTGTGTATGTTATACTTATTGGATTTGCAGTCATGTTTCATTCTGTTCCCCTTTTGATTGCTTGTTCTAAGTCATGTGTTCTTGTTCTCATTTGTCAGTGGTTCCCCACATGTATTTAACCATGTGTGGTTTCCATGTTCTTTGTCAGTTGTTGTCCCTTTATGGCTGCTCTGTATGTTCGCACTTCTCATCTCATTTTGTCATTGCCTTACCCAGGATTGCTTTGTGTTTTATTCAGAAAAATCTTAACCCGCATTTGGATCCTCTGCCTCTTCGTTCTATACAATTGAAAAGCCCACTACAATCGTCTTCTTTGCATAAGGAAGTTGGGGTCGGAGCACAGGGCTAGCCATGATATGGTGCCTCTGTAACAGATATGGATAATGGAATCCTCAGGGGCCCAACAATGGCAGCTTAACAGTGCTGATCGATAACCCAGGGCCTTAAGGGTGATGTGCACGATGTTTGAAAGCCAATGTTGACATTTGAAATCACCAAAACAAAAATGCCCCTAACCCAAATGGGTGTCACCCCTGTTTTGATAGCTCCTCCCCACACATACATACATAACCCAGGCAACCATTATGGTGGAACCTGCTGGGGCGGCTGGCCGAGGGGATATTTTTATCAATAAATGAACACAATGAGTAATACTACGGTAATACAAATGTGTTTCTGTAGTACTGTGTATTGTACCATGAAAGGTTTAGCTCTGTTTCACACAGAAGTCGTTCAGTTCTCTCCAGCGCTGGAAAGCTGATCCTATATTAACACGGGTCCTGTTCCTGTCTTATCGTAAGCCTTTTTTCACTTTCTGTTTTTATTTTATTGCCTTTTAGTCCAGTCTTTATTTAATTGCATTTTGAATTTTTGTAAAGCTGCTTCTGGTTTTTGGAGCATCAGTCTGAAGGACATATTCTAGAGGACTAGAGATGCAGATTTGATCTAGAAGAGCTGTTCTAGCTGGAATCAGACAAACAAAAGGATATGTATGAATATATTGAAATACGTTTACAATATGGTAACTCAAATAGCTAAAATCCGAACATAATTGGAATTTTTAGACTGAAAACTCAGAGCACCTGCTAACTCTGCTAATTGGCAGAAATGTAAATGTAAACATCTGCAGGCACTGAGAGAGAATTTCAGAGCTAGACCTCATCTATGGTTTGTGTGAATAACATTGTTTTTGTCGAAGTGTTTACTGACTTAAGGAGCTTGGAAGAAGTGACCCTACACCCAGTGTCGCTGTGGATGCAACAAAGCCTTTGCTTGTATACAGACTTGATGATCAACAGGCTCTCAATATATAATTGGCATTGAATAAGGGATCCTTTCAGGAAGCCTGCAGAACACTGAAGGTGTCTGGGGGATACATGAAAATTCATTGTCATTCCAACATTCCTCCTGCATCCATGTAAAGTGCAAAACAAATCTGTCCTGTAATGGGGTTGATGCAGTTTCTGTTAAAGCACATTATGGAGAGGAAAAAAGGGGAGATTCCTGGCATTGATTAACAAAGCAATTCAATTTGATCTATTTGTATAGCACTTTTAACAATTCAGTATAATAATTAATAAAACAAAAAAAACATAAGTTTAAGATTAAGTGACATTTATCTCTAAAATCTATCCCTAATGAGCAAGCCAACGCCAATGGTGGCAAGAAACAATCTCCCCGAGATGAAATGAGGAAGAAACGTTCAGAGGAATCAGACATAGAAGGGAACCTAATACTCATTTGGGTGAACTGTGCAGGAAATAATGTCAGTTTAAACAATGTCCTTTCTACAACAGTTTGTACTTTAGTGAACTACTGGGTCAGTGCAAATTCTGATTTCACCAGAGACCCAACACTTATTTCTTCATGCCAAAGTTTTCAAATGATAAAAATAGAAAAATACCCATTTACAGACATAATATTATCAGCTTTATTATAAGATATTAATATCAGGCAAAATAAACATATTTATGCATATGCAAGAATGAAATATATATATATACATTCTGTTGATTATTTTCTTTATAGTATGCAGCCTACATGCAGCTTGAAATTCAATAAATATATAAACAAACAAACAAATAAATAAATATTTAAATAAATAAATAAATATTCTAAAAAAAATAATAAATATTTAAATAAATAATTGATTCCAATAAATTCAAATGATACAAGACATTATTTTACACATTATCTGTTTTTAAAAGAGTCCATTTCTTGTTGCATATTGGACGGTGTAGGACCGTCTTCTGCTGTAGCGCCTCCTTAAACCAGCACAGCAGCCACAGAGCAGACACTGAAAGTTAAATAAAGAGAGACAAGGGGGAGTAGAGGAGAGATTCTGATTAGATATTTATGCTTATTTTTATTGTTGTAAAATAACATCTTTAATCAAGTTGAACAAATAATCTTAGTCAGGTTCTGCAAAAAATTATTGACATATAAAAATAAGAATATTTATATTTCATGTCAAAGAGCATCCTAAACGTATATGGTTTACAAGCAATTTTGGTGACACTTACACAGAGTAGAATCCAGCAGGGTATGAGAATAATGACTATACTGCAGGGGATAATGATGCCCAGGATCCAAGCAGAATTTCCACCAGTGGTGGTGTTCTGTGCTTGGACTGTGGGCCTCAGGACTACGTGGACAGGGGGGTCTGTTTGGGCAGCAGCAGTAGTGAGGGTCGACAGACCGCTAATGTTGAGTACTGCATTTAGAAATCCACTTGGTGTCCACTTGGTGTCACCTTCCACAAAGACGTATTCTGAATTGGCCACAATTTCTGTACCATTAAATCTGGAGGAAAAGAGAGATGAAAAATATAAATTCAGTGTATTTCCTACCCTTAAAGAACACATGACAGATAATCATTTCATTGTAGAGCCCAAGAATGTGTTTTTAAAGGCAGGTCTTTTATGTTGGTCTCATTCCTCTTTTGGTTTTATCACTAAACCTACAGTAACATTGACTAGATCCTGTATGTACAAGTATTCACCTGGAGATAAACATCAACGTGTTCACTTAGGAAGGCTGCAGTTATTCAGCAATATATCAGGTGCTCAGGGTTCCTTGGACTGTGCACTGTTAGTTAAATGGGCTACTTTATATTTTTAATACACTGAGAAACAATTTAAGATCTCAAGTACTACATTTTTTTCTGTTTGTATTGTGTAAGAACATCCTACGTTATCCTGTTATTTTTATTTGTTTGTGTAGTAAAATATAAATTGTGAATTCTTATGACCTCAGCCAAGAAATACAAAGCTTAAGACCAGTCCAGCCTGTTTGCTGATCACCTGACTAATTGTCTTCTACATTTTTTAGTATGCCTGTAATTTAATAATAAATCTACAGTTATATCCGACATGTCTTTGAATCTTTCTATAATATTAAGGCAGTTCATATTTTAAATTAATTATTTCTATTAATACTATCCTGATGCTTGTATCCTAAGAAGAAGCAGCTTTTATGTATCATGTATGTATGCACAGGGTCACGACCAGTATACAGCATCCCTGGAACAGTCTGGGGTAACGGATGCAGCTTGGTAGGACTGGGGCTTGAATCTACAATCTTCCATCAGGAACCCATTGCCTTACCAACTGCTCTAATCGGTGACCATCTGCACATGATCTTGATTCATTTCACCATTCATCAACCAATGATGAAAAATTGGCTCATATTACTCAATCTTTCAAAACCTTCCAGTTTACTGTAATGGCTCCAGCATAGAGATATTTCTTCAAAATCAAATGTTTATTTTATTCCTTAACCACTTATTTGACCGCCGTGTCGTGAACGAGCCACCACCGCTAGGGGATGAGGCTGCATCAACTTCGTTGTAGCTTTTAAGCATTAAATCCTCTAAATACACGCTTGAAAATAATGTTTGAAATTTGAATCAGTTTTGTAAAATGAAGACACTTACGTGTAGTTTCCTTGTGGGAAGTCAAATTGAGTTGCATTTTTGACATTCAGAATATTGTTCAGCTAAAAAAGAGGGATAAAAAGTTGTCTTAGTATTTTATTTTATTTATTTATTTATTTTTATTTTAGAGTGTAAAATAATTTGGAGACGAAGAGAAGTTGCTAACACATACCAAGCTGTTGATGGTGTTTTCGATTAAAGAATATGTTCCATTCCTCAGCTGAGTGTCCTTGGAGATTGTCACATTGCTGATTTTGAATCCAAAGCTTATAATGTACGAGTTGTTGTCAATTTCTGAAAGGTAGATAATGAACAGGATTATATTTAACACATTACAGTTAATATATTTTAATTCTAATTTAGGGAGATTAATAAACTAGACTCACTCTGATAGGTGACATCCTGTATGCTCACAGGATCACTCAGTTTTTGTGTTACAAGATCTCGTGCTCTTCTGATCTTTGCATCCAGCAGAGCATTAGCAGCATTGAGAACATCAGCCTCACTAGGTACTTTGGTCAAATTCTTAAAAACTAGACGTATATATATCAGAACATTCCCCAATCTGAAAGCAGAAAACAAATATAACTTGTAAAGTACATGAAGAAAAAAGTAGAACATAAAGAACAAGTCATTACAGTCATTAAGTAAATAATAGCTGATGAAAACTGGATCGTTTAGAATAGAATAACAACGTGAGTAACTGACTATAATTGAATGAGAGGGCATTTAACACATTTTGTTAGAACAAATAACTTTTGAAATTATATTTCAGAACACTTACACAGGTGAAATATCATTCAGGAAAGATGCTGGTGTTTTAGTGTCTCCAACTTGGCAGTTGTACAACATGTCTCCTATAACCTGGGTTCCTGAAATCCTGTTAACAGTAGAAATATATTCAAACATCACAATATAATTTGGTTTACATTTCAAAATACAGAAAGTATTTTCTGTACAGAACACCACTGTGAACTCACGTGAAGAAAGACCTCTGTGGGTTGAATGGTTCTGCACCAGCTTCATTTAGAAGTGTGTTTAACTGGATAAGGAAAGATAATTCATCAGTATGAATGTGAGACATTAAATCAATTCACTAATACACAGTGTGCAAAATTATATTGTATTAAAATGAAATATTTAGAATATGATTTTTTCAATTTCAAAAATGAAATTTTAACACAAGAATTTAACAGTTGATACATTTAACTCTCATACTGTAGTAGAAAGTGGGGTCTTTCCACACATAAGAAGGGTACGAATCCACGGCACGTAACTCTAACCCTAAACCTAACCCTTCTAGTGTTCTAAAACAGTACACTGGCAGGTGCTATCCCAGGGTCCAGATCTGTGCATGGAAGAGGGGTAGGCATGGAGCCCACTGCTCCCCAAAGCACCAGAGGTGGCAGAACAGAAAGTAGGGGAAGCCTTCCTGAAAAGCATCAGGATTACTTCTTAGCATGCCTGGCCGAAATGACAGCCCTACGGTCTCCTCTGACCTGACGGGTCTGCTACCAAATACCGTCTGTAATAGCCAGAGTCCCTATCTGGGAGGGGAACATGTTCATTGCCCCCTTTCCTCAAAAATGAGAGAAGTTTCTCTTGGAGGAACGAGGTTTGGCAACCTTGGAAACCCTAGCCATTGGGCATTAGGATTCCTTCTGACCACAGATGAGCTCTTTTAGCAGATCAGCTTGGTAAGCCTGTAAAATTGGGGTTGTGTGCAGCACCATACCAGGTTAACCTACAAGATTGTAGGCCTTTCCTAAAAGTCAGAGGAAAATTAACAGGCAGAATATGTGTCACTACACAGCCTCAACAGCACAGTGTGGAGGTCTGTGGAAATGGGAGACGCCTGCATGAAGGTGGAAGCGGTAGCAATTGATGGAAAAGACGCTAGCTTCTGCTCGGTCAGGTAAGTACTGTTTTCCTGATACCGTGTTTGTGATCGAGTGACGGCTGGCAGACAAAAATTCCAAAAGTGTGTTTTTCTGTGTCCCCGTTTCATTACCGGGAAGGATTTGCACGATCGATGCGTGGTTTGCTTGGGAGTGGAGCATGCACAATCGGCTCTTGCGGCTCTTGCAGCCGCAAGGCTATGCGCACGCTTCGCTCCCAGAGAGCGCTCTCCCTCGCGCTCCGGTCCCGCTCTTGCCGAGGCAAAGTGGCACCGGGTCTAGTGGGGCTCACAGGTCAACTTAGCAGCAGGATTGGAGGCGGATGAGTCCTCTCCAGCCTCGTCTGCTGAATCGAGCTCCGGCTCTCACGGAGAAGCAGGCCCGATGGCTGCTTCTTCTCCCGGCGCGGGCAGCGCGGCATTACATGTCTCTCCCTCCAATGATGGAGAGCTGATGGATGCTAGTGAGCCCGTGGGCTCCTCACAGCCTGTGCTGTATGAGGAGCTCCTCGAGGTCGTGACACAAGCCGTAGCCAAGCTGGATTTAGATTGGCCAGTGGAGCAGCAGAAGCAGCGCACACCCAGTAAGCTGGAAGTTTCCTGCGCCTTGTGTCACTTCCTCAGCCCCGGAGCCTGCCATTTTTTCCCAATCTGCACGCCGAGGTGTCCAGATCCTGGGAAACCCCGTACTCTATGCGCACTTCTCCTAGTCACTCCACACTTTACGTGAATGTGGTTGGGGCTAAGGCGTGCGGCTACGGGGCAATGCCGCGTGTGGACAAGACGCTGGCTAGCTATCTCTCCCCTAGTGTAGCATCATCGCTAAAGGCTCTGGTGTTCCCTACTAAGCCGCTACGTGCTACGTCAGCCTTAGTAGGGAAGGCTTACGTGGCAGCAGGTCAGGCCACGGGCTGCCTCCACACCATGGGTGTGTTGCAGGCATACCAGGCTGACCTGCTACGTGATTTGGATGAGGGACTTAGATCCAGGGCCGCTGATATTGAGGAGTTGTGTTGCACTGCTGATTTGACTCTTCGGGCCACGAAGCACACGACGCGGGCCGTTGGGCGGTCTATGGCGGCCCTGGTGGCCACAAAAAGGCATCTGTGGCTCACCTTGTCCGACCTCCCGGACAAGGATCGAGCTGTGCTACTGGATGGACCGATGGCTCCTCCTGGACTGTTTGGCGACACTGTAACGGCAGTCGTACACAATTTCCAGGAGTCTAAAAAGCAGTCGGCTGCGTTTCAGCAGTACCTCCCTCGGCGATCTCGTGGGGCTGTTCGGCGACAGCCCCAGCCTGGTCCTTCCGGGCACCGCGAAGTCCAGAGACAGAGCTTGGCCACCCGATCTCGGCGGGCGGGGCCTAAGGGCCTGAGGCGACGTTCTAGGCCCAAGAAGGAACAGGGTGACCTGAGGGTCACCCTCGCCTTTGACAAGCTGCCATTGACGGTCTACGGTTGGGTGGTTGGGGCACATCTCACGTGACAGTGCCCATCCGTCCCCTACACCACCGGGGCATTAGGCCGTTGGCTCTGCCACAGGATGTGATCCAGAGCACGGCCCCCCTCCAGCGGGCACCTCCCTCCACTTCCACCCAAAGTCTCGGTACGGATGGGGGAGGCCCGCCACCTCTCAGGAGGTGTCAACGGCCGCAGTACGTGGCTCCGGCCGTTCGGGTCATGGAGGCCGGTCTGTCAGCTCTGCCACAAGATGTGCTTCAGGGCGTGGCTTCCCTCCAGCGGTTCGCTCCCCACCTTTCCACCCGAAGGTTCATTGTGGAGGGGGAGGGTCCGCCGCCTCTCGCTAGGCGCCATCAGCTGCAGGGCTTGGCCCCAGCTGCTCTGAGTGGGTCAGAGGCCAGCCCTGAGGGGCTGGTTCCCCTGAGGAACTTTCTGACAGCTTGGGAGGAGCTGCCAGGTGTCTCCCGGTGGGTCCTGCGGACCATAGAGGACGGCTACACAGTTCAGTTCGCGTCCTCTCCTCCCCATTTCAATGGGATGTGTCCCACTCTAGTGGGACCCGAGCAGGCTCTAGTCCTGGATCAAGAAGTGCACACACTCCTGAGGAAAGGAGCCATCGAGGTGGTCCCCCCTCAGTTCGAGAGTCAGGCTTTTACAGCCCGTACTTCATCGTTCCGAAGAAGGATGGGGGTTGCGTCCCATTCTAGATCTACGCTCCTTGAACCGCTCTCTCAGGAGGCTCAGGTTCAGGATGCTCACCCTCAGGGAGGTCGTGACTGATCAGATCAGGGGACTGGTTCGTCACAATAGACCTGGAAGACGCGTACTTTCACGTTTCCATCCTTCCTGCACACAGGAGGTTCGTGAGGTTTGCTTTCGGGGGCGAAGCTTAACAATATCGTGTCCTCCCTTTTGGCCTAGCACTATCGCCCTGCATCTTCACGAAATGCGTCAACGCAGCACTGACCCCGCTGCGGCTCCAGGGCATCCGCATTTTAAATTACCTCGATGACTGGTTGATTCTGGTTCAGTCGGAGCACCAGGCATTGCGTCATCGAGATGTCGTCTTCACCTGCATGAAGGTGCTTGGGTTTCGGCTAAATGCCAGCAAAAGTGTGCTCTCTCCAGCACAGAGAACCACCTTTTTGGGCGTGATATGGGACTCGGCCAGGATGCAGGCATGGTTGTCACCTGCTCGGGTCGAAGTCATCCTCACCTCTGTCAGGAGAGTGGGAGAAGGCCAGCCACTCACAGCGAAACAGTTCCAGAGGCTGCAGGGCTCATGGCTATGGCGTCCAGCGTAATCCCACTCGGCCTCCTGCACATGAGGCCCCTCCAGTGGCGTCTCCGGGGCAGGGGGTTTTTTCTCAGGGGAAACCCAAATCATTCCATCAAGGTCTCGTGGTGTGCCCTTCGAGCCTTGGATGTTTGGAAAGACCGAACATTTCTGTCCCAAGGCCCCATGTTGGGGGCTCCATGTCGCCACGTGACGCTAACGACGGACGCTTCCCTCACAAGTTGGGGTGCGGTCATGAGTGGCCATGGAGAGAATCGGTGCGGCTGCTTGTCTGCTACGGCCCTAACGGGAAGGGTTTCCCGGCAGCTATGCAGACGTTGAGCTGTTGGGGAGTGGATGCGATTGCCGGCTCACAAGCCCTCTGGCTTCCCCGCACCGTTCGGGGTCCGAGCTCACTCGCCCGGAGTGTGGTGGCCTCTACGGCCTAGTCCGCTGGAGTGGCACTCCAAGACATCTGTGGTGCTGCAGGTTGGTCCACCCCGCTGACCTTCGTCAGGTTCTATGACCTTGACCTCAGAGCCACCCCGGGCTCCTCTATCCTATGTGCAGGTGCCAAGGCCCTCGAGTTCCGAAAGGGAACGACTCTAGGTTACGACCGTATCCCTAGTTCCCTAAGGAATGAAACGCTGCGTCTCCGTGCCACACTTCCTGCATCCCTGCGGTGCTTACCTTCTGTCGCAGAAGCTACCGTCTTGTCCATCTCGCAGCCATTTGTAGCTTCCTGTTTACGCAACGTCACCCGCCGATGACGTCACGTCCCAACGCCTATTGGTCAGATTACACACGTGGTTCAGAGCGCGGTCACGCAGAGGGTGTTCCCGTAGCGTTTCGACGCAGCGTCTCGTTCCTCAGGGAACTAGGGTTACGGTCGTAACCTAGAGACGTTGTGTAGCAATTTAACTGTTTCTTACAGTCATTGCCTACATTAAGCTCCTCAATGCCTAAATCGAGTAATTGAATAAAGAAAATTCTTATAATTCCATGTTCGATTAAGGAGAAATCGACCAAGTGAGCTCCCAAAGACAAAGCAGAAGAATAAAAGCCAGGTGCTTGGCTGGATTAAAGACAGACACCTGCGGATTGAGCATAGAAACAACGCGCGATAATAGGTCTTTTTTGTAAGAAATTTCTAAGTAAGCTCCAGGGATCAAATCAAAGACAATGAAGCTGGAGTAATGTGATGGAAGATGGCATTAAACGGACTTGCGCATAATCACTTCATCACGTGTCCTTGCTATGCCATAAAATTGGTATATGTGCCCACAGAGCTTCAGAGACCACTTCCTTAAAGTAGCATTCCCATAGTGTCAGCCCTGAAACAGCATCCCTGTTCCCTCGAAAGAGTACTAATGATTAATTGATGATCCAAAAAAGGTCAGGAATGCTTGTAGAATGACATTAAGCACATAGTGATGTACACTTACAGCATTGTTGATTATGCCCTCCACTTGGTTGTAGGTATCATTCACTAATTCAGGGTTCTGTGACATGCTGATGTTACTGATCTGGAATTTGAGTTTTACCACATAGCAGGTGTCTGAAGTTTCTGTGGAACAAATCAGACGACTTTGAAATACAGATAATGAAGTCATAGAGAAGAAATAATAATTTGTGTAGTACGTATTTGTGTTATCAGTAAAACAAACATACTCTCATAGGTGAGGTTCAGCACTTTTACAGAGTCAGTGAGGTTTGTGAGTCGAGCACTCAGAAGAGTCTGGATTACACTGAGGACCAAACTCTCACTGGGAACAGGAGAGGAGGAATTGAAGACCATCGTGGTCTGAACCACAGCTGAACCAGATCTGATGAAATAAAGCATTATTATTAATGACTATTAAGCGTGATTATTTTTTAGAGTCAGACTGCTGATTAAATTCCCTATTAAAGTCAAATGTCCAAAAGAGTATTATTAAATATATATAAATGAACAGACTTTACAAACAGAGGGTAAAAACACACTGACTGAATGTAAACTTCTGAAATTAACATCAGGACACTTACATAGGTGTGCTTTGTGCTTTAAGCTCATTCAGGAAAGATGCTGGTGTTATAGTGTCTCCATCTTGGAAGTGGTATGTCATGTCACCATTAACCTGGTTTCCTGAACTCCTGTTAGCAGTAGAAGACAAAAGTCACAATACAATTGACTGTACAATAAGAATTAACACACTGTTCTTAGAGATTGGAAAGAACATTGCTGTGATCTTACGTGAAGAGAGAGCTCTGGGGTTCGAATGGTTTGGCAGCAGGTTCATTTAGTAGTGTGTTTAACTGTAGAAAGAGAAATAAGTAATCAGTTTTTATGTTTGACGAAAAAACCGATGAATGTTTTTCCTGTTTGTCTTCAACTGAATATACAGACATGATCTATCCATCCCTTCATTCCCTAAACTGCTTGATCCAGCACCAGAGTGAGCAGAGAGACCAACACCTCCCTGTCTCTTTCAACATCATACATTTTAAACACAGAAAGATTAGAGTCACTACCTGTACTTCTCCCACTGACCACAGGAGTCACTGTTACCTGAGATCTGAACTGCTTTGCATCCCTGAGGGAATTCACTGCATTTATGTCCCTACATATGGAATATGTTTGATGTCTGCTGTTGCAAAGTCTTTCTACTATTTCTGTGAGACATATCTGACCCTTTTAAATTCCCCCATTGCAGTCCTCTATTTGATTATTGTTTATGATCCTGTTGCAGATTTCTGCACAGTTTTAACTATTGTATTTTGACCTTTCCCTGATTTATCCCACTGTGAGTCTGTACTTCCTCAGATAACCCTGGGTTGATCTGTTGACTTTTAGACTACTTTTAAACTGTTTTGTATTCATCTGTGCAACTGGATCCCACGTCATCTCTGGATATTTGTGAGAATATCATTAAGCACATAGTGATGTACACTCACAACATTGTTGATGATGCTCTCCACATGGTTGTAGGTATCATTCACTAATTCAGGGTTCTGTGAAATGCTGACGTTATTGATCTGGAATCTGAGTTTTACCGCATAGCGGGTGTCTGAAGTTTCTGTGGAACAATCAGATGACTTTAAAATACAGATAAAAACATCATAGAGATGAAATAATAATTTGTGTAGTACATATTTGTGTTATCAGTAAAACAAACATACTCTCATAGGTGAAGTTCAGCACTTTTACAGAGTCAGTGAGGTTTGTGAGTCGAGCACTCAGAAGAGTCTGGATTACAGTGAGGACCAAACTCTCACTGGGAACAGGAGATGAGGAATTGAAGACCATCGTGGTCTGAACCACAGCTGAACCAAATCTGATGAAATAAAACATTATGGTGATTATTTTTTACAGTCAGACTGCTGATTAAATTCCCTATTAAAGTCAAATGTTCAAAAGAGTATTATTAATTATATATAAATGAACAGACTTTACATACAGAGTGTAAGAACACACTGACTGAATGTAAACTTCTGAAATTAATATCAGGACACTTACATAGGTGTGCTTTGTGCTTTAAGCTCATTCAGGAAAGATGCTGGTGTTATACTGTCTCCATCTTGGAAGTGGTATGTCATGTCACCATTAACCTGCTTTCCTGAACTCCTGTTAGAGGTAGAAGACAAAAGTCACAATACAATTGACTGTACAATAAGAATGAACACACTGTTATTTGAGAGTGCAAAGTACACTGCTGTGATCTTACGTGAAGAGAGAGCTCTGGGGTTCGAACGGTTTGGCAGCAGGTTCATTTAGAAGTGTGTTTAACTGTAGAAAGAAAGATAATTAATCAGTTTTTATGTTTGACGAAAGAACCGATGAATTTTTTTCCTGTTTGTTTTCAACTGAATATACAGACATGATCTATCCATCCCTTCATTCCCTAAACTGCTTGATCCAGCACCGGAGTGAGCAGAGAGACCAACACCTCCCTGTCTCTTTCAACATCATACATTTTAAACACAGAAAGGTTAGAGTCACTACCTGTACTTCTCCCACTGACCACAGGAGTCACTGTTACCTGAGATCTGAACTGCTTTGCATCCCTGAGGGAATTCACTGCATTTATGTCCCTATATATGGAATATGTTTGATGTCTGCCATTGCAAAGTCTTTCTACTATTTCTGTGAGACATATCTGACCCTTTTAAATTCTGCCATTGCAGTCCTCTACTCGATTATTGTTTATGATCCTGTTGCAGATTTCTGTGCAGTTTCAACTATTGTATTTTGACCTTTCCCTGATTTATCCCACTGTGAGTCTGTACTTCCTCAGATAACCCTGGGTTGATATGTTGACTTTTAGACTATCTTTTAAACAGTTTTGTATTCATCTGTGCAACTGGATCCAACGTCATCTCTGGATATTTGTGAGAATATCATTAAGCACATAGTGATGTACACTCACAACATTGTTGATGATGCTCTCCACTTGGTTGTAGGTATCATTCACTAATTCAGGGTTCTGTGAAATGCTGACGTTACTGATCTGGAATCTGAGTTTTACCGCATAGCGGGTGTCTGAAGTTTCTGTGGAACAAATCAGATGACTTTGAAATACAGATAAAGACATCATAGAGATGAAATAATAATTTGTGTAGTACATATTTGTGTTATCAGTAAAACAAACATACTCTCATAGGTGAAGTTCAGCACTTTTACAGAGTCAGTGAGGTTTGTGAGTCGAGCACTCAGAAGAGTCTGGATTACACTGAGGACCAAACTCTCACTGGGAACAGGAGATGAGGAATTGAAGACCATCGTGGTCTGAACCACAGCTGAACCAGATCTGATGAAATAAAACATTATGGTGATTATTTTTTACAGTCAGACTGCTGATAAAATTCCCTATTAAGGTCAAATGTTCGAAAGAATATTATTAATTATATATAAATGAACAGACTTTACATACAGAGTGTAAGAACACACTGACTGAATGTAAACATCTGAAATTAACATCAGGACACTTACATAGGTGCGCTTTGTGCTTTAAGCTCATTCAGGAAAGATGCTGGTGTTATAGTGTCTCCATCTTGGAAGTGGTATGTCATGTCACCATTAACCTGGTTTCCTGAACTCCTGTTAGCAGTAGAAGACAAAAGTCACAATACAATTGACTGTACAATAAGAATGAACACACTGTTATTTGAGAGTGCAAAGAACACTGCTGTGATCTTACGTGATGAGAGAGCTCAGGGGTTCGAACGGTTTGGCAGCAGGTTCATTTAGAAGTGTGTTTAACTGTACAAAGAAAGATAATTAATCAGTTTTTATGTTTGACGAAAGAACCGATGAATTTTTTTCCTGTTTGTTTTCAACTGAATATACAGACATGATCTATCCATCCCTTCATTCCCTAAACTGCTTGATCCAGCACCAGAGTGAGCAGAGAGACCAACACCTCCCTGTCTCTTTCAACATCATACATTTTAAACACAGAAAGGTTAGAGTCACTACCTGTACTTCTCCCACTGACCACAGGAGTCACTGTTACCTGAGATCTGAACTGCTTTGCAACCCTGAGAGAATTCACTTCATTTATGTCCCTACATATGGAATATGTTTGATGTCTGCTGTGGCAAAGTCTTTCTACTATTTCTGTGAGACATATCTGACCCTTTTAAATTCCCCGTTTGCAGTCCTCTATTTGATTATTGTTTATGATCCTGTTGCAGATTACTGTGCAGTTTTAACTATTGTATTTTGACCTTTCCCTGATTTACCCCACTGTGAGTCTGTACTTCCTCAGATAACCCTGGGTTGATCTGTTGACTTTTAGACTAACTATTAAACTGTTTTTGTTCATCTGAGCAACTGGATCCAACGTCATCTCTGGATATTTGTGAGAATATCATTAAGCACATAGTGATGTACACTCACAACATTGTCGATGTTGCTCTCCACTTGGTTGTAGGTATCATTCACTAATTCAGGGTTCTGTGACATGCTGACGTTACTGATCTGGAATTTGAGTTTTACAGCATAGCGGGTGTCTGAAGTTTCTGTGGAACAAATCAGATGACTTTGAAATACAGATAAAGACATCATAGAGAAGAAATAATAATTTGTGTAGTACGTATTTGTGTTATCAGTAAAACAAACATACTCTCATAGGTGAAGTTCAGCACTTTTACAGAGTCAGTGAGGTTTGTGAGTCGAGTACTCAGAAGAGTCTGGATTACACTGAGGACCAAACTCTCACTGGGAACAGGAGAGGAAGAATTGAAGAACATCGTGGTTTGAACCACGGCTGAACCAGATCTGATGAAATAAAACATTATGGTGATTATTTTTTACAGTCAGACTGCTGATTTAATTCTCTGTAAAATTCAAATGTTCGAAAGAATATTATTAATTATATATAAATGTCCAGACGTCACAAACAGAGGGTAAGAACACACTGACTGAATGAAAACTTCTGAAATTAATCTCAGGACACTTACATAGGTGTGCTTTGTGCTTTAAGCTCATTCAGGAAAGATGCTGGTGTTATAGTGTCTCCATCTTGGAAGTGGTATGTCATGTCACCATTAACCTGCTTTCCTGAACTCCTGTTAGCAGTAGAAGACAAAAGTCACAATACAATTGACTGTACAATAAGAATGAACACACTGTTATTTGAGAGTGCAAAGTACACTGCTGTGATCTTACGTGAAGAGAGAGCTCTGGGGTTCGAAAGGTTTGGCAGCAGGTTCATTTAGAAGTGTGTTTAACTGTAGAAAGAAAGATAATTAATCAGTTTTTATGTTTGACGAAAGAACCGATGAATTTTTTCCCTGTTTGTTTTCAACTGAATATACAGACATGATCTATCCATCCCTTCATTCCCTAAACTGCTTGATCCAGCAACAGAGTGAGCAGAGAGACCAACACCTCCCTGTCTCTTTCAACATCATACATTTTAAACACAGAAAGGTTAGAGTGACTACCTGTACTTCTCCCACTGACCACAGGAGTCACTGTTACCTGAGATCTGAACTGCTTTGCATCCCTGAGGGAATTCACTGCATTTATGTCCCTACATATGGAATATGTTTGATGTCTGCTGTTGCAAAGTCTTTCTACTATTTCTGTGAGACATATCTGACCCTTTTAAATTCCCCCATTGCAGTCCTCTATTTGATTATTGTTTATGATCCTTTTGCAGATTTCTGCACAGTTTTAACTATTGTATTTTGACCTTTCCCTGATTTATCCCACTGTGAGTCTGTACTTCCTCGATAACACTGGGTTGATATGTTGACTTTTAGACTACTTTTAAACTGTTTTGTATTCATCTGTGCAACTGGATCCCACGTCATCTCTGGATATTTGTGAGAATATCATTAAGCACATAGTGATGTACACTCACAACATTGTTGATGATGCTCTCCACATGGTTGTAGGTATCATTCACTAATTCAGGGTTCTGTGAAATGCTGACGTTACTGATCTGGAATCTGAGTTTTACCGCATAGCGGAAGTCTGAAGTTTCTGTGGAACAAATCAGATGACTTTGAAATACAGATAAAGACATCATAGAGATGAAATAATAATTTGTGTAGTACATATTTGTGTTATCAGTAAAACAAACATACTCTCATAGGTGAAGTTCAGCACTTTTACAGAGTCAGTGAGGTTTGTGAGTCGAGCACTCAGAAGAGTCTGGATTACAGTGAGGACCAAACTCTCACTGGGAACAGGAGATGAGGAATTGAAGACCATCGTGGTCTTAACCACAGCTGAACCAGATCTGATGAAATAAAACATTATGGTGATTATTTTTTACAGTCAGACTGCTGATTTAATTCTCTGTAAAATTCAAATGTTCGAAAGAATATTATTAATTTTATATAAATGTCCAGACGTCACAAACAGAGGGTAAGAACACACTGACTGAATGAAAACTTCTGAAATTAATATCAGGACACTTACATAGGTGTGCTTTGTGCTTTAAGCTCATTCAGGAAAGATGCTGGTGTTATAGTGTCTCCATCTTGGAAGTGGTATGTCATGTCACCATTAACCTGGTTTCCTGAACTCCTGTTAGCAGTAGAAGACAAAAGTCACAATACAATTGACTGTACAATAAGAATGAACACACTGTTATTTGAGAGTGCAAAGAACACTGCTGTGATCTTACGTGAAGAGAGAGCTCTGGGGTTCGAACGGTTTGGCAGCAGGTTCATTTAGAAGTGTGTTTAACTGTAGAAAGAAAGATAATTAATCAGTTTTCATGTTTGACGAAAGAACCGATGAATTTTTTTCCTGTTTGTTTTCAACTGAATATACAGACATGATCTATCCATCCCTTCATTCCCTAAACTGCTTGATCCAGCACCAGAGTGAGCAGAGAGACCAACACCTCCCTGTCTCTTTCAACATCATACTGTACATTTTAAACACAGAAAGGTTAGAGTCACTACCTGTACTTCTCCCACTGACCACAGGAGTCACTGTTACCTGAGTTCTGAACTGCTTTGCATCCCTGAGGGAATTCACTGCATTTATGTCCCTACATATGGAATATGATTGATGTCTGCTGTTGCAAATTCTTTCTACTGTTTCTGTGAGACATATCTGACCCTTTTAAATTCTGCCATTGCAGTCCTCTATTCGATTATTGTTTATGATCCTGTTGCAGATTTCTGCACAGTTTTAACTATTGTATTTTGACCTTTCCCTGATTTACCCCACTGTGAGTCTGTACTTCCTCAGATAACCCTGGGTTGATCTGTTGACTTTTAGACTAACTATTAAAGTGTTTTTATTCATCTGTGCAACTGGATCCAACGTCATCTCTGGATATTTGTGAGAATATCATTAAGCACATAGTGATGTACACTCACAACATTGTTGATGATGCTTTCCACATGGTTGTAGGTATCATTCACTAATTCAGGGTTCTGTGAAATGCTGACGTTACTGATCTGGAATCTGAGTTTTACCGCATAGCAGGTGTCTGAAGTTTCTGTGGAACAAATCAGATGACTTTGAAATACAGATAAAGAAATCATAGAAATGAAAGAATAATTTGTGTAGTACGTATTTGTGTTATCAGTAAAACAAACATACTCTCATAGGTGAAGTTCAGCACTTTTACAGAGTCAGTGAGGCTTGTGAGTCGAGCACTCAGAATAGTCTGGATTACACTGAGGACCAAACTCTCACTGGGAACAGGAGATGAGGAATTGAAGACCATCGTGGTCTTAACCACAGCTGAACCAGATCTGATGAAATAAAACATTATCGTGATTATTTTTTACAGTCAAACTGCTGATTAAATTCCCTATTAAAGTCAAATGTTCGAAAGAATTTGATTAATTATATATAAATGAACAGATTTTACATACAGAGTGTAAGAACACACTGACTGAATGTAAACATCTGAAATTAACATCAGGACACTTACATAGGTGTGCTTTGTGCTTTAAGCTCATTCAGGAAATATGCTGGTGTTATAGTGTCTCCACCTTGGAAGTGGTATGTCATGTCACCATTAACCTGCTTTCCTGAACTCCTGTTAGCAGTAGAAGACAAAAGTCACAATACAATTGACTGTACAATAAGAATGAACACACTGTTATTTGAGAGTGCAAAGAACACTGCTGTGATCTTACGTGAAGAGAGAGCTCTGGGGTTCGAACGGTTTGGCAGCAGGTTCATTTAGAAGTGTGTTTAACTGTAAAAAGAAAGATAATTAATCAGTTTTTATGTTTGACGAAAGAACCGATGAATTTTTTTCCTGTTTCTTTTCAACTGAATATACAGACATGATCTATCCATCCCTTCATTCCCTAAACTGCTTGATCCAGCACCAGAGTGAGCAGAGAGACCAACACCTCCCTGTCTCTTTCAACATCATACATTTTAAACACAGAAAGGTTAGAGTCACTACCTGTACTTCTCCCACTGACCACAGGAGTCACTGTTACCTGAGATCTGAACTGCTTTGCATCCCTGAGGGAATTCACTGCATTTATGTCCCTACATATGGATTATGTTTGATGTCTGCTGTTGCAAAGTCTTTCTACTATTTCTGTGAGACATATGTGACCCTTTTAAATTCCCCCATTGCAGTCCTCTATTTGATTATTGTTTATGATCCTGTTGCAGATTTCTGCACAGTTTTAACTATTGTATTTTGACCTTTCCCTGATTTATCCCACTGTGAGTCTGTACTTCCTCGATAACACTGGGTTGATATGTTGACTTTTAGACTACTTTTAAACTG
Organism: Tachysurus fulvidraco; assembly: GCF_022655615.1. Taxonomy (NCBI): domain Eukaryota; kingdom Metazoa; phylum Chordata; class Actinopteri; order Siluriformes; family Bagridae; genus Tachysurus; species Tachysurus fulvidraco. Next base: position 30,814,552 of record NC_062521.1, on the reverse strand, counting down.
TTTTGTATTCATCTGTGCAACTGGATCCCACGTCATCTCTGGATATTTGTGAGAATATCATTAAGCACATAGTGATGTACACTCACAACATTGTTGATGATGCTCTCCACTTGGTTGTAGGTATCATTCACTAATTCAGGGTTCTGTGACATGCTGATGTTACTGATCTGGAATTTGAGTTTTACCGCATAGCGGGTGTCTGAAGTTTCTGTGAAACAAATCAGATGACTTTGAAATACAGATAAAGACATCATAGAGAAGAAATAATAATTTGTGTAGTACGCATTTGTGTTATCAGTAAAACAAACATACTCTCATAGGTGAAGTTCAGCACTTTTACAGAGTCAGTGAGGTTTGTGAGTCGAGCGCTCAGAAGAGTCTGGATTACAGTGAGGACCAAACTCTCACTGGGAACAGGAGATGAGGAATTGAAGACCATCGTGGTCTGAACCACAGCTGAACCAGATCTGATGAAATAAAACATTATGGTGGTTATTTTTTACAGTCAGACTGCTGATTTAATTCTCTGTAAAATTCAAATGTTCGAAAGAATATTATTAATTATATATAAATTAACAGACGTCACAAACAGAGGGTAAGAACACACTGACTGAATGTAAACTTCTGAAATTAACATCAGGACACTTACATAGGTGTGCTTTGTGCTTTAAGCTCATTCAGGAAAGATGCTGGTGTTATAGTGTCTCCACCTTGGAAGTGGTATGTCATGTCACCATTAACCTGGTTTCCTGAACTCCTGTTAGCAATAGAAGACAAAAGTCACAATACAATTGACTGTACAATAAGAATGAACACACTGTTATTTGAGAGTGGAAAGAACACTGCTGTGATCTTACATGAAGAGAGAGCTCTGGGGTTTGAACGGTTTGGCAGCAGGTTCATTTAGAAGTGTGTTTAACTGTAGAAAGAAAGATAATTAATCAGTTTTTATGTTTGACGAAAGAACCGATGATTTTTTTCCTGTTTGTTTTCAACTGAATATACAGACATGATCTATCCATCCCTTCATTCCCTAAACTGCTTGATCCAGCACCAGAGTGAGCAGAGAGACCAACACCTCCCTGTCTCTTTCAACATCATACATTTTAAACACAGAAAGGTTAGAGTCACTACCTGTACTTCTCCCACTGACCACAGGAGTCACTGTTACCTGAGTTCTGAACTGCTTTGCATCCCTGAGGGAATTCACTGCATTTATGTCCCTACATATGGAATATGTTTGATGTCTGCTGTTGCAAAGTCTTTCTACTATTTCTGTGAGACATATCTGACCCTTTTAAATTTCCCCATTGCAGTCCTCTATTCGATTATTGTTTATGATCCTGTTGCAGATTTCTGCACAGTTTTAAACTATTGTATTTTGATCTTTCCCTGATTTACCCCACTGTGAGTCTGTACTTTTTCAGATGACCCTGGGTTGATCTGTTGACTTTTAGACTAACTATTAAACTGTTTTTGTTCATCTGAGCAACTGGATCCAACGTCATCTCTGGATATTTGTGAGAATATCATTAAGCACATAGTGATGTACACTCACAACATTGTTGATGATGCTCTCCACTTGGTTGTAGGTATCATTCACTAATTCAGGGTTCTGTGACATGCTGATGTTACTGATCTGGAATGTGAACTTTACCGCATAGCGGAAGTCTGAAATTTCTGTGGAACAAATCAGATGACTTATGAAAGATGAAATACAGATAAAGAAGTCATAGAGATGAAATAATAATTTGTGTAGTACGTATTTGTGTTATCAGTAAAACAAACATACTCTCATAGGTGAAGTTCAGCACTTTTACAGAGTCAGTGAGGTTTGTGAGTCGAGCACTCAGAAGAGTCTGGATTACAGTGAGGACCAAACTCTCACTGGGAACAGGAGATGAGGAATTGAAGACCATCGTGGTCTGAACCACAGCTGAACCAGATCTGATGAAATAAAACATTATGGTGGTTATTTTTTACAGTCAGACTGCTGATTAAATTCCCTATTAAAGTCAAATGTTCGAAAGAAATTTATTAATTATATATAAATGAACAGATTTTACATACAGAGGGTAAGAACACACTGACTGAATGTAAACATCTGAAATTAACATCAGGACACTTACATAGGTGTGCTTTGTGCTTTAAGCTCATTCAGGAAAGATGCTGGTGTTATAGTGTCTCCACCTTGGAAGTGGTATGTCATGTCACCATTAACCTGGTTTCCTGAACTCCTGTTAGCAATAGAAGACAAAAGTCACAATACAATTGACTGTACAATAAGAATGAACACACTGTTATTTGAGAGTGCAAAGAACACTGCTGTGATCTTACGTGAAGAGAGAGCTCTGGGGTTTGAACGGTTTGGCAGCAGGTTCATTTAGAAGTGTGTTTAACTGTAAAAAGAAAGATAATTAATCAGTTTTTAGGTTTGACGAAAGAACCGATGAATTTTTTTCCTGTTTGTTTTCAACTGAATATACAGACATGATCTATCCATCCCTTCATTCCCTAAACTGCTTGATCCAGCACCAGAGTGAGCAGAGAGACCAACACCTCCCTGTCTCTTTCAACATCATACATTTTAAACACAGAAAGGTTAGAGTCACTACCTGTACTTCTCCCACTGACCACAGGAGTCACTGTTACCTGAGATCTGAACTGCTTTGCATCCCTGAGGGAATTCACTGCATTTATGTCCCTACATATGGAATATGTTTGATGTCTGCTATTGCAAAGTCTTTCTACTATTTCTGTGAGACATATGTGACCCTTTTAAATTCCCCGTTTGCAGTCCTCTATTTGATTATTGTTTATGATCCTGTTGCAGATTACTGTGCAGTTTTAACTATTGTATTTTGACCTTTCCCTGATTTATCCCACTGTGAGTCTGTACTTCCTCAGATAACCCTGGGTTGATCTGTTGAATTTTAGACTACTTTTAAACTGTTTTGTATTCATCTGAGCAGCTGGATCCAACGTCATCTCTGGATATTTGTGAGAATATCATTAAGCACATAGTGATGTACACTCACAACATTGTTGATGTTGCTCTCCACTTGGTTGTAGGTATCATTCACTAATTCAGGGTTCTGTGACATGCTGACGTTACTGATCTGGAATTTGAGTTTTACAGCATAGCGGATGTCTGAAGTTTCTGTGGAACAAATCAGATGACTTTGAAATACAGATAAAGACTTCATAGAGAAGAAATAATAATTTGTGTAATACGTATTTGTGTTATCAGTAAAACAAACATACTCTCATAGGTGAAGTTCAGCACTTTTACAGAGTCAGTGAGGTTTGTGAGTCGAGTACTCAGAAGAGTCTGGATTACAGTGAGGACCAAACTCTCACTGGGAATAGGAGAGGAGGAATTGAAGGCCATCGTGGTCTGAACCACAGCTGAACCAGATCTGATGAAATAAAGCATTATGGTGATTATTTTTTACAGTCAGACTGCTGATTTAATTCTCTGTAAAATTCAAATGTTCGAAAGAATATTATTATTTATATATAAATGAACAGACTTTACATACAGAGGGTAAGAACACACTGACTGAATGTAAACTTCTGAAATTAACATCAGGACACTTACATAGGTGTCCTTTGTGCTTTAAGCTCATTCAGGAAAGATGCTGGTGTTATAGTGTCTCCATCTTGGAAGTGGTATGTCATGTCACCATTAACCTGGTTTCCTGAACTCCTGTTAGCAGTAGAAGACAAAAGTCACAATACAATTGACTGTACAATAAGAATGAACACACTGTTATTTGAGAGTGCAAAGAACACTGCTGTGATCTTACGTGAAGAGAGAGCTCTGGGGTTCGAACGGTTTGGCAGCAGGTTCATTTAGAAGTGTGTTTAACTGTAGAAAGAAAGATAATTAATCAGTTTTCATGTTTGACGAAAGAACCGATGAATTTTTTTCCTGTTTGTTTTCAACTGAATATACAGACATGATCTATCCATCCCTTCATTCCCTAAACTGCTTGATCCAGCACCAGAGTGGGCAGAGAGACCAACACCTCCCTGTCTCTTTCAACATCATACATTTTAAACACAGAAAGGTTAGAGTCACTAACTGTACTTCTCCCACTGACCACAGGAGTCACTGTTACCTGAGTTCTGAACTGCTTTGCATCCCTGAGGGAATTCACTGCATTTATGTCCCTACTTATGGAATATGTTTGATGTCTGCTGTTGCAAAGTCTTTCTACTATTTCTGTGAGACATATCTGACCCTTTTAAATTCCCCGATTGCAGTCCTCTATTTGATTATTGTTTATGATCCTGTTGCAGATTACTGTGCAGTTTAAACTATTGTATTTTGACCTTTCCCTGATTTACCCCACTGTGAGTCTGTACTTCCTCAGATAACCCTGGGTTGATCTGTTGACTTTTAGACTAACTATTAAACTGTTTTTGTTCATCTGAGCAACTGGATCCAACGTCATCTCTGGATATTTGTGAGAATATCATTAAGCACATAGTGATGTACACTCACAACATTGTTGATGATGCTCTCCACATGGTTGTAGGTATCATTCACTAATTCAGGGTTCTGTGAAATGCTGACGTTACTGATCTGGAATCTGAGTTTTACCGCATAGCGGGTATCTGAAGTTTCTGTGGAACAAATCAGATGACTTTGAAATACAGATAAAGACATCATAGAGATGAAATAATAATTTGTGTAGTACATATTTGTGTTATCAGTAAAACAAACATACTCTCATAGGTGAAGTTCAGCACTTTTACAGAGTCAGTGAGGTTTGTGAGTCGAGCACTCAGAAGAGTCTGGATTACACTGAGGACCAAACTCTCACTGGGAACAGGAGATGAGGAATTGAAGACCATCGTGGTCTGAACCACAGCTGAACCAAATCTGATGAAATAAAACATTATGGTGATTATTTTTTACAGTCAGACTGCTGATTAAATTCCCTATTAAAGTCAAATGTTCAAAAGAGTATTATTAATTATATATAAATGAACAGACTTTACAAACAGAGGGTAAGAACACACTGACTGAATGTAAACTTCTGAAATTAATATCAGGACACTTACATAGGTGTGCTTTGTGCTTTAATCTCATTCAGGAAAGATGCTGGTGTTATAGTGTCTCCATCTTGGAAGTGGTATGTCATGTCACCATTAACCTGGTTTCCTGAACTCCTGTTAGCAGTAGAAGACAAAAGTCATAATACAATTGACTGTACAATAAGAATGAACACACTGTTATTTGAGAGTGCAAAGAACACTGCTGTGATCTTACGTGAAGAGAGAGCTCTGGGGTTTGAACGGTTTGGCAGCAGGTTCATTTAGAAGTGTGTTTAACTGTAAAAAGAAAGATAATTAATCAATTTTTATGTTTGACGAAAGAACCGATGAATTTTTTTCCTGTTTGTTTTCAACTGAATATACAGACATGATCTATCCATCCCTTCATTCCCTAAACTGCTTGATCCAGCACCAGAGTGAGCAGAGAGACCAACACCTCCCTGTCTCTTTCAACATCATACATTTTAAACACAGAAAGGTTAGAGTCACTACCTGTACTTCTCCCACTGACCACAGGAGTCACTGTTACCTGAGATCTGAACTGCTTTGCATCCCTGAGGGAATTCACTGCATTTATGTCCCTACATATGGAATATGTTTGATCTCTGCTGTTGCAAAGTCTTTCTACTATTTCTGTGAGACATATGTGACCCTTTTAAATTCCCTGTTTGCAGTCCTCTATTTGATTATTATTTATGATCCTGTTGCAGATTACTGTGCAGTTTTAACTATTGCATTTTGACCTTTCCCTGATTTATCCCACTGTGAGTCTGTACTTCCTCAGATAACCCTGGGTTGATCTGTTAAAATTTAGACTACTTTTAAACTGTTTTGTATTCATCTGAGCAGCTGGATCCAACGTCATCTCTGGATATTTGTGAGAATATCATTAAGCACATAGTGATGTACACTCACAACATTGTTGATGTTGCTCTCCACTTGGTTGTAGGTATCATTCACTAATTCAGGGTTCTGTGACATGCTGACGTTACTGATCTGGAATTTGAGTTTTACAGCATAGCGGATGTCTGAAGTTTCTGTGGAACAAATCAGATGACTTTGAAATACAGATAAAGACTTCATAGAGAAGAAATAATAATTTGTGTAATACGTATTTGTGTTATCAGTAAAACAAACATACTCTCATAGGTGAAGTTCAGCACTTTTACAGAGTCAGTGAGGTTTGTGAGTCGAGTACTCAGAAGAGTCTGGATTACAGTGAGGACCAAACTCTCACTGGGAATAGGAGAGGAAGAATTGAAGAACATCGTGGTTTGAACCACGGCTGAACCAGATCTGATGAAATAAAACATTATGGTGATTATTTTTTACAGTCAGACTGCTGATTTAATTCTCTGTAAAATTCAAATGTTCGAAAGAATATTATTAATTTTATATAAATGTCCAGACGTCACAAACAGAGGGTAAGAACACACTGACTGAATGAAAACTTCTGAAATTAATATCAGGACACTTACATAGGTGTGCTTTGTGCTTTAAGCTCATTCAGGAAAGATGCTGGTGTTATAGTGTCTCCATCTTGGAAGTGGTATGTCATGTCACCATTAACCTGGTTTCCTGAACTCCTGTTAGCAGTAGAAGACAAAAGTCACAATACAATTGACTGTACAATAAGAATGAACACACTGTTATTTGAGAGTGCAAAGAACACTGCTGTGATCTTACGTGAAGAGAGAGCTCTGGGGTTCGAACGGTTTGGCAGCAGGTTCATTCAGAAGTGTGTTTAACTGTAGAAAGAAAGATAATTAATCAGTTTTCATGTTTGACGAAAGAACCGATGAATTTTTTTCCTGTTTGTTTTCAACTGAATATACAGACATGATCTATCCATCCCTTCATTCCCTAAACTGCTTGATCCAGCACCAGAGTGAGCAGAGAGACCAACACCTCCCTGTCTCTTTCAACATCATACATTTTAAACACAGAAAGGTTAGAGTCACTAACTGTACTTCTCCCACTGACCACAGGAGTCACTGTTACCTGAGATCTGAACTGCTTTGCATCCCTGAGGGAATTCACTGCATTTATGTCCCTACATATGGAATATGTTTGATGTCTGCTGTTGCAAAGTCTTTCTACTATTTCTGTGAGACATATCTGACCCTTTTAAATTCCCCGATTGCAGTCCTCTATTTGATTATTGTTTATGATCCTGTTGCAGATTACTGTGCAGTTTAAACTATTGTATTTTGACCTTTCCCTGATTTACCCCACTGTGAGTCTGTACTTCCTCAGATAACCCTGGGTTGATCTGTTGACTTTTAGACTAACTATTAAACTGTTTTTGTTCATCTGAGCAACTGGATCCAACGTCATCTCTGGATATTTGTGAGAATATCATTAAGCACATAGTGATGTACACTCACAACATTGTTGATGATGCTCTCCACATGGTTGTAGGTATCATTCACTAATTCAGGGTTCTGTGAAATGCTGACGTTACTGATCTGGAATCTGAGTTTTACCGCATAGCGGGTATCTGAAGTTTCTGTGGAACAAATCAGATGACTTTGAAATACAGATAAAGACATCATAGAGATGAAATAATAATTTGTGTAGTACATATTTGTGTTATCAGTAAAACAAACATACTCTCATAGGTGAAGTTCAGCACTTTTACAGAGTCAGTGAGGTTTGTGAGTCGAGCACTCAGAAGAGTCTGGATTACACTGAGGACCAAACTCTCACTGGGAACAGGAGATGAGGAATTGAAGACCATCGTGGTCTGAACCACAGCTGAACCAGATCTGATGAAATAAAACATTATGGTGATTATTTTTTACAGTCAGACTGCTGATTAAATTCCCTATTAAAGTCAAATGTTCAAAAGAGTATTATTAATTATATATAAATGAACAGACTTTACAAACAGAGGGTAAGAACACACTGACTGAATGTAAACTTCTGAAATTAATATCAGGACACTTACATAGGTGTGCTTTGTGCTTTAATCTCATTCAGGAAAGATGCTGGTGTTATAGTGTCTCCATCTTGGAAGTGGTATGTCATGTCACCATTAACCTGGTTTCCTGAACTCCTGTTAGCAGTAGAAGACAAAAGTCACAATACAATTGACTGTACAATAAGAATGAACACACTGTTATTTGAGAGTGCAAAGAACACTGCTGTGATCTTACGTGAAGAGTGAGCTCTGGGGTTCGAACGGTTTGGCAGCAGGTTCATTTAGAAGTGTGTTTAACTGTAGAAAGAAAGATAATTAATCAGTTTTTATGTTTGACGAAAGAACCGATGAATTTTTTTCCTGTTTGTTTTCAACTGAATATACAGACATGATCTATCCATCGCTTCATTCCCTAAACTGCTTGATCCAGCACCAGAGTGAGCAGAGAGACCAACACCTCCCTGTCTCTTTCAACATCATACATTTTAAACACAGAAAGGTTAGAGTCACTACCTGTCCTTCTCCCACTGACCACAGGAGTCACTGTTACCTGAGTTCTGAACTGCTTTGCATCCCTGAGGGAATTCACTGCATTTATGTCCCTACATATGGAATATGTTTGATGTCTGCTGTTGCAAAGTCTTTCTACTATTTCTGTGAGACATATCTGACCCTTTTAAATTCCCCCATTGCAGTCCTCTATTTGATTATTGTTTATGATCCTGTTGCAGATTTCTGCACAGTTTTAACTATTGTATTTTGACCTTTCCCTGATTTATCCCACTGTGAGTCTGTACTTCCTCAGATAACCCTGGGTTGATCTGTTGACTTTTAGACTACTTTTAAACTGTTTTGTATTCATCTGTGCAACTGGATCCAACGTCATCTCTGGATATTTGTGAGAATATCATTAAGCACATAGTGATGTACACTCACAACATTGTTGATGATGCTCTCCACTTGGTTGTAGGTATCATTCACTAATTCAGGGTTCTGTGAAATGCTGACGTTACTGATCTGAATTCTGAGTTTTACCGCATAGCGAGTGTCTGAAGTTTCTGTGGAACAAATCAGATGACTTTGAAATACAGATAAAGACATCATAGAGATGAAATAATCATTTGTGTAGTACATATTTGTGTTATCAGTAAAACAAACATACTCTCATAGGTGAAGTTCAGCACTTTTACAGAGTCAGTGAGGTTTGTGAGTCGAGCACTCAGAAGAGTCTGGATTACAGTGAGGACCAAACTCTCACTGGGAACAGGAGATGAGGAATTGAAGACCATCGTGGTCTTAACCACAGCAGAACCAGATCTGATGAAATAAAACATTATGGTTAATTATTTTTTTCTTCAACTGCAGAATTAATTCTTTATTAAATACAAGTGTTTGGACTACTTAGTAAATAAATTAATTAATAAATAATTATATATATATATATATATATATATATATATATATATATATATATATATATATATATATATATAAAACTACGTAAACATACATTACTGAAAGTGCTGCTTCTGTGGTTGGTTCTTTGATCGTTGTAGCATTTGTATTGGATGCAATGGCAGTGGTTTCTTCATTAGCTGTTGAAGGTACAGTTTTAGTTAATTCTCTTGTTGGTGTTGTAGTAGATGTCATTGTTGTAGAAGTGGTTGTTTCCTGAATTGTACTTGTTTGGGTAACAGTACTTGTCATTGCAGTAGTTTCTGCTGTTGTTGAAGCTTGTGTTGTCTTTAAAGTTGTCGTTACAGATTCTGCTCTTAGTGTTGTAGTGGATGCTTCACTTGCAGTGGTTGTCCCTGGAATTGTGCTTGTTGGGGTAAAATTTGTTGTTAATGCACTTGATTCTGGTGTTCTTGGTGGTGTTGTAGGTTGTGTTGTGTATAGAGTTGTCATGGCAGATTCTGCTGTTAGTGATGTAGTGGATGCTTCAGTTGTTGCTGTGGTTGTCTCTGGAATTGTGCTTGTTGGGGTGCAAGTTGTTGCCAAAGTGGTTGTTTCTGTTGATGTTGTAGGTTGTGGTGTGGTGGCAGATTCTATTTCTGCTGATGATGTTGGTGATTTAGGTTGTGGTGTGTATAGAATTGTTGTGCCCGATTCAGTTGTTGCTGTTGTCATGGATGTTTCAGTTCTTGAAGTGATTGTCACTGGAATTGTGCTTGTTTGGGTAACAGTAGTTGTAACTGTAGTTGTGTCTGCTGATGCTGGGGGTGTTGTAGGCTGTTTTGTGTATAGAGTTGTGGTGGCAGATTCACTTGTTGGTGTTGTAGTGGATGTTTCAGTTGTTGGAGTGGTTCTCACTGGAATTGTGCTTGTTGGGGTAACAGTTGTTATCACTGCAGTAGTTTCTGCTGATGTTGGTGGTGTTGTAGCTTGTGTTGTGTATAGAGTTGTGGTGGCAGATTCTGTTGTTGGTTTTGGAGTGGATGCACTAGTTGTCACAGTGGGTGTGTCTTGAATTTTACTTGTTGGGGTGCTGGTTGTTGTCAACGTGGTTGTTTCTGCTGATGCTGGTGGTGTAGTTTGTGTTGTGTACAATGTTGTGGTGGCGAATTCTGTTGATGGTGTTGTAGTGGATGTTTCAGTTGAAACAGTGGTTGTCACTGCTGTAGTTTCTGCTGATGTTGTTGAAGCTTGTGTTGTGGATAAAGTTGTGCTGGCAGATTCTACTGTTGGTGTTGTAGTGGATGCTTCACTTGTTGTAGTGGTTGTCACTGGAATTGTGCTTGTTGTGGTAACATTGGTTTTCACTGCAGTAGATTCTGCTGATGTTGGTGCTGTTGTAGGTTGTGTTGTGTTTAGAGTTGTGGTGGCAGATTCTGTTGTTGGTGTTGTAGAGGATGTTTCAGTTGTTGGACTTATTGTCACTAGAATTGTGCTTGTTGAGGTAACCGGTGTTGTCACTGCAGTAGTTTCTGCTGATGTTGGTGGTGTTGTAGGTTGTGTTGTGTACAATGTTGTCGTGGCAGATTCTGTTGTTGGTGTTGGAGTGGATGTTTCAGTTGTAACAAGAGTTGTCACTGCAGTGTTTTCTGCTGCTGTAGTTGTAGCTTGTGTTGTGTATAATGTTGTAGTGGCAGATTCTGTTGTTGGTGATGTAGTGGATGATCCAGTTGTATCAGTGGTTGTCTCGGGAATTGTACTTGTTGGGGTGCTGGTTGTTCTTAGTGTGTTTTTTTCTGCTGATGTTGGTGGTGTTGTAGGTTGTGTTGTGTACAATGTTGTGGTGGCAGATTCTGTTGTTGGTGTTGTAGTGGATGTTTCAGTGATAACAGTGGTTGTCACTGCAGTAGTTTCTGCTGATGTTGGTGGTGTTGTAGGTTGTGTTGTATATAGAGTTGGGGTGGCAGATTCTATTGTTGGTGTTGTAGTGGATGTTTCAGTTGTTTTAGTGGTTGTCACTGCAGTAGTTTCTGCTGATGTTGGTGGTGTTGTAGGTTGTGTTTTGTACAATGTTGTGGTGGCAGATTCTGTTGTTGGTGATGAAGTGGATGTTTCAGTGGTGACAGTGGTGTTCACTGCAGAAGTTTCTGCTGATTTTGGTGGCGTTGTAGGTTGTGTTGTGTACAATGTTGTGGTGGCAGATTCTGTTGTTGGTGATGGAGTGGATGTTTCAGTGGTAACAGTGGTTGTCACTGCAGGAGTTTCTGCTGATGTTGGTGGTGTTGTAGGTTGTGTTGTGTATAGAGTTGTGGTTGCAGATTCTATTGTTGGTGTTGTAGTGGATGTTTCAGTTATTGGAGTGTTTGTCACTGCAGTAGTTTCTGCTGATGTTGGTGGTGTTGTAGGTGGTGTTGTGTATAGAGTTGTGATGGCAGATTCTGTTGTTGGTGTTGTAGTGGACGTTTCAGTTGTTGGACTTGTCAATGGAATTGTGCTTGTTGGGGTAACAGCTGTTGTCAGTGCAGTAGTTTCTGATGATGCTGCTGATTTTGAAGGTTGTGTTGTGTATAGAGTTGTGGTGGCAGATTCTGTTTGTGTTGGAGTGGATGTTTCAGTGGTAATAGTGGTTGTCACTGCAGTAGTTTCTGCTGATGTTGCTGTTGTTGAAGGTTGTGTGGTGTGTAGAGTTGTAGTGGCAGATTCTGTTTGTGTTGGAGTGGATGTTTCAGTGGTAATAGTGGTTGTCACTGCAGTAGTTCCTGCTGATGTTGGTGGTGTTGTAGGTTGTGTTGTGTATAGAGTTGTGGTGGCAGTTTCTGTTGTTAGTGTTGGAGTGGATGTTTCAGTGGTAACAGTGGTTGTCACTGCAGTAGTTTCTGCTGATGTTGGTCGTGTTGTAGGTTGTGTTGTGTACAGTGTTGTGGTGGCAGTTTCTGTTGTCAGTGTTGGAATGGATGTTTCAGTGGTACCAGTGGTTGTCACTGCAGTAGTTTCTGCTGATGTTGGTGGTGTCGTAGGTTGTGTTGTGTATAGAGTTGTGGTGGCAGATTCTGTTGTTGGTGTTGTAGTGGATGTTTCAGTGGTAACAGTGGTTGTCACTGCAGTAGTTTCTGCTGATGTTGGTGGTGTTGTAGGTTGTGTTGTGTACTGTGTTGTGGTGGCAGATTCTGTTGTTAGTGTTGGAGTGGCTGTTTCAGTGGTAACAGTGGTTGTCACTGCAGTAGTTTCTGCTGATGTTGGTGGTGTTGTAGGTTGTGTTGTGTACAATGTTGTGGTGGCAGATTCTCTTGTTGGTGATGTAGTGGATGTTTCAGTTGTAACAGTGGTTGTCACTGCAGTAATTTCTGCTGATGTTGGTGGTGTTCTAGGTTGTGTTGTGTATAGAGCTGTGGTGGCAGATTCTGTTGTTGGTGTTGTAGTGGATGTTTCAGTGGTAACAGTGGTAGTCACTGCAGTAGTTTCTACTGATGTTGGTGGTGTTGTAGGTTGTGTTGTGTATGGAGTTGTGGTTGCAGATTCTGTTGTTGGTGTTGTAGTAGATGTTTCACTTGTAACAGTGTTTGTCACTGCAGTAGTTTCTGCTGATGATGGTGGTGTTGTAGGTTGTGTTGTGTATGGAGTTGGGGTGGCAGATTCTGTTGTTGGTGTTGGAGTGGATGTTTCAGTTGATGGACTTATTGTCACTGGAATTGTGCTTGTTGGGGTAACAGGTGTTGTCACTGTAGTAGTTTCTGCTGATGTTGGTGGTGTTGTAGATTCCGTTGTGTAGAATGTTGTGGTGGCAGATTCTGTTGTTTTTGTTGGAGTGGATGTTTCACTGGTGACAGTGGTTGTCACTGCAGTAGATTCTGCTGATGTTGGTGGTGTTGTAGGTTGTGTTGTGTATATAGTTGTGGTGGCAGATTTTGTTGTTGGTGTCGTAGTGGATGTTTCAATGGTAATAGTGGTTGTCACTGCAGTAGATTCTGCTGATGTTGGTGGTGTTGTAGGTTTTGTTGTGTATATAGTTGTGCTGGCAGATTCTGTTGTTGGTGTTGTAGTAGATGTTTCAGTGGTAACAATGGTTGTCACTGCAGTAGATTCTGCTGATGTTGGTGGTGTTGTAGGTTGTGTTGTGTACAATGTTGTGGTGGCAGATTCTGTTGTTGGTGTTGTAGTGGATGTTTCAGTTGTAACAGTGGTTGTCACTGCAGTAGATTCTGCTGATGTTGCTGTTGTTGAAGGTTGTGTTGTGTATAGAGTTGAGGTGGCAGATTCTGTTGGTGTTGGAGTGGATGTTTCAGTGGTAATAGTGGTTGTCACTGCAGTAGTTTCTGCTGATGTTGGTGGTGTTGTAGGTTGTGTTGTGTACTGTGTTGTGGTGGCAGATTCTGTTGTTGGTGTTGGAGTCGATGTTTCAGTGGTAACAGTGGTTGTCACTGCAGTAGTTTCTGCTGATGTTGGTGGTGTTGTAGGTTGTGTTGTGTACTGTGTTGTGGTGGCAGATTCTGTTGTTAGTGTTGGAGTGGCTGTTTCAGTGGTAACAGTGGTTGTCACTGTAGTAGTTTCTGCTGATGTTGGTGGTGTTGTAGGTTGTGTTGTAAACAATGTTGTGGTGGCAGATTCTGTTGTTGGTGTTGGAGTGGATGTTTCAGTTGTAACAGTGGTTGTCACTGTAGTAGTTTCTGCTGATGTTGGTGGTGTTGTAGGTTCCGTTGTGTAGAATGTTGTGGTGGCAGATTCTGTTGTTTTTGTTGGAGTGGATGTTTCACTGGTAACAGTGGTTGTCACTGCAGTAGATTCGGCTGATGTTGGTGGTGTTGTAGGTTGTGTTGTGTATAGAATTGTGGTGGCAGATTCTGTTGTTGGTGTTGTAGTGGATGTTTCAGTTGTAATAGTGGTTGTCACTGCAGTAGTTTCTGCTGATGTTGGTGGTGTTGTAGGTTGTGTTGTGTATAGAGTTGTGGTGGCAGATTCTGTTGTTGGTGTTGTAGTGGATGTATCAGTGGTAACAGTGGTAGTCTCTGCAGTAGTTTCTACTGATGTTGGTGGTGTTGTAGGTTGTGTTGTGTATGGAGTTGTGGTTGCAGATTCTGTTGTTGGTGTTGTAGTGGATGTTTCAATGGTAATAGTGGTTGTCACTGCAGTAGATTCTGCTGAAGTTGGTGGTGTTGTAGGTTGTGTTGTGTATAGAGTTGTGGTGGCAGATTCTGTTGTTGGTTCTGTATTGAATGTTTCAGTTGTAACAGTGGTTGTCACTGCAGTAGTTTCTGCTGATGTTGGTGGTGTTGTAGGTTGTGTTGTGTACAATGTTGTGGTGGCAGATTCTGTTGTTGGTGTTGAAGTGGATGTTTCAGTGGTAACAGTGGTTGTCACTGCAGTAGTTTCTGCTGATGTTAGTGGTGTTGTAGGTTGTGTTGTGTACAATGTTGTGGTGGCAGATTCTGTTGTTGGTGTTGGAGTGGATGTTTCAGTTGTAACAGTGGTTGTCACTGCAGTAGTTTCTGCTGATGTTGGTGGTGTTGTAGGTTGTGTTGTGTACAATGTTGTGGTGGCAGATTCTGTTGTTAGTGTTGGAGTGGATATTTCAGTTGGAACAGTGGTTGTCACTGCAGTTGTTTCTGCTGATGTTGGTGGAGTTGTAGGTTGTGTTGTGTACAGAGTTGTGGTGGCAGATTCTGTTGTTGGTGTTGGAGTGGATGTTTCAGTTGTAACAGTGGTTGTCACTGCAGTAGTTTCTGCTGATGTTGGTGGTGTTGTAGGTTGTGTTGTGTACAATGTTGTGGTGGCAGATTCTGTTGTTGGTGTTGGAGTGGATGTTTCACTGGTAACAGTGGTTGTCACTGCAGTAGTTTCTGCTGATGTTGGTGGTGTTGTAGGTTGTGTTGTGTATAGAGTTGTGGTGGCAGATTCTGTTGTTGGTGTTGTAGTGGATGTTTCAGTTGTTGGAGTGGTTGTCACTGCAGTAGTTTCTGCTGATGTTGGTGGTGTTGTAGGTTGTGTTGTGTATAGAGTTGTGGTGGCAGATTCTGTTGTTGGTGTTGGAGTGGATGTTTCACTGGTAACAGTGGTTGTCACTGCAGTAGTTTCTGCTGATGTTGGTGGTGTTGTAGGTTGTGTTGTGTATAGAGTTGTGGTGGCAGATTCTGTTGTTGGTTCTGTATTGAATGTTTCAGTTGTAACAGTGGTTGTCACTGCAGTAGTTTCTGCTGATTTTGGTGGTGTTGTAGGTTGTGTTGTGTACAATGTTGTGGTGGCAGATTCTGTTGTTGGTGTTGAAGTGGATGTTTCAGTGGTAACAGTGGTTGTCACTGCAGTAGTTTCTGCTGATGTTAGTGGTGTTGTAGGTTGTGTTGTGTACAATGTTGTGGTGGCAGATTCTGTTGTTGGTGTTGGAGTGGATGTTTCAGTTGTAACAGTGGTTGTCACTGCAGTAGTTTCTGCTGATGTTGGTGGTGTTGTAGGTTGTGTTGTGTACAATGTTGTGGTGGCAGATTCTGTTGTTAGTGTTGGAGTGGATATTTCAGTTGGAACAGTGGTTGTCACTGCAGTTGTTTCTGCTGATGTTGGTGGAGTTGTAGGTTGTGTTGTGTACAGAGTTGTGGTGGCAGATTCTGTTGTTGGTGTTGGAGTGGATGTTTCAGTTGTAACAGTGGTTGTCACTGCAGTAGTTTCTGCTGATGTTGGTGGTGTTGTAGGTTGTGTTGTGTACAATGTTGTGGTGGCAGATTCTGTTGTTGGTGTTGAAGTGGATGTTTCAGTTGTTGGAGTGGTTGTCACTGCAGTAGTTTCTGCTGATGTTGGTGGTGTTGTAGGTTGTGTTGTGTATAGAGTTGTGGTGGCAGATTCTGTTGTTGGTGTTGTAGTGGATGTTTCAGTTGTTGGAGTGGTTGTCACTGCAGTAGTTTCTGCTGATGTTGGTGGTGTTGTAGGTTGTGTTGTGTATAGAGTTGTGGTGGCAGATTCTGTTGTTGGTGTTGGAGTGGATGTTTCACTGGTAACAGTGGTTGTCACTGCAGTAGTTTCTGCTGATGTTGGTGGTGTTGTAGGTTGTGTTGTGTATAGAGTTGTGGTGGCAGATTCTGTTGATGGTTCTGTAGTGGATGTTTCAGTTGTTGGAGTGTTTGTCACTGCAGTAGTTTCTGCTGATGTTGGTGGTGTTGTAGGTTGTGTTGTGTACAATGTTGTGGTGGCAGATTCTGTTGTTGGTGTTGGAGTGGATGTTTCAGTTGTAACAGTGGTTGTCACTGCAGTAGTTTCTGCTGATGTTGGTGGTGTTGTAGGTTGTGTTGTGTACAATGTTGTGGTGGCAGATTCTGTTGTTAGTGTTGGAGTGGATATTTCAGTTGGAACAGTGGTTGTCACTGCAGTTGTTTCTGCTGATGTTGGTGGTGTTGTAGGTTGTGTTGTGTACAGAGTTGTGGTGGCAGATTCTGTTGTTGGTGTTGGAGTGGATGTTTCAGTTGTAACAGTGGTTGTCACTGCAGTAGTTTCTGCTGATGTTGGTGGTGTTGTAGGTTGTGTTGTGTACAATGTTGTGGTGGCAGATTCTGTTGTTGGTGTTGAAGTGGATGTTTCAGTGGTAACAGTGGTTGTCACTGCAGTAGTTTCTGCTGATGTTGGTGGTGTCCTAGGTTGTGTTGTGTATAGAGTTGTGGTGGCAGATTCTGTTGTTGGTGTTGTACTGGATGTTTCAGTTGTTGGACTTATTGTCACTGGATTTGTGCTTGTTGGGGTAATAGGTGTTGTCACTGCAGTAGTTTCTGCTGATGTTGCTGGTGTTGTAGGTTGTGTTGTGTACAATGTTGTGGTGGCAGATTCTGTTGTTGGTGTTGAAGTGGATGTTTCAGTGGTAACAGTGGTTGTCAAGGCAGTAGTTTCTGCTGATGTTAGTCGTGTTGTAGGTTGTGTTGTGTACGGTGTTGTGGTGGCAGATTCTGTTATTGGTGTTGGAGTGGATGTTTCAGTTGTAACAGTGGTTGTCACTGCAGTAGTTTCTGCTGATGTTGGTGGTGTTGTAGGTTGTGTTGTGTACAATGTTGTGGTGGCAGATTCTGTTGTTAGTGTTGGAGTGGATATTTCAGTTGGAACAGTGGTTGTCACTGCAGTAGTTTCTGCTGATGTTGGTGGAGTTGTAGGTTGTGTTGTGTACAGAGTTGTGGTGGCAGATTCTGTTGTTGGTGTTGGAGTGGATGTTTCAGTTGTATCAGTGGTTGTCACTGCAGTAGTTTCTGCTGATGTTGGTGGTGTTGTAGGTTGTGTTGTGTACAATGTTGTGGTGGCAGATTCTGTTGTTGGTGTTGAAGTGGATGTTTCAGTGGTAACAGTGGTTGTCACTGCAGTAGTTTCTGCTGATGTTAGTGGTGTTGTAGGTTGTGTTGTGTACAATGTTGTGGTGGCAGATTCTGTTGTTGGTGTTGAAGTGGATGTTTCAGTGGTAACAGTGGTTGTCACTGCAGTAGTTTCTGCTGATGTTAGTGGTGTTGTATTTTGTGTTGTGTACGGTGTTGTGGTGGCAGATTCTGTTGTTGGTGTTGGAGTGGATGTTTCAGTTGTAACAGTGGTTGTCACTGCAGTAGATTCTGCTGATGTTGGTGGTGTTGTAGGTTGTGTTGTGTATAGAGTTGTGGTGCCAGATTCTGTTGTTGGTGTTGTAGTGGATGTTTCAGTTGTTGGAGTGGTTGTCACTGCAGTAGTTTCTGCTGATGTTGGTGGTGTTGTAGGTTGTGTTGTGTATAGAGTTGTGGTGGCAGATTCTGTTGTTGGTTCTGTATTGAATGTTTCAGTTGTAACAGTGGTTGTCACTGCAGTAGTTTCTGCTGATTTTGGTGGTGTTGTAGGTTGTGTTGTGTACAATGTTGTGGTGGCAGATTCTGTTGTTGGTGTTGAAGTGGATGTTTCAGTGGTAACAGTGGTTGTCACTGCAGTAGTTTCTGCTGATGTTAGTGGTGTTGTAGGTTGTGTTGTGTACAATGTTGTGGTGGCAGATTCTGTTGTTGGTGTTGGAGTGGATGTTTCAGTTGTAACAGTGGTTGTCACTGCAGTAGTTTCTGCTGATGTTGGTGGTGTTGTAGGTTGTGTTGTGTACAATGTTGTGGTGGCAGATTCTGTTGTTAGTGTTGGAGTGGATATTTCAGTTGGAACAGTGGTTGTCACTGCAGTTGTTTCTGCTGATGTTGGTGGAGTTGTAGGTTGTGTTGTGTACAGAGTTGTGGTGGCAGATTCTGTTGTTGGTGTTGGAGTGGATGTTTCAGTTGTAACAGTGGTTGTCACTGCAGTAGTTTCTGCTGATGTTGGTGGTGTTGTAGGTTGTGTTGTGTACAATGTTGTGGTGGCAGATTCTGTTGTTGGTGTTGAAGTGGATGTTTCAGTTGTTGGAGTGGTTGTCACTGCAGTAGTTTCTGCTGATGTTGGTGGTGTTGTAGGTTGTGTTGTGTATAGAGTTGTGGTGGCAGATTCTGTTGTTGGTGTTGTAGTGGATGTTTCAGTTGTTGGAGTGGTTGTCACTGCAGTAGTTTCTGCTGATGTTGGTGGTGTTGTAGGTTGTGTTGTGTATAGAGTTGTGGTGGCAGATTCTGTTGTTGGTGTTGGAGTGGATGTTTCACTGGTAACAGTGGTTGTCACTGCAGTAGTTTCTGCTGATGTTGGTGGTGTTGTAGGTTGTGTTGTGTATAGAGTTGTGGTGGCAGATTCTGTTGATGGTTCTGTAGTGGATGTTTCAGTTGTTGGAGTGTTTGTCACTGCAGTAGTTTCTGCTGATGTTGGTGGTGTTGTAGGTTGTGTTGTGTACAATGTTGTGGTGGCAGATTCTGTTGTTGGTGTTGGAGTGGATGTTTCAGTTGTAACAGTGGTTGTCACTGCAGTAGTTTCTGCTGATGTTGGTGGGGTTGTAGGTTGTGTTGTGTACAATGTTGTGGTGGCAGATTCTGTTGTTAGTGTTGGAGTGGATATTTCAGTTGGAACAGTGGTTGTCACTGCAGTTGTTTCTGCTGATGTTGGTGGTGTTGTAGGTTGTGTTGTGTACAGAGTTGTGGTGGCAGATTCTGTTGTTGGTGTTGGAGTGGATGTTTCAGTTGTAACAGTGGTTGTCACTGCAGTAGTTTCTGCTGATGTTGGTGGTGTTGTAGGTTGTGTTGTGTACAATGTTGTGGTGGCAGATTCTGTTGTTGGTGTTGAAGTGGATGTTTCAGTGGTAACAGTGGTTGTCACTGCAGTAGTTTCTGCTGATGTTAGTGGTGTTGTAGGTTGTGTTGTGTACAATGTTGTGGTGGCAGATTCTGTTGTTGGTGTTGAAGTGGATGTTTCAGTGGTAACAGTGGTTGTCACTGCAGTAGTTTCTGCTGATGTTAGTGGTGTTGTATTTTGTGTTGTGTACGGTGTTGTGGTGGCAGATTCTGTTGTTGGTGTTGGAGTGGATGTTTCAGTTGTAACAGTGGTTGTCACTGCAGTAGATTCTGCTGATGTTGGTGGTGTTGTAGGTTGTGTTGTGTATAGAGTTGTGGTGCCAGATTCTGTTGTTGGTGTTGTAGTGGATGTTTCAGTTGTTGGAGTGGTTGTCACTGCAGTAGTTTCTGCTGATGTTGGTGGTGTTGTAGGTTGTGTTGTGTATAGAGTTGTGGTGGCAGATTCTGTTGTTGGTTCTGTATTGAATGTTTCAGTTGTAACAGTGGTTGTCACTGCAGTAGTTTCTGCTGATTTTGGTGGTGTTGTAGGTTGTGTTGTGTACAATGTTGTGGTGGCAGATTCTGTTGTTGGTGTTGAAGTGGATGTTTCAGTGGTAACAGTGGTTGTCACTGCAGTAGTTTCTGCTGATGTTAGTGGTGTTGTAGGTTGTGTTGTGTACAATGTTGTGGTGGCAGATTCTGTTGTTGGTGTTGGAGTGGATGTTTCAGTTGTAACAGTGGTTGTCACTGCAGTAGTTTCTGCTGATGTTGGTGGTGTTGTAGGTTGTGTTGTGTACAATGTTGTGGTGGCAGATTCTGTTGTTAGTGTTGGAGTGGATATTTCAGTTGGAACAGTGGTTGTCACTGCAGTTGTTTCTGCTGATGTTGGTGGAGTTGTAGGTTGTGTTGTGTACAGAGTTGTGGTGGCAGATTCTGTTGTTGGTGTTGGAGTGGATGTTTCAGTTGTAACAGTGGTTGTCACTGCAGTAGTTTCTGCTGATGTTGGTGGTGTTGTAGGTTGTGTTGTGTACAATGTTGTGGTGGCAGATTCTGTTGTTGGTGTTGAAGTGGATGTTTCAGTTGTTGGAGTGGTTGTCACTGCAGTAGTTTCTGCTGATGTTGGTGGTGTTGTAGGTTGTGTTGTGTATAGAGTTGTGGTGGCAGATTCTGTTGTTGGTGTTGTAGTGGATGTTTCAGTTGTTGGAGTGGTTGTCACTGCAGTAGTTTCTGCTGATGTTGGTGGTGTTGTAGGTTGTGTTGTGTATAGAGTTGTGGTGGCAGATTCTGTTGTTGGTGTTGGAGTGGATGTTTCACTGGTAACAGTGGTTGTCACTGCAGTAGTTTCTGCTGATGTTGGTGGTGTTGTAGGTTGTGTTGTGTATAGAGTTGTGGTGGCAGATTCTGTTGATGGTTCTGTAGTGGATGTTTCAGTTGTTGGAGTGTTTGTCACTGCAGTAGTTTCTGCTGATGTTGGTGGTGTTGTAGGTTGTGTTGTGTACAATGTTGTGGTGGCAGATTCTGTTGTTGGTGTTGGAGTGGATGTTTCAGTTGTAACAGTGGTTGTCACTGCAGTAGTTTCTGCTGATGTTGGTGGTGTTGTAGGTTGTGTTGTGTACAATGTTGTGGTGGCAGATTCTGTTGTTAGTGTTGGAGTGGATATTTCAGTTGGAACAGTGGTTGTCACTGCAGTTGTTTCTGCGGATGTTGGTGGTGTTGTAGGTTGTGTTGTGTACAGAGTTGTGGTGGCAGATTCTGTTGTTGGTGTTGGAGTGGATGTTTCAGTTGTAACAGTGGTTGTCACTGCAGTAGTTTCTGCTGATGTTGGTGGTGTTGTAGGTTGTGTTGTGTACAATGTTGTGGTGGCAGATTCTGTTGTTGGTGTTGAAGTGGATGTTTCAGTGGTAACAGTGGTTGTCACTGCAGTAGTTTCTGCTGATGTTGGTGGTGTCCTAGGTTGTGTTGTGTATAGAGTTGTGGTGGCAGATTCTGTTGTTGGTGTTGTACTGGATGTTTCAGTTGTTGGACTTATTGTCACTGGATTTGTGCTTGTTGGGGTAATAGGTGTTGTCACTGCAGTAGTTTCTGCTGATGTTGCTGGTGTTGTAGGTTGTGTTGTGTACAATGTTGTGGTGGCAGATTCTGTTGTTGGTGTTGAAGTGGATGTTTCAGTGGTAACAGTGGTTGTCAAGGCAGTAGTTTCTGCTGATGTTAGTCGTGTTGTAGGTTGTGTTGTGTACGGTGTTGTGGTGGCAGATTCTGTTATTGGTGTTGGAGTGGATGTTTCAGTTGTAACAGTGGTTGTCACTGCAGTAGTTTCTGCTGATGTTGGTGGTGTTGTAGGTTGTGTTGTGTACAATGTTGTGGTGGCAGATTCTGTTGTTAGTGTTGGAGTGGATATTTCAGTTGGAACAGTGGTTGTCACTGCAGTAGTTTCTGCTGATGTTGGTGGAGTTGTAGGTTGTGTTGTGTACAGAGTTGTGGTGGCAGATTCTGTTGTTGGTGTTGGAGTGGATGTTTCAGTTGTAACAGTGGTTGTCACTGCAGTAGTTTCTGCTGATGTTGGTGGTGTTGTAGGTTGTGTTGTGTACAATGTTGTGGTGGCAGATTCTGTTGTTGGTGTTGAAGTGGATGTTTCAGTGGTAACAGTGGTTGTCACTGCAGTAGTTTCTGCTGATGTTAGTGGTGTTGTAGGTTGTGTTGTGTACAATGTTGTGGTGGCAGATTCTGTTGTTGGTGTTGAAGTGGATGTTTCAGTGGTAACAGTGGTTGTCACTGCAGTAGTTTCTGCTGATGTTAGTGGTGTTGTATTTTGTGTTGTGTACGGTGTTGTGGTGGCAGATTCTGTTGTTGGTGTTGGAGTGGATGTTTCAGTTGTAACAGTGGTTGTCACTGCAGTAGATTCTGCTGATGTTGGTGGTGTTGTAGGTTGTGTTGTGTATAGAGTTGTGGTGCCAGATTCTGTTGTTGGTGTTGTAGTGGATGTTTCAGTTGTTGGAGTGGTTGTCACTGCAGTAGTTTCTGCTGATGTTGGTGGTGTTGTAGGTTGTGTTGTGTACAATGTTGTGGTGGCATATTCTGTTGTTGTTGTTGGAGTGGATGTTTCACTGGTAACAGTGGTTGTCACTGCAGTAGTTTCTGCTGATGTTGGTGGTGTTTTAGGTTGTGTTGTGTATGGAGTTGTGGTTTCAGATTCTGTTGTTGGTGTTGGAGTGGATGTTTCAGTTGTAACAGTAGTTGTCACTGCAGTAGATTCTGCTGATGTTGGTGGTGTTGTAGGTTGTGTTGGGTATAAAGTTGTGGTGGCAGATTCTGTTGTTTGCGTTGTAGTGGATTCTTCAGTTGCTGCAGTGGATGTCTCAGGAATTGTACTTGTTGGGGTGCTAATTGTTGTCAGTGTGGTGGTTTCTGCTGATGTTGGTGGTGTTGTGTATATAGTTGTGGTGGCAGATTCTGTTGTTTGCGTTGTAGTGGATTCTTCAGTTGCTGCAGTGGTTGTCTCAGGAATTGTACTTGTTGGGGTGCTAGTTGTTGTCAGTGTGGTGGTTTCTGCTGATGTTGGTGGTGTTGTAGGTTGTGTTGTGTACAGAGTTGTGGTGGCAGATTCTGTTGTTGGTGTTGTAGTGGATGTTTCAGTTGTTGAAGTGGTTGTCACTGCAGTAGTTTCTGCTGATGTTGGTGGTGTTGTAGGTTGTGTTGTGTATAGAGTTGTGGTGGCAGATTCTGTTGTTGGTGTTGGAGTGGATGTTTCAGTGGTAACAGTGGTTGTCACTGCAGTAGTTTCTGCTGATGTTGGTGGTGTTGTAGGTTGTGTTGTGTATAGAGTTGTGGTGACAGATTCTGTTGTTGGTGTTGTAGTGGATGTTTCAGTTGTAGCAGTGGTTGTCTCAGGAATTGTACTTGTTGGGGTGCTAATTGTTGTCAGTCTGGTGGTTTCTGCTGATGTTGTTGGTGTTGTGTATATAGTTGTGGTGGCAGATTGTGTTGTTTGTGTTGTAGTGGATTCTTCAGTTGCTGCAGTGGTTGTCTCAGGAATTGTATTTGTTGGGGTGCTAGTTGTTGTCAGTGTGGTGGTTTCTGCTGATGTTGGTGGTGTTGTAGGTTGTGTTGTGTACAAACCTGAGGTTGTTAATTCTGTTGTTTCCTTGCTTGTTGTATCTTGAGTTGTACTCATATTTGTATTTGTAAATTCTGTTGATGTAGTTGACGATACATTTGTAGGGCTTGTTGTTCCCTCTGTAGTTGTTGAATCCAGAATTGTACTTGTTGGAGCATTACTCAGTATAGATGTAGTTGTTTCTGCTGTTGTTTGTGCTTGTGCTGTGTATGCACTGAGCCCCAGCCATAGACATACTGTTTCAAGTGTAGAATATAATTATTTAATCTACTGAAATAAGTTTCGGTCGTATAATTTTGCATTAATTATAAAATAATCGATAAATCTCTTACATTCTGGCATTCAATAGATCAGTTAATGTATGAAGAGAATTCACATAGTATATTACATTAAAACCTGCTTCTATTCTTATGCAATGCCGCTTTGAGACATTGTGAATTGTTAAAACCATATACATATAAATAAGTGTAAAATGATGAATGAAATAGAAATATCACAATTAAATGTGACTATCAATTTAATTACTGTTTTCTACTGACACACACTCACACACACACACACACACACATCCTATTGTTGCATGTTTCATATGTGAAAAAATACATTATTTTATGACAAATAAGTATGATTTATAATTTATTTTAAAAGTATTTATTTATTACATTATAATAATATTTAAAGGCTCTTTTTGTATTTGTTTTGTAATTATTTAATAGATTCACATTCAATCTTAAAATATCAGGTTTACTTACGTATAGTGAGATGAGCAAAACTGATCTTGTCATATTTAGAAAAATCAAACCTGTTGATATTGAATGAGACAAAAATCAGAGCTTTAGTTGTATTATATGTGTAAAATAGTATTTAGCAACTAAAATATTAACAGAAACTATAATATATTTAACTAATGAATATAATAATAAGATTAACAATTAATCCTCTTAATTTATTTTCTGTTATATTTACTTTTACAAGTCTGTTTCCATGAACTATATAAAAACCAATATGAAATAAATAAAAAAGAGCTACATTACCTTGTTTTATTCTTGAAACTCATGACTGTCAAATTTAAACACTGAAAATTTGTCCCTGTAACTCTGTCAGTAATAGCCTTAATGACAATAGAGTCTGTCATGACAATTGGTTCACCCGAAGTGTAAGCAGGCTTTATTAGGTGTGGTTAGAGGTGTAGCTCAACAGGCGTCTTCACCTTTTTATGACAAAAGACTATTTTCCTGCAACTAAACAATAATGGGTTTCATAATGCAGAGATTATTATCAGAAATAAAACTTAGTAAATATGTTAATCACACAAATCAGGAAATTTACTACTGTAACAGTGACCTTAAGACAATAAAACTTATGCATTTTAAAAGTGGTCATTGTCCTTCACCTTCTCATTAAAGCCATAATTATACAAACTGAGTATGTATTAGATATCTAAATTCACATTCAGTACTTGAAATGTTTAAGTCTTTATTTAGGTGGTGTCAAGTGACTTTATCTGTATGATCTATACAGACATTATTTATTAAACAATTTATATAATAATTATGATGATTATTATTATCAGTAGTATCTTTATACAGTAGCAGTATCCTTATACATACATTTTGTATGTATGTGTCTCTTTAGTAGAGAATCTTTTCATCGCTATTATAAATATGTACTCTTAATGCTAACCACAATTCACTGAATAAAATGGCTTAAGATTTCTCCAATTTTAGAACACATATTCTGAATAATATGATAGTGTAATATGTATGCAGATGTATGTCTTTGATTTGATTTAATTATGAAGTTATACAAGAAATGTAAAAAAACAATGAACAATGTAAAAAAAATAAAACGAACAAGCCTCTTGACGTGAAACACTTTGTCACACCCAAATGTGTCTGTCATTGTGCTGTGTCACAATTTTACATAACAATAGTTACAATACAAAGGTCAGACCTTCCATCGTACCTGAAAAATGAGTCACCGGTACTGGAATTTTGTTAGCGTCTTCCATGACCCAATGTTTTGTTTGTAGAACAAAAGTTACACCTTTTTTTCTGTGTTTTAGCCATACAAACATACAAACACACACTCACCTCCACACACTCCTAATCTCTCACAAACATTCACACACTATGGTATAAGCAGTTCTAAAGAGCATATTCCCTTTTTGACCCTTTGAGCATTTTAATATGAATATTCTGCTAACACTAGGTAGAGCCTCACAACAGCTTCACTTCTTGTGGCATGGATCCCAAAGCATGGACTCTTTCTTTAAGAATGCATTTTTGTCATGATTGCATCAAAGAAATACTGAGATGTTCATGTTACATATCTCATAGGCCGTAATGTAATTTACCATATTTTACCAGCCTAATCTTGGAATTTTGTTAGCGTCTTCCATGACCCAATGTTTTGTTTTAATTATGTATCTGTGAAGAGTGATGACAGAGACCGAGATGGCAGAGAACGCGTTCTATTTTCTTTATTCTACAAAAGCACAGTGTTTTGTTGTTATGAACACATTGCACCTTTTCCTAACCTGTCTGTAAACTGTTCTATTTATGTTTATGTTATGTTACTACTGTATGTAAATGGTTCTGCAATGTCTGGAGCTCGCTCCCAAGAATTTCACTCACCAAGGCACATGTGCCGTGGTGATGTGACAATAAAGGTGACTTGACTTGACTTGACTTGACTTGTTATTATGTGTGTATACATATAAAAGTAGACCCTTTACAGATCCGATTGCTCTTATCTGTATGATCGACACTGAATGTGTAATTTAAGTTCATTTCGGGCTTAACAGGAGATTATGCCACAAAACGCGGATACACGTTCATCGACTCCAGAGGGTTAAATTTGTTTGATGATTTGAAACATTAAAGTGTGACAAACATGAAAAAAATATACAAAAATCAGAAAGGGGCAAACACTTTTTCACACCACAGTAGGTGTGGATCTGGGTCTAGACCATGAGGGGTAGCTGTATGCCCTGATGTGGAGGCTTTTTCGCCTGGTCGGTACAGTGCTGGAGTTATTGCAGTCTTGCTTTTCTCGGGGTTTGTCCCCATCTACTTTAAAGGTGTATATGGCTGCCATAGCTTTGAACAACAAACCTGTCCTGGAGGCGTCCTTGGGTAGGCATGCTCTGGTCTCTCGCTTTCTGCGTGGTGTCAGGCGGCTGAGATCTTCCTGCAGACTGCGCCTTCCTTCCCAAGACCTCACTGTGGTCCTGGAGGGGATGCTGGAAGCCCAGTTTAAGCCCATGAAGTCAGCCTCTGAGAAGTTTCTGACACTGAAGATGGCTATGCTTCTAGCCTTGGCCTCTCTTAAAAGAGTGTGAGAATTTCAGGCCATGTCGATCACCCACACATCCCTAGAATTTGCCTATGACATGTCCAACGCTATACTGCACCCCAGGGCAGGAAATGTCCCTAAAGTGTCCAGGATGTCGGGTTGTCCAGTCATCCTGCAGACCTCCTGTCCTCCACCCCATGAGTCAGTGGAGCAGGAGAGGCTGCATTTGCTTTGACCAGAAAGGGCCTTGAGGACTTATGCCTATCCCTCAAACTCATGGCATAACTCATCATCCTTGTTTGTCTGTTTTGGGACTCAGAACAGTGGAAATCCCATTTCCACACAGCGCCTGGTGCACTGGGTAGTGGAGGCCATTACTCAGGCCTATGAGGCATGCGGTCTTGCCTCACCTCTCGGGATCAGTGCAGGGCTGTTGATGTTCTGTTTCCAGTCTGCTCAAGCTCTTTCATGGCCTCTGGCACAGTCAACAAATGGTGTGTGGCAGCATCGGTATTGAACATAGCGTCAACCCTGATGCAGCATCAAGTTCAATTGAAAGGGAACTACTGAGAAGGGAACGAGATGCTGCATCGCTGGCCTCTCATCCTCTCATGCTTCCTTCAGACAAATAGAAGCTGGAGTATTGTGACTTGCTGGTGTGTAATCACTTTGTCACATGTCCTTCTCGAGCCATTGAATTGTCATGTGCACACTGAGCTTCAGAGAAAGAATCTTCTCTTCATAAAATAATCATTTCCATAGCATCATCCCTTCTCAGTGAACCGGGTTAAATTCATAACTTAGTGTAGTTTTCTTCACTAGGCAGCTGATAGGCAGTTTAGCTCATACAGACAGAAGTCTGCCAGATTGCTCATGGCCACTTTCATGTTCAAATTAGATTTTTGTTCCACCAAAGACCTGTGCTAGGATTTTATAAGCCCACTGTCCATTGCACTGTAGAGAGTAAAAGCCAAAATCATTATTGGTAATATAAATCTAGAAATCTCTGCACTTGTTTCAATTTCCCATCCCAACAGCTCTGAAGGGTGCAGTAGTTTTTTAGAAGTTGTGGACTGTTGGCATCTTTTCTTATATGATTCACATG
Source organism: Tachysurus fulvidraco (assembly GCF_022655615.1). Classification (NCBI taxonomy): domain Eukaryota; kingdom Metazoa; phylum Chordata; class Actinopteri; order Siluriformes; family Bagridae; genus Tachysurus; species Tachysurus fulvidraco. The sequence continues at coordinate 30,786,509 of NC_062521.1, read as the reverse complement.
CTTGCTTAGTACTCATTGTATCCTGGCAGTAAGGGTGCCAAAATGTGTATCAACAGGTGGGGAAAAAATAAAAAATAAAAAAATAATAGAGAAAAAGTAACTGGTAGCTTCTGTGACACCAGTTGGTTTCCACGCAGTCAACTGAGGACGTACAGTACGACTTTCATAATCTCAAAATCATACACTTTTGAAAATGTCAGCACAACTTGGAAACACATGTTAGTCGATGGATTGGCTACATTAAACTGCACCAAGGTGTGAAAAGATCCAGTGATCCATGCCTTACACACAGTGTTCCTGTGATAGACACCGGATCCCCTGTCTAGCCGTGCAAACATGGCATAATTGGGCATGCATGAGTATTCAAGTAATTTAATTAAAAGTAAACAGTATCTCATTATCCAAGTTATGTACTGCTAAAAACTGCTTAAAAAGATGCTACCTACAGAACTTTGGTGTGTCAACATTTCACAAAATATTTTGCAGCTCATTTAAATTTATGACTTACCGGTCGGAGAGACAAGACTTGTTTAAAAGTCTGCACACCACTTGCAGAACACCATTTCTTAAACCTGATGGATTTCTCACAAGCAAACTCAACATAGTTTTGGCTGGCTGTATTAATGAAGCTTTTATAACTTTGCAAAGAACAGTAGCCTTAACAATTTAATATTATGGACTCTGTTCAAGAGTTAGAGCAACCTGCAACAACAGCGTCCATAACCCTTTAGGCCAGTCTTATACTGTGGCTATTCGTAAATGAATACATACAGTCATATGCAAAACTTTAGGCACCCCTGACAATTTCCATGATTTTCATTAATAAATATTTGGGTGTTTGGATAAGCAATTTCATTTTGATCCATCAAATAACTGAAGGACACTAAAGTAATATTTCAGTAGTGAAATGAGGTTCATTGGATTAACAGAAAATATGCAATATGCATCAAAACAAAATTAGACGGGTGCATAAATTTTGGCACCCTTTCCACTTCAAGATCTGTAACTACTTAGCACTGATTAATTTCTAACACACAATTAGTTTGGTGGCTTATTAAGCCTTGAACTTCATAGACAAGTGCATCCAATCATGAGAAAACGTATTTAAGGCCAATTGCAAGTTGTTGTTCTCTTTGACTCTACTCTGAAGAGTAACAACATGGAGGCCTCAACACAACTCTCAAATGACCTGAAAACAAAGATTGTTTAACATTATGTTTTAGGGGAAGGCTACAATAAGTTATTGCAGAGATATAAGCTGTCAGTGTCCACTGCGAGGAACATAGTGAATAAATGTGGCAGGCCACGTAAAATATTGGAGAGGTGAAAGATGGTGAGAACGGTCATAAACAGCCCACAGACCACCTCCAAAGACCTACAACATCAACTTGCTGCAGATGGCGTCACTGTGCATTGTTCAACAAGTCAGTGCACTTTGCACAAGGTGAAGCTGTACAGGAGAGTGATGCAAAAGAAGCCTTTTCCGCACACACGCCACAAACGGAGTCACTTGATTTATCCAAACGCATACTTGGACAAGCCAGCTTTATTTTGGAATAATGTGACAGCCATGAGGTCACAGAGATCCGGACCTCTGTAATTTTTTCTTATTAAAAAATACAATGTGAAGCTCTATTAAAGTAATTTCCCAAAAACTAAATCTGTTGAAATGCTGGGTGGAAAGCGTAATGAAGGCTTGAGAGAGAGAGAGAGAGTACATAAATGTGCCTTCTTGAGCTGATATGTGATGGAAGTGTAAAAAAAACTAGTTTGGCAGAAAGTGATGAACCCAGGTCTCTGGTGTCAAAGCTGCACATACAGTAGTACACACTCGACACCACTGGGGCCACTGTTTGCACAACAGTTTCATTATATCGATATATTTCATTATTTTATCTGAGATGAAGCAAATAATGTTGTGCAGAAATTTCTCGCTTTACTGAAGCTATAAGTTAGCAAACCTCAGTAAGGATTTTTTTTTTTACATTTATTAAATAAAAGCTTATTGAGTTTAATAAATGTTAGATTAAGTAAGATTGTTACATTTTGTAAAGTCCTATAACACAAAGCATTAATTATCAGTGAAATTTAGATATATCACTCTTGAGATTGAGAGTTAGATACATGGTGAGACCAAAACCATGCCAAAAGCCATACAGAGTGTATCTTCCACCTCTCTGAATTAGATGAGCTGAGATGGACTCATCAAACAGAAACTTTCCCCATACTGTAGTGAAACGTGTCCTGAGTAAGCAATTGAGTACACAGCAGTTTAATTTACACAACCAATTTGCATGTGAAGAAACTGTAGTACGACTTTAGGGACATAGAGGTCAGCCGACAAAACCTGAACTGTCACTGGTGGTGAAAGTGACATACCATTATTAATTTACCTAAGCTAAGACATTGCTGAGATATGAAGTAAAAATCAGCCTCAGGTCTTGGGAAATTTAAAATGAACTGATAATAATATCTATAGCTGTGGGTGATTAGGAAGATCCCTGGCAGTTGTGGGGGATTGCCGACTTTTGAGGGGCAGAAGTCTGGATTTTTTTACACAGACCAGGAACAGAGGAGGCAATCACACCTAAGACGTGTCCATAATAGTTAAAATAATAAAAATCAATCAACACTTTTGTACTGTTGCTGATTTACAATACTGAAACTATAGCTGGAGGAAGAATATAATAACTCAGTGAGCCTATACACAAACTCTTTCTGTTCTCACCATTGTTGTCTGGTCTCGCTGTTATGTTTGACGTACCTTCCTTTTGTGTTATAAAGAAATATATAATGCCTATTTGTAGATTTTAATATTAATGGGTTATGTTGACAAAATAATATATCCTCTCCCACTTGTAAGTTGCTTTGGATAAAAGTGTCTGCCAAATGAATAAATGTAATTTGAATAGCCAATAAGCTGATGGCTTATCGCAAATCTTTTAATCGAGTGCTGGCTTTAAACATTTGCCTATAGTTGTCATTTTACGTTCCATTTGTTAACCACCATACTGTTCATGTCCCTACAGAATTCTGTTAAAGAAAGCAAGTGTCCAGAGAAAAGAAAAATAACAGGAAATACTCAACTTGTAAAAAAGAAATTGGTATGTGGTTGTGGTACAATAATGTAATGTGCATGTCCATGGTGTGATAACAAGGTATTTTAAACTAATTTTAAAGATAAATATATACAGGCTGCACTTATCAACACCTGATGCCCTGTAGTCAGCATTTCCAATGAGCAGATTTCAGCACTCAAAGAAGAGATTCTGGATTTGTAGGCAAGGGTTGGTTGGTTGGAGGCGCATTTAAATAAGAAAGCCTCATCTCTTCCACCGACAGCTGATCAGTCTACATCTACAGAAGTCCTGCTGATGTTTCTTTATCAAGCCCAACACACAGGAACACTACCAACATTCATTTGAAAATTTGTCATCTCTTGTTCACCAGTCTGTTCCCGGAGACCATTCGACATCCCTTAGCGGACACTTTCCAACAGAGGCCTCCACACCCTTAACTGACTGCACTCATCAGCTGCCAACCGATCCAGAACATGTTTAGTCAGTTTGCTTGTCTTACACGTGACAAACAGTTCGCAACAAATTCTACGCTTAATTGCAACAATCTACCATTCAAGAGTATTCTGCATTTTCTCCTCTGCCAAACACATCACAATTATGTACTTTAGCAATGTCATCTTTCTGTTTGAGGCTGCCTGAAACACCATTTTTACACAAGGTCACTTCATGCGTTTTCTGTGATCTGATAGCTATCCGATCGTAAAAAGACCAGGTGTAAATGCCCTCCGAAACGGTTTGGAGACGGATATAAATTCGATCATTCAAACCACTTCAGGAGGTGGTCTGGGACACATTTCAGATGAAACTGGACAGGTGTAAATGAATGTGGTTGTTCAAGCCACATACGTCAGCGCTATACTCCTCCCGAATCGAAGTACGTCACTTGCAGGTGACTCATGAATCGTGCATCGCGCCAGAAACAAATATGTTTTCCCACCAGTGCTGGCTCTGATCTTTTACCCTTGTGTCTCATCTGGTCATAAAATGCAGCAAACAGTAAATGCTGTTTTTTGTAGCAAACACATACACCAAAGCGTGTTCCATTTCTATTACCCCGGAAATGAGGTAAAATATATTTGTATTTTGGGCAGGAGTAAAAAGATCGGATTGATATCCGATTCGCATTTATGTGGCCTAATGTAAATGGGACAGTTTTAACAAATCAGATAGCTATCGGATCAGAGACAACACATGAAGTGACCAGGTGTAAAAACTCCCAAGAAACGCTTCATTCTCAACAACCATGTTCGCCGAGCTTTCATGCATGGAGTGATTCTACCTAATGTGCTTTTAAACCGTGTGTCACTGGTGAAACAAGGATTCAGCAGGATCAGATGGTAGACCAAGGGCAGATTGTTTCACTATTGGGCTGTTCAAAAGGTTAATTATCCTTTCAGTTTATCAGAACTGAGGAGGTTCTTCATCCATGTGAAATCGCGTTATGTTTCCTGTGAAGCTGCTCAAAAAACATATTTGTTTGTTTGTTTTTAAGCAGTGTCTCAGCTTAACAGAAAGTCAGACAGTGGCTTTGGATAACAGTGCATTGCTGAAAATAGCCACATTCTCCAATATTAAAAGGATATGCAGACTTATGCAAACAGTTATTGCCTTTCCTGAATGTTAACCTAAATTACTAAAATGTAGGTTAACATTCAGCAATGTATATTTATTGAATCAGAAACTAACAAGATTTATACTTTTTGTAACTTTTTGTATTCAGAAAATATATTTAAATGCCTTTAGTCATACTGTTTTTAGTAAAGAAAAAAACAGATCATTATCAGATTTTGTTCTCACTGTTGGGGTTTTTGTTATTTGGCTGTCTTGTTTAAATGAAAGTAGAATGCAGGTAGGGACATGCTGGAACAGGTTTGGACCTCTTAGTTCCACTGAAGAGAAGTTATAATGCTACCTAATACAATACCATCCTTTACAATTATGTCAATTCAACAGTTTGGGTCCAACATGTAAACAGTGATATGTATCTTACATCTTTATATGCAAACAGTAAAAGATTTATTCTTTCAAAGTATGATGTAAAACCCCATCAAGCATATGTATACAGTAATTCCACAGTTAGAGGACATAAAAAAAATCACAAATTAATATCATACTTATAATGAAAAATATAATGGAGGGTGACAGAAAATTCATACTTGCCAGTGTATATTTACACATAAATCAGTTTCTTTAGAATCTGTACATATGTCACTGTTGTAAACTTTTTCCAGAGAAGACCAGGAGACTTGGATATCCTTGTGCAGTAGTCTTTATTGTAGATACATGATGGAATAAGTTTGCAAGTTAGAGTACAAAACATGAAAGGATTCAACAGCCCCCACACCAGATCCTGGAATTTCACCCTTAATCCCATTAACATAACAGTCTTGCTCAGACCTTGAATCAAATGGCCACCTTAAACAATGGGACAAATGGCACAAAGGGACAGATGATAACCTCAGTTACCTAGCCCCTTTCCTTTCATATTAATGAGATACAGAAACCACAAGTCTAAAGTAATGTTTGAATTTAACTAGCATTGTAACTTGATTTGGCTTCTACATGATACACAAAAATATGCTAGAACTAAGAGGAAATAAAACAATGACTTAAAATTATTTTCCCACATCACCAACTAGTTTCATGTGAATGTAACATGGGTGTGGCAGAAGTTTAATATGCAGGAAAAACAGGCTTTATATTAATGATTAACAGTTGCATAGAAAGGAGGTGACGCAACTCAAACTGCACACTCTGGCAATATAAAGAGATAAACAGTAATCTGTCAGTCAGGATGTTAGTTCAATAGAACAATACATTTTAATAGGACATAAGTGTTTAGCACAAAACTATGGATAATTGAAAACATTTTTATAATCCCACTAACTGACATTTTTCCTTGCCAAACTCATCTTTAAATGGACTCTACATTCAGTTTTCTGTGAAACTGCTTTGTGACAATTCTATAATGCAATTTATAAATAAAACTGAATTTAACTGAATAATTTAAATAGGCGGTTCTAAATATTTTCTCAGAGTAAATATTAGTATACATTTGAACAGACGTCTACAAATCTAAATGACTTTTAATACACATAGTGATAATTACCTGTCTTGCTAAAGATTTGCATGTTATGTGACTGCACATTCTGTCTAGATTTTGTTCGGTTTAGAAAATAACCTAGAAGTCAAGTGACGATAAAAAGCTGCAGGGTGAGAAATCTCAGCTATGTACATCATAAAACGTCTGCTGAATACAGCAACTCATTCACCACAGGCCACTTTGTTGTCTTTAATTTACAACGGTAGCATTTTACACAAAGGTTGAACAATTGGTGCAGCCAGAACCTGTAAAAGACAAAACCCAACCCAGCTTCACAATGTTGCTGACAACGGATAAGTCTAATTGTTCTACAGTTCTCTTTGACATCATAATTGCTCTAAAAAGAACACATTGTCCATCCAGAGTTTACACCCGCCAACCTGTGAGATTAAGTGTTCACCTGCAGCAGCAAAGGAAAAACATATAAACAAATAAATTACATTCATGATCCAACAATCTGTTATGACCTTCAGTCATTTGTTTTATTTCTGTGCTGCCCTCTTGTGTCTTCTCTTTGTACTTGACATTTGTTTTCAGGAAGTTGGTTCCTGGAGTTAATATCATTAAGTCTCCAATTGGTTATTATCTCCACCTGTTCCAGATAAAATTACTGCCTGGTTCACTGATTGAGACCTTTCCGTGCCATCGTGATTGCTTTGTTTACGTTGTGCTTTTTTTTTTAGAGTATATCCTCTAAGGCCATGTTCACACTAATATGTTTTCGTTTGATAAATTTGAAAATGCCGTCTTGAGGGGCGTCACGTGACCCAGAGTGAGATGGCTGCCTGAGTTCTTAGCTCCGGTCAAATGTACAAATAATTTACATATTTCTCCTCTGACTTCTTATTTTATTTAGTTGAATTGGTTTACAATGATGTCAGACACACCTTCTAGTAAAGATTTTCCTATTTTTGGCGAGTTCATGACCGTGGGCAAAGCTCTGGCTGCCCGCGGTGTGTATGGGGGGTTCGCCTATCCAGCCAGACTCAGGTGTCTGCACAACGGAAAGATTACACTGTTCAACGATCTGAAGTCAGCCAAGGCTTTCGTTGATTCTCTGGACGATTAATCTTGATTTCTGCTTGAGGTCTGCACAAAAAAACTGACGATTCCATTGGACATATATGATATAAAATCTTTTTATAAGTAATTGTGTGCACATCCCAAATTTGGTTTTTTGGGAGGTGACTTCAATTGTGTACTTGATGGAAATTTGGATAAATCAGCACCCCTGTAAATCCTCACATATTTTGCGCAACACTTATAACAACCTCGGCCTGGTGGACATTTGGAGAGAGCTGCATCCTAAAGACAGAGATTATAGAGATTTAGAGATTTTTATTCTCACTCTCATAATTCCTATTCAAGACTGGATTATTTTTTCATACCTTCTGAATGTATACATTGTCTGAGTTCTTATTATGTTGGCCCTATTGTGTTATCTGAACATGGTCCTGTTTATTTAGAGATAGATATGAGTATATCAATTCAGAATTCATCCTACTGGGAATTTAACACTTCTTTCTTAAGCAGTACTAACTTTCATCGGGCATCGAGGCAGGATACACCCTGGACGGAGTGCCAACCCATCACAGGGCACACACACACTCTCATTCACTCACACACTCACACACTACGGACAATTTTCCAGAGATGCCAATCAACCTACCATGCATGTCTTTGGACCGGGGGAGGAAACCGGAGTACCCGGAGGAAACCCCCGAGGCAGGGGGAGAACATGCAAACTCCACACACACAAGGTGGAGGTGGGAATCGACCCCCCAACCCTGGAGGTGTGAGGTGAACGTGCTAACCACTAAGCCACTGTGCCCCCATATAGAACATGTTAAAAAAAAAAAATGTTTCAGTAAACAGCGTTATTACGAATTTGGAAACAAGCCAAGTCGCCTGTTGATATATCACCTTTAAAAAAAAAGCAGAATGAAAGAACCATAAAAGCAGTTAAGACATTTGAAGGCAGAGTGACCTTTGACCCCTTGGACATTAACACTGCTTTCTCTGATTTTTACAAAACTCTTTATACAGCTACAATTTTCTGAGGTCTCCCTTCCTAGCATTTCAGAAGATACTAGAGCTTTTTTTTTACTAAGGAAGAAATTTGGCAATCTATACAATCTGTGCTAACTGGTAAAGCTCCAGGGCCAGATGGGTTTCCGTTAGAGTTCTATAAGCGATTCTGGCCCGAGCTTTGTCCAATTTTAATGCAGGCAATAAATAGTACTTTAGATTCAAATTCTGTGCCTGAATCCTGTTCATTGGCGGTGATCAGTTTGTTGAGGTAATGGGTAATTTTTTTTGCTTTTGGTCCGGACCAAAGGAACCGAACTACAGGTGTGAAAGCACCCTAAGAGGAGTGTCTGAGTTTGGTCATCTATTTAATAAGGGTCAATTGAGGTCATTTCAGTCATTAAAGCAGGAATTTCACCTGCCCAGTAATGGTTTCTAAATTTCTACAATTACGGCACTTTTTAGAGTAATACTCTAAAGAAGGAAATATATGATTTGATCTCACGGAAGTGGAAAAGCAGCTCCACTCACTGAGAATTCACTGAGACCGACTTGTTACAATCTGTATCAGCCTTTTCTGGTCGTTCCTTTGCTCTCTGAATTACTAATACTAGTGGCTGAGCTGGATATATATTGACGCGTGCTGTTGTGTAGATGAGTAATAGAGCTTGATCCAATTTGTCCAATGACCTTTTATTGCTGTCTTTGTAATGTTTACAGAAAACTTGAAGTAAAATATCTAAAAAAAATTAAATTAAAGCAGTCTCTTATATGGCACACCACCACATGGTCAAAAGACTGTCTGCGAATTGTAATTTCTCTGAATAAAGTCTCTCATAGAGCCCATTCTGTTGCGACTGACCCCTAGACGGTCATAAGAAATCCAAAAATATTACTAATACTTAAATATTCATTAATATTTGAAAACATTTATTACTATTCAGAACATAACCAGTCAAATTTTGCATTGATTATAAAATTCCATTACTCATTTGTAAAGCACTGAATGGTCTCACATCACTGTACCTGAGAAATGTTTTTTTTATAATCCGTCATGCCTTCTTCGACCAAATGTTGCAGGCTATTTGGTAGTTCCTCAAATAATAAAGGCTACAGCAGGGGCAGAGCTTTGTCTTTCAGAGCCCCACATTTATGGAACAGGCTTCTAATTGGTATTTGGGACTCAGACATTGGCTCAATGTTTAAGTCCAGGCTAGAAACACATTGGTTTATTATAGCGTTTTTTTTAGTAAAGTAGCAGATCTGGAGGGTTCATGGGCATAGAGTGTTTGGTGAACTGGGATATTTGGATGCTGTCACCTTACCACATTACCACCATGAGTTCCTAGTAGTGATGTTACCAGTGACACCTTATCCAGTGAAGCTTTGTATCGAAGCTTGATTCGTTCTGGCAAAATCACGTGAGCAATGACGTCCGAAGCTTCGTTTCACACACACCCACTTGACTGCTTCGTTATCTGATTCAAAGGTTTAAAATTGTGCGTGGCGTGCCCTCGTGTGTTGTATTGGATTATAACATGGAATCTATTACTGTGTAGCGAGATTAGGAGAGTTTATTGTTGCGAGTTGTCAATAGAGCCTGTTACAAAAAGATCGCGTTCTGAAATGTGGGAAAACTTTCATTTGATTTTGCCCAATAAGGTGGATATATATGGTTTTGTTGTGAAGCCTATATTTATAACTTCACTCATCATTGGGCAAGTATACGATTCAGTGTAACATTTAATGTCATATATATATATATATATATATATATATATATATATATATATATATATATATATATATATATATATATATTGGATAGTGAAAAATGAAAAGGAATGCAAGAAAAGCTTTTTGTACACCGCTTTATAGCATGATCCTTTTTTAAATGGTTCACACTTTATACTTTTGAGACAAGGTCTATCATTAATCTGTTTTTAGATCCAGTGTTTGATTTTCTCCCAGCAGCTGGTCTATAATATTAATAATAATAGTACATCATCCATGTTGAGGCATTTTCGTGCAAAGCATGAGAGTGCCAGATCCTCTGTCCAAGATGTAGCCAACAGCCAAGGTTAAAGCCTACATTTAATTTTATTCACTTGTTTCAGTTTTAATTATTAAAATAATTAAGTGGTTTGAAAGTGCTGCTGTTATTTTACTCACTCACTCACTCATTTTCTACCGCTTTATCCGAAGTACCTCGGGTCACGGGGAGCCTGTGCCTATCTCAGGCGTCATCGGGCATCAAGGCGCTGTTATTTTATTATTATCAAAATAGGAACAAAGTCTCTCTCTCTCTCTCTCTCTCTCTCTCTCTCTCTCTCTCTCTCTCTCTTTCTCAATTTCAATTTTAGTGTGCTTTATTGGCATGACAAAAACTGTACATTTGTATTACCAAAGCATTTGCAGCTGTGTTGTATACAAATAGTACAAAAAGTTAAATTTAAACAAAGTTCATACATTCTGCATAATTAAAAGTAAAATAGTACATTATAGAAATGCAATAAGAATGTACATTATTGTATTTAATATATTGATTCATTTATTTATTAATCTATCCTTAATTTTTGCTTCTAAAATGAATATGTTGTTTGGTTGTGGAACATTTTGTGGTAGCACTTTCACCAGCAGAGGTCCTCATCGAGCTCTGATTTGAAAAGCTTCGAGTACAATTGGGTTGAAAGCTTCGCTGCTTCAAGAAAGCTTCACTTCACCATCACTAGTTCCTAGTCCTGGGCCTACTTCACGAATCCCGTCGTCCCGAGTGCAAGAGTGTGAGAGAGAAAAATCTTAGGTATGATTGTAATCATGTGATGAATGTACTTTATGTGAAAAGCGCAGATTGGCGAGACTAGCTATGACAGCATAACTAAAAAGGAGTGGCAGAAAAGTGACAGTTATGAGGGCTTACTGGGACATATAGCAACCCACCACAACACAGTCTGCAAACCTAGTGAGGGTGGTAAGGTGACGGCATCCAGACATCCCAGTTCACCAAACTGTGTTCGTTTCCCCTTTCCAATGTGTCCTTGGTTACCAAACTCTCTTGTTTCCCTGGTATAAATAACTGTCAGATTTTCCAGCCATAGATAAATGGTTTCAATGGAGCCAGACAGTGTGACTATGTACAGTATGCCTACAGACAGCCATTTGGCATCAGTGCCTGAAGGCTGATCGTCAGAGATGACTCTGCTAGTGTCGGAACTCAGAGCCGGTCTCCAAGCCAACACATCACAGGGTGTCCTCTTCTCTTAGGAATTTAGTTAAATTTCACTGTTAACTCTATAATTACTACAAAAAAACTGAGAAAACTCCTCAGGCCTGGATGAGAATGAGCAAACTTCTTTATTGTGGTCAATCAGCCAACAAATTGTAGTTGCCAAATTCAAAGTATCAAATTGCCAAATTTAAAGTAACAAATTAAAACCCATAAGAGCATGTCATGCCAAATCAATCAAGAAAGAAACAAAAACTCTCGCGACGTCCTTGCGAAAATAAAAAAACAACCCCCAACTGACCCGCTCGCCCCGGACATATATATATCCTAACACTCCTCGCCCCCGCTTTGCTTCCCACTATTTTTTGGAGTCCCAGGTGCCATATCACCTGTTTTTATCGGCATTACCCACTATGTTCTCTAAACACCCGGACCCAATTTCCCCTGATTTCCCATTACCTTTCACCCATATGCCCATTTATGGATTTTCCTTCCCTTATTTCGCATAACTTTAGACTAAACACCTGGGCCTTCTTCAGTCTGCACAACATGTTTATGAGCACCAAATGCCCATTTATGGATTTTCCTCCCTTTAGTTCTCAGGGCCTAGGTCTGTGGACCCCTGTTTTTTTCCATTCTACCTAACATGTTTTCGCTATGGGCCAAGGTCTGAGATACATGGTCTTCTTCATTTTCCATAACAATTTATGAGCTACGGTCTGGGAACAATGGTCTTTTCCATTCTACCTAACATGTTATCGCTATGGGCTAAGGTCTGAAAACCACTGTCTTTCCCATTTTTCATAACAAGTTTACATTTGTTATTACAAATGTGCACAAAAAGGGGCTCCATTCCCTCGTCAAAGTTACATTTGCCATTTGCTTCTGAGTCTTTTACGACAGACATCTGCCCTGAGGATTAAACCTGCATTCAACTAAAATGAGTAAGTTTCCCTTTTGCTATCTTCTCCTGTATATGATGTTTTCTGATTATATTCACTCTATGAGTCTATTCTATGTCACATGATATTATGTAAAAAAGGCTCTTACCTATTCGTCATTCTATAACGTTACTATTGCTAAGCTATTGCTGCTGTAATATTGCTTGTGTACAAGTGGAGTTCTTTGACTCCTCAAGCCTGTTAATTGTTTATGATCTCAGCCTGTCTTTTTATCCCCTGGCTGGGCTTGCTAACATATACATATCTCAAGCTTCATTTCCTCTATCTCTACTAAGTATGTTACTCTTCTCTCTCCTTAGATCCTTCACCTCCAGGTCGGTCAATTCAGCCTGGCTATACCCGCCGGGACCCTCGTCCTTCTCCCTATCCAAGACCTGCGCCTGCTGACCCCATGGCCGGCTATCGCCGCTTCCAACTGCGTCATATCTACGCTTTTGGAACAGCTCAGTTCTCCTGAACTGCCTGCGCATGCTTATCTGCCATCCCATATTGTGTGTATGTTGTTCCTTTCATTTTGACTCAACTTTTGACCATTGCTCTGTTCTTGGATTTCTCTGATGTTCTCTGTCTTTTATTTTGATATCTGTTTCTTGTAGCTTGCTTCCCTTGCCCCCATGTCCTCCTGCTTTGTGTATGTGTCATGTTCTTATTGGATTTGCAGTCATGTTTCATTCTGTTCCCCTTTTGATTGCTTGTTCTAAGTCATGTGTTCTTGTTCTCATTTGTCAGTGATTCCCCACATGTATTTAACCATTTGTGGTTTCCATGTTCTTTGTCAGTTGTTGTCCCTTTATGGCTGCTGTGTATGTTCGCACTTCTCATCTCATTTTGTCATTGCCTTACCCAGGATTGCTTTGTGTTTTATTCAGAAAAATCTTAACCCGCATTTGGATCCTCTGCCTCTTCGTTCTATACAATTGAAAAGCCCACTACAATCGTCTTCTTTGCATAAGGAAGTTGGGGTCGGAGCACAGGGCTGGCCATGATATGGTGCCAGAGATATGGATAATGGAATCCTCAGGGGCCCAACAATGGCAGCTTAACAGTGCTGATCGATAACCCAGGGCCTTAAGGGTGAGGTGCACGTTGTTTGAAAGCCAATGTTGACATTTGAAATCACCAAAACAAAAATGCCCCTAACCCAAATGGGTGTCACCCCTGTTTTGATAGCTCCGCCCCACACATACATACGTAACCCAGGCAACTATTATGGTGGAACCTGCTGGGGCGGCTGGCCCAGGGGATATTTTTATCAATAAATGAACACAATGAGTAGTACTACGGTAATACAAATGTGTTTCTGTAGTACTGTGTGTTGTACCATGAAAGGTTTAGCTCTGTTTCACGCAGAAGACGCTGGAAAGCTGATCCTATATTAACACGGGTCCTGTTCCTGCCTTATCGTAAGCCTTTTTCACTTTCTGTTTTTATTTTATTGCCTTTTAGTCCAGTCTTTATTAAATTGCATTTTGAATTTTTGTAAAGCTGCTTCTGGTTTTTGGATCATCAGTCTGAAGGACATATTCTAGAGGACTAGAGATGCAGATTTGATCTAGAAGAGCTGTTCTAGCTGGAATCAGACAAACAAAAGGATATGTATGAATATATTGAAATACGTTTACAATATGGTAACTCAAATAGCTAAAATCCGAACATAATTGGAATTTTTAGACTGAAAACTCAGAGCACCTGCTAACTCTGCTAATTGGCAAAAATGTAAATGTAAACATCTGCAGGCCCTGAGCGAGAATTTCAGAGCTAGACCTCATCTATGGTTTGTGTGAGTAACATTGCTCAAGTGTTTACTGACTTAAGGAGCTTGGAAGAAATGACCCTACACCCAGTGTCGCTGTGGATGCAACAAAGCCTTTGCTTGTATACAGACTTGATGATCAACAGGCTCTCAATATATAATTGCCATTGAGTAACGGATAAAGGGGAGATGAAATGAGGAAGAAACGTTCAGAGGAATCAGACATAGAAGGGAACCTAATACTCATTTGGGTGAACTGTGCAGGAAACAATGTCAATTTAAACAATGTCCTTTCTACAACAGTTTGTACTTTAGTGAACTACTGGGTCAGTGCATATTCTGAGTTCACCACAGACCCAACACTTATTTCTTCATGCCAAAGTTTTCAAATGATAAAAATAGAAAAATACCCATTTACAGACATAATATTATCAGCTTTATTATAGATATTAATATCAGGCAAAATAAACATATTTATGCACATGCAAGAATGAAATAAATATATAAATATAAACACACATTTTGTCGATTATTTTCTTTATAGTATGCAGCCTACATGCAGCTTGAAATTCAAGAAATATATAAATAAATCAATAAATGAATGAATAAATAAATGAATAAATAAATAAATATTTAAATAAATAATTGATTCCAATAAATTCCAATGATACAAGACATTATTTTACACATTATCTGTTTTTAAAAGAGTCCATTTCTTGTTGCATATTGGACGGTGTAGGACCGTCTTCTGCTGTAGCGCCTCCTTAAACCAGCACAGCAGCCACAGAGCAGACACTGAGAGTTAAATAAAGAGAGACAAGGGGGAGTAGAGGAGAGATTCTGATTAGATATTTATGCTTATTTTTATTGTTGTAAAATAACATCTTTAATCAAAATAAACAAATAATCTTAGTCAGATTCTGCAACAAATTATCGACATATAAAAATAAGAATATTTATATTTCATGTCAAAGAGCATCCTAAACTTATATGGTTTACAAGCGATTTTGGTGACACTTACACAGAGTAGAATCCAGCAGGGTATGAGAATAATGACTATACTGCACGGGATAATGATGCCCAGGATCCATGCAGAATTTCCACCAGTGGTGGTGTTCTGTGCTTGGACTGTGGGCCTCAGGACTACGTGGACAGGGGGGTCTGTTTGGGCAGCAGCAGTAGTGAGGGTTGACAGACCGCTAATGTTGAGTACTGCATATAGAAATCCACTTGGTGTCCACTTGGTGTCACCTTCCACAAAGACGTATTCAGAATTAGCCACAATTTCTGTACCATTAAATCTGGAGAAAAAGAGAGATGAAAAATATAAATTCAGTGTATTTCCTACCCTTAAAGAACACATGACAGATAATCATTTCATTGTAAAGAACAAGAATGTGTTTTTAAAGGCAGGTCTTTTATGTTGGTCTCATTCCTCTTTTGGTTTTATCACTAAACCTACAGTAACATTGACTAGATCCTGTATGTCCAAGTATTCACCTGGAGATAAACATCAACGTGTTCACTTAGGAAGGCTGCAGTTATTCAGCAATATATCAGGTGCTCAGGGTTCCTTGGACTGTGCACTGTTAGTTAAATGGGCTTCTTTATATTTTTAATACACTGAGAAACAATTTAAGATCTCAAGTACTACATTTTTTTCTGTTTGTATTGTGTAAGAACATCCTAAGTTATCCTGTTATTTTTATTTGTTTGTGTAGTAAAATATAAAATGTGAATTCTTATGACCTCAGCCAAGAAATACAACGCTTAAGACCAGTCCAGCCTGTTTGCTGATCACCTGACTAATTGTCTTCTACATTTTTTAGTTTGCCTGTAATTTAACAATAAATCTACAGTTGTATCCAACAAGTCTTTGAATCTTTCTATAATTTTAAGACAGTTCATATTTTAAATTAATTATTTCTATTAATGCTATCCTGGTGCTTGTATCCTAAGAAGAAGCAGCTTTTATGTTTCATGTATATATGAACAGGGTCAGCCAGTATACAGCATCCCTGGAACAGTCTGGGGTAATGGCTGCAGCTTGGCAGGACTGGGGCTTGAATCTACAATCTTCCATCAGGAACCCATTGCCTTACCAACTGCTCTAATCTGTGACCATCTGCACATGTTCTTGATTCATTTCACCATTCATCAACCAATGATGAAAAATTGGCTCATATTACTCAAACTTTCAAAACCTTCCAGTTTACTGTAATGGCTCCAGCATAGAGATATTTCTTCAAAATGAAATTTTTATTTTATTCCTTAAAGATAATGTCGGAATTTTGAATCAGTTCTGTGAAGCAGCACTCAAGATGAGATGTAAAATGAAGACACTTACGTGTAGTTTGCTTGTGGGAAGACAAATACAGGAGCATTTTTGACATTCAGAATATTGTTCAGCTAAAAAAAGAGGGACAAAAAAGATAATTTATTTATTTTTATTTTAGAGTGTAAAATAATTTGGGGACGAAGAGAAGTTGCTAACATACCAAGCTGTTGATGGTGTTTTGGATTAAAGAATATGTTCCATTCCTCAGCTGAGTGTCCTTGGAGATTGTAACATTGCTGATTTTGAATCCAAAGCTTATATTGTATGAGTTGTTGTCAATTTCTGAAAGGTAGATAATGAACAGAATTATATTTAACACATTACAGTTAATATATTTTAATTCTAATTTAGGGAGATTAATAAACTAGACTCACTCTGATAGGTGACATCCTGTATGCTCACAGGATCACTCAGTTTTTGTGTTACAAGATCTCGTGCTCTTCTGATCTTTGCATCCAGCAGAGCATTAGCAGCATTGAGAACATCAGCCTCACTAGGTACTTTGGTCAAATTCTTAAAAACTAGACGAATATATATCAGAACATTCCCCAATCTGAAATTGGAAAGCAAATATAACTTGTAAAGTACATGAAGAAAAAAGTAGAACTGGATCGTTTAGAATAGAATACCAACGTGAGTAACTAATTATAATTGAATGAGGGGGCATTTAACACATTTTGTTAGAATGAATAACTTTTGAAATTATATTTCAGAACACTTACACAGGTGAAATATCATTCAGGAAAGATGCTGGTGTTTTAGTTTCTCCAACTTGGCAGTTGTACAACATGTCTCCTATAACCTGGGTTCCTAAAATCCTGTTAACAGTAGAAATATATTCAAACATCACAATATAATTTGGTTTACATTTCAAAATACAGAAAGTATTTTCTGTACAGAACACCACTGTGAACTTACGTGAAGAAAGAACTCTGTGGTTTGAATGGTTCTGCACCAGCTTCATTTAGAAGTGTGTTTAACTGGATAAGGAAAGATAATTCATCAGTATGAATGTGAGACATTAAATCATTTCACTAATACACAATGTGCAAAATTATATTGTATTAAAATGAAATATTTACAATATGATTTTTTTCTCATTTTCAAAAATGAAATATTAACACAAGAATTTAACAGTTGATACATTTAACTCTAGTACTGTAGTAGAAAATGGGGTCTTTCCACACATAAGAAGGGTACGAAGACACGGCACGTAACTCTAACCCTAAACCTAACCCTCCTGTTGTTCTAAAACAGTGCACTGGCAGGTGCTATCCCAGGGTACAAATCTTTGCATGGAAGAGGAGCAGGCATGTAGCCCACTGCTCCCCAAAGCACCAGAGGTGGCAGGACAGGAAGTAGGGGAAGCCTTCCTGAATAGGACCTTCCTAGGAACCCTTGAGCATCAGGATTACTTCTTAGCATGCCTGGCCGAAATGACAGCCCTACGGTCTCCTCTCACCTGACGGGTCTGCTACCAAATACCGTCTGTAATAGCCGAAGTCCCGATCTGGGAGGGGAACATGTTCATTGCCCACTATCCTCAAAAATGAGAGAAGTTTCTCTTGGAGGAACGAGGTTTGGCAACCTTGGAAACCCTAGCCATCGGGCATTAGGATTCCTTCTGACCACAGATGAGGTCCTTTAGCAAGTCAGCTTGGTAAGCCTGTAAATCTGTCATTGTGTGCAGCACCATACCAGGTTATCCTACAAGATTGTAGGCCTTTCCTAAAAGGCGGAGGAAAATAAACAGGCAGAATATGTCACTCCACAGCCTCAACAGCACAGTGTGGTCTGTGGAAATGGGAGACGCCTGCATGGAGGTGGAAGCCGTAGCAATTGTCAAGCTCAGCATGGACAATTCTTACCTTTCATAGGAACAGTCTAAGCTAAGCTAAGTAACAGCACCTGTGCTCGGTTCCGGGAGCTAATCGAACAAAAGAGAATTCCCTTTCGGAACTCGAGCTGCGTCGAAACGCTATGGGAACGCCCTCTGCGTGACTGCGCTCTGAACCACGTGTGCAATCTGACCAATAGGCATTGGGACCTGACGTCATCGGCGGGTGACGTCGCATAAACAGAAAGCTACAAATGGCTGCGAGATGGACAAGACGCTAGCTTCTGCTCGATGTGTTCTTTGCTTGGGAGTGGAGCATGCACAATCGGCTCTCGAGGGAGTCAATTGCTCGCATTGCAGCCGGATTGCTATGCGCACGCTTCTTCTCCCGGTGTGAGCAGTGCGGCATTACATGTCTCTCCCTCCGAGGATGGAGAGCTGATGGATGCTAGTGACGCTCTAGGCCCAGGAAGGTGCAGGGTGACCTGAGGGTCACCCTCGCCTCCAACAAATGGACAGTGGTGCGTAGATCCTGAGGGTCTACCTTTGGGGGGATGGGGCACATCTCACGTGATGGTGCCCATCCCTCCCCTGCACCACCGGGGCGCTAGGCCATTGGCTCTGCCACAGGATGTGCTCCAAAGCACGGCCCCCCTCCAGCGGACACCTCCCTCCACTTCCGCCCAAAGTCTCGGTACGGATGGGGAGGTGTCAACGGCCACAGTACGTGGCTCCGGCCGTTCGGGTCTTGGAGGCCGGTCCGTCAGCCTTGCCACAAGATGTGCTTCAGGGCGCAGCTTCCTTCCAGCAGTTCGCTCCCCACCTTTCCACCCGAAGGTTCGTTGTGGAGGGGGAGGGTCTGCCATCTTTTGCGAGGTGCCATCAGCTGCAGGGCTTGGCCCCAGCTGCTCTGAGTGGGTCAGAGGCCAGCCCTGAGGAGCTGGTTCCCCTGAGGAACTTTCTGACAGCTTGGGAGGAGCTGCCAGGAGTCTCCCGGTGGGTCCTGCGGACCATAGAGGACGGCTACACAGTTCAGTTTGCATCCTCTCCTCCCCGTTTCAATGAGATGTGTCCCACCCTGGTGGGACCCGAGCAGGCTCTGGTCCTGGAACAAGAAGTGCACACACTCCTGAGGAAAGGAGCCATCGAGGTGGTCCCCCCTCGGTTCGAGAGTCAGGCTTTTACAGCCCGTACTTCATCGTTCCGAAGAAGGATGGCAGGTTGTGTCCCATTCTAATTCTACGCTCCTTGAACCGCTCTCTCAGGAGGCTCAGGTTCAGGATGCTCACCCTCAGGGAGGTCGTGACTCAGATCAGGTCAGGGGACTGGTTTGTCACAATAGATCTGGAAGACGCGTACTTTCACGTTTCCATCCTTCCTGCACACAGGAGGTTCCTGAGGTTTGCTTTCGGGGGCGAAGCTTACCAATATCGGGTCCTCCCGTTCGGCCTAGCACTCTCGCCCCGCACCTTCACGAAATGCATTGATGCAGCACTGACCCCGCTGCAGCTCCAGGGCATCCGCATTTTAAATTACCTCGATGACTGGTTGATTCTGGCTCAGTCGGAGCAGCAGGCATTGCGTCATCGAGATGTCGTCTTCGCCTGCATGAAGGTGCTTGGGTTTCGGCTAAACGGCAGCAAAACGGGGTGAGGTGCGGTCATGAGTGGCCACTCCACCCAAGGTCTGTGGAGCGGCCTACGTCTCTCGTGGCACATAAATTGCCTGGAGATGATGGCGGTGTTTTTGTGGTTAAAACACTTCCTCCCGGACCTGCGAGATCGCCATGTATTGGTCCGCACGGACAATACTGCGGTGGTCTCCTACATCAACCACCAAGGGGGCTTCCGATCTCACCCTTTATACAAGCTAGCACGAGCGGTCCTCTTGTGGTCTCGGTACAGACTCCTCTCTTTGAGGGCCATTTAAATCCCGGGACGGTTGAATGTCAGAGCAGATGCCCTGTCGAGGCAGGGGCCGAGGCCTGGGGAATGGCGTCTCCACCCCGAGGCGGAGGTTCTACAGAGCCCAGGTGGATCTGTTTGCGACCCGGGAGACCTCGCACTGTCCTCTCTGGTTCTCTCTCTCTCACACAGCCCCGTTAGGTCTGGATGCCATGGTACAGTTGTGGCCGAGGCTACGCCTGTACCACTTTCCTCTGATTGCACTGCTCGCCGGGATGGAGTCCGTCTCCTCCTGGTAGCACCTCGATGGCCAGGCAAGCCATGGTTTGCGGATCTGGTGTCCCTACTCGAGGGCCCTCCGTGGGAAATTCCTCCCAGGAGGGATCTCCTCACACAGGCGGGCGGAACCCTGGTGCACCCCTACCCAGAGCTGTGGAAGCTGTGGCTGTGGACCCTGAGGGGCCACAGTTCATAGCAGCTGGTCTCTCTAGCAAGGTATTAGAGACCCTTCTCCGCTCCAGAGCTTCCTCCATTTACAGCCCCCGAACAGAAGCGACAGAACCGACTGTGTCCAGTTTGAGCACTTGTCACTTACCTCCGCAGGACGAGTCCGCGGAGAGAATCGGTGCAGCTGCTCGTCTGCTACGGCCCTAACAGGGAGGGTTTCCCGGCCGCTATGCAGATGTTGAGCTGATGGGTAGTGGATGCGATTGTCGGCTCACAAGCCCTGTGGCATCCCTGCACCGTTCGGGGTCCGAGCTCACTCCGCCCGGAGTGTGGCGGCCTCTACGGCCTAGTCCGCTGGAGTGGCACTCCAAGACATCTGTGGTGCTACGGGTTGGTCCACCCCGCTGACCTTTGTCAGGTTCTATGACCTTGACCTCAGAGCCACCCCGGGCTCCTCTGTCCAATGTGCAGGTGCCAAGGCCCTCACTCTCTATGCAGGGTCTGGTCAGTGTGGCGTGTTTGGACACTCGTGCCAATAGCGTTTCGATGCAGCTCGAGTTCCGAAAGGGAACATCTCTAGGTTACGACCGTAACCATAGTTCCCTGAGGAACGAGACGCTGCATCTCCATGCCACACTCCCTGCATCCCTGCGGGGCTTACTTTCACTCGCAGGAGCTAGCGTCTTGTCCATCTCGCAGCCATTTGTAGCATCCTGTTTACGCGACGTCACCCACGATGATGTCACGTCCCAACAACTATTGGTCAGATTACACACGTGGTTCAGAACACGGTCACGCAGGGGCGTTCCCATAGCGTTTTAACACAGCTCGAGTTCTGAAGGGAACTAGGGTTACGGTCGTAACCTAGAGACGTTGTATAGCAATTTGACTGTTTCTTACTCCTCATTGCCTAAATCGAGTCCTTGAATAAAGAAAATACTTATAATTCCATGTTTGATTAAGGAGAAATCGACAAAGTGAGCACCCAAAGACAAAGCAGAAGAATAAAAGCCAGGTGCTTGGCTGGATTAAAGACAAACACCTGCGGATTGAGCATAGCAACAACGCACGATATTAGTTCTTTGTTGGGAGAAATTGCAAAGTAAGCTCCCGGGATCAAATCGAAGACAATGAAGCTGGAGTAATGTGATGGAAAATGCCATTAAATGGACTTGCGCATAATCACTTCATCACGTGTACTTCCTATGCCATAAAATTGGTATGTGTGCCCACAGAGCTTCAGAGACCACTTCCTTAAAGTAGCGTTCCCATAGTGTCAGCCCTGACACAGCATCAAGCTACCTCGAAAGAGTACTAATGATTAATTGATGATTCAAAAAAGGTCAGGAATGCTTGTAGAGACGTCACAAACAGAGGGTAAGAACACACTGACACTGTAAACTTCTGAAATTAACATCAGGACACTTACATAGGTGTGCTTTGTGCTTTAAGCTCATTCAGGAAAGATGCTGGTGTTATAGTGTCTCCATCTTGGAAGTGGTATGTCATGTCACCATTAACCTGCTTTCCTGAAGTCCTGTTAGCAGTAGAAGACAAAAGTCACAATACAATTGACTGTACAATAAGAATTAACACACTGTTTTTTGAGAGTGGAAAGAACATTGCTGTGATCTTACGTGATGAGAGAGCTCTGGGGTTCGAACGGTTCGGCAGCAGGTTCATTTAGAAGTGTGTTTAACTGTAGAAAGAAAGATAATTAATCAGTTTTTATATTTGACAAAAGAAGAGATTTTTTTCATGTTTGTTTTCAACTGAATATACAGACATGATCTATCCATCGCTTTATTCCCTAAACTGCTTGATCCAGCACCAGAGTGAGCAGAGAGACCAACACCTCCCTGTCTCTTTCATACATTATACATTTTAAACACAGAAAGGTTAGAGTCACTACCTGTACTTCTCCCACTGACCACAGGTGTCACTGTTACCTGAGATCTGAACTGCTTTGCATCCCTGAGGGAATTCACTTCATTTATGTCCCTACTTATGGAATATGTTTGATGTCTGCTTTTGCAAAGTCTTTCTACTATTTCTGTGAGACATATCTGACCCTTTTAAATTCCCCCATTGCAGTCCTCTATTCAATTATTGTTTATGATCCTGTTGCAGATTTCTGCACAGTTTTAACTATTGAATCAACATTTTGCTGTATTTTGACCTTTCCCTGATTTACCCCACTGTGAGTCTGTACTTCCTCAGATGACCCTGGGTTGATCTGTTGACTTTTAGACTAACTATTAAACTGTTTGTATTCATCTGAGCAACTGGATCCAACGTCATCTCTGGATATTTGTGAGAATATCATTAAGCACATAGTGATGTACACTCACAACATTGTTGATGATGCTCTCCACATGGTTGTAGGTATCATTCACTAATTCAGGGTTCTGTGACATGCTGATGTTACTGATCTGGAATGTGAATTTTACCGCATAGCGGGTGTCTGAAGTTTCTGTGGAACAAATCAGATGACTTTCAAATACAGATAAAGAAGTCATAGAGATGAAAGAATAATTTGTTTAGTACGTATTTGTGTTATCAGTAAAACAAACATACTCTCATAGGTGAAGTTCAGCACTTTTACAGAGTCAGTGAGGTTTGTGAGTCGAGCACTCAGAAGAGTCTGGATTACACTGAGGACCAAACTCTCACTGGGAACAGGAGAGGAGGAATTGAAGACCATCGTGGTCTGAACCACGGCTGAACCAGGTCTGATGAAATAAAGCATTATGGTGTTTATTGTTTACAGTCAGACTGCTGATTTAATTCTCTGTAAAATTCAAATGTTTGTAAGAATATTATCAATTATATATAAATTAACAGACGTCACAAACAGAGGGTAACAATTCACTGACTGAATGTAAACTTCTGAAATTAACATCAGGACACTTACATAGGTGTGCTTTGTGCTTTAAGCTCATTCAGGAAAGATGCTGGTGTTATAGTGTCTCCAGCTTGGAAGTGGTAGGTCATGTCACCATTAACCTGGTTTCCTGAACTCCTGTTAACAGTAGAAGACAAAAGTCACAATACAATTGACTGAACAATAAGAAGTAACACACTGTTCTTTGAGAGTGTAAAGAACACTGCTGTGATCTTACGTGATGAGAGAGCTCTGGGGTTCGAACGGTTCGGCAGCAGGTTCATTTAGAAGTGTGTTTAACTGTAGAAAGAAAGATAATTAATCAGTTTTTATATTTGACAAAAGAAGAGATTTTTTTCATGTTTGTTTTCAACTGAATATACAGACATGATCTATCCATCGCTTTATTCCCTAAACTGCTTGATCCAGCACCAGAGTGAGCAGAGAGACCAACACCTCCCTGTCTCTTTCAACATCATACATTTTAAACACAGAAAGGTCAGAGTCACTACCTGTACTTCTCCCACTGACCACAGGAGTCACTGTTACCTGAGATCTGAACTGCTTTGCAACCCTGAGAGAATTCACTTCATTTATGTCCCTACATATGGAATATGTTTGATGTCTGCTGTTGCAAAGTCTTTCTACTATTTCTGTGAGACATGTCTGACCCTTTTAAATTCCCCCATTGCAGTCCTCTATTCGATTATTGTTTATGATCCTGTTGCAGATTTCTGCACAGTTTTAACTATTGAATCTACATTTTGCTGTATTTTGACCTTTCACTGATTTACCCCACTGTGAGTCTGTACTTCCTCAGATGACCCTGGGTTGATCTGTTGACTTTTAGATTAACTATTAAACTGTTTTGTTCATCTGAGCAACTGGATCCCATGTCATCTCTAGATATTTGTGAGAATATCATTAAGCACATACTGATGTACACTCACAACATTGTTGATGATGCTCTCCACTTGGTTGTAGGTATCATTCACTAATTCAGGGTTCTGTGACATGCTGATGTTACTGATCTGGAATGTGAATTTTACCGCATAGCGGGTGTCTGAAGTTTCTGTGGAACAAATCAGATGACTTTCAAATACAGATAAAGAAGTCATAGAGATGAAAGAATAATTTGTTTAGTATGTATTTGTGTTATCAGTAAAACAAACATACTCTCATAGGTGAAGTTCAGCACTTTTACAGAGTCAGTGAGGTTTGTGAGTCGAGCACTCAGAAGAGTCTGGATTACACTGAGGACCAAACTCTCACTGGGAACAGGAGAGGAGGAATTGAAGACCATCGTGGTCTGAACCACGGCTGAACCAGGTCTGATGAAATAAAGCATTATGGTGTTTATTGTTTACAGTCAGACTGCTGATTTAATTCTCTGTAAAATTCAAATGTTTGTAAGAATATTATCAATTATATATAAATTAACAGACGTCACAAACAGAGGGTAAGAATTCACTGACTGAATGTAAACTTCTGAAATTAACATCAGGACACTTACATAGGTGTGCTTTGTGCTTTAAGCTCATTCAGGAAAGATGCTGGTGTTATAGTGTCTCCATCTTGGAATTGGTATGTCATGTCACCATTAACCTGGTTTCCTGAACTCCTGTTAGCAATAGAAGACAAAAGTCACAATACAATTGACTGAACAATAAGAATTAACACACTGTTCTTTAAGAGTGGAAAGAACACTGCTGTGATCTTACGTGATGAGAGAGCTCTGGGGTTCGAACGGTTCGGCAGCAGGTTCATTTAGAAGTGTGTTTAACTGTAGAAAGAAAGATAATTAATCAGTTTTTATGTTTGATGAAAGAACAGATGAATTTTTTCCCTGTTTGTTTTAAACTGAATATACAGACATGATCTATCCATCCCTTCATTCCCTAAACTGCTTGATCCAGCACCAGAGTGAGCAGAGAGACCAACACCTCCCTGTCTCTTTCAACATCATACATTTTAAACACAGAAAGGTTAGAGTCACTACCTGTACTTCTCCCACTGACCACAGGAGTCACTGTTACCTGAGTTCTGAACTGCTTTGCATCCCTGAGGGAATTCACTGCATTTATGTCCCTACATATGGAATATGTTTGATGTCTGCCGTTGCAAAGTCTTTCTACTATTTCTGTGAGACATATCTGACCCTTTTAAATAACCCCATTGCAGGCCTCTATTCGATTATTTTTTATGATCCTGTTGCAGATTTCTGCACAGTTTTAACTATTGTATTTTGACCTTTCCCTGATTTACCCCACTGTGAGTCTGTACTTCCTCAGATAACCCTGGGTTGATCTGTTGACTTTTAGACTAACTATTAAACTGTTTTTATTCATCTGAGCAACTGGATCCAACGTCATCTCTGGATATTTGTGAGAATATCATTAAGCACATAGTGATGTACACTCACAACATTGTTGATGATGCTCTCCACTTGGTTGTAGGTATCATTCACTAATTCAGGGTTCTGTGACATGCTGACGTTACTGATCTGGAACTTGAGTTTTACCGCATAGCGGTTGTCTGAAGCTTCTGTGGAACAAATCAGATGACATTGAAATACAGATAAAGACATCATAGAGATGAAAGAATAATTTGTGTAGTACGTATTTGTGTTATCAGTAAAACAAACATACTCTCATAGGTGAAGTTCAGCACTTTTACAGAGTCAGTGAGGTTTGTGAGTCGAGCACTCAGAAGAGTCTGGATTACACTGAGGACCAAACTCTCACTGGGAACAGGAGAGGAGGAATTGAAGAACATCGTGGTCTGAACCACAGCTGAACCAGATCTGATGAAATAAAGCATTATGGTGATTATTTTATCTTCAGCTGCAGAATTAATTCTCAGTTAAATACAAATGTTTGGACTACTTAATAAATAAATATATATAAATATACTTATAGAACTACGTAAACATACATTACTGAGAGTACTGCTTGTGTGGTTGGTTCTTTGATGGTTGTAGCATTTGTATTGGATGCAATGGCAGTGGTTTCTTCATTAGCTGTTGAAGGTACAGTTTTAGTTAATTCTCTTGTTGGTGTTGTAGTAGATGTCATTGTTGTAGCAGTGGTTGTTTCCTGAAGTGTACTTGTTTGGGTAACAGTACTTGTCACTGCAGTAGTTTCTGCGATTGTTGAAGCTTGTGTTGTGTATAAAGTTGTCGTTGCAGATTCTGCTGTTAGTGATGTAGTGGATGCTTCACTTGTTGCAGTGGTTGTCCCTGAAATTGTGCTTGTTGGGGTAAAATTTTTTGTTATTGCAGTAGTTTCTGCTGATGTTGGTGGTGTTGTAGGTTGTGTTGTGAATAGAGTTGTGGTGGCAGATTCTGTTGTTGTTGTTGGAGTGGATGTTTCAGTTGTAACAGTGGTGGTCTCTGGAATTGTGTTTGTTGGGGTAACAGTTGTTGTCACTGCAGTAGTTTCTGCTGATGTTGGTGGAGTTGTAGGTTGTGTTGTGTATATTTTTGTGCTGGCAGATTCTGTTGTTGGTGTTGTAGTGGATGTTTCAGTTGTTGGAGTTGTTGTCACTGCAGTAGTTTCTGCTGATGTTGGTTGTGTTGTAGGTCGTGTTGTGTATAGAGTTGTGGTGGCAGATTCTGTTGTTGGTGTTGTAGTGGATGTTTCAGTGGTAACATTGGTTGTCACTACATTAGTTTCTGCTGATGTTGGTGGTGTTGTAGGTTGTGTTGTGTATAGAGTTGAGGTGGCAGATTCTGTTGTTGGTGTTGTAGTGGATGTTTTAGTTGTAACAGTGGTTGTCTCTGCAGTAGTTTCTGCTGATGTTGGTGGTGTTGTAGGTTGTGCTGTGTATAGAGTTGTGGTGGCAGATTCTGTTGTTGGTGTTGTAGTAGATGTTTCAGTTGTTGGAGTGGATGTCACTGCAGTAGTTTCTGCTGATGTTGGTGGTGTTGTAGGTTGTGTTGTGTATAGAGTTGTGGTGGCAGATTCTGTTGTTGGTGTTGTAGTGGATGTTTCAGTTGTAACAGTGGTTGTCACTGCAGTAGTTTCTGCTGATGTTGGTGGTGTTGTAGGTTGTGTTGTGTATAGAGTTGTGGTGGCAGATTCTGTTGTTGGTGTTGTAGTGGAAGTTTCAGTTGTAACAGTGGTTGTCACTTCAGTAGTTTCTGCTGATGTTGGTGGTGTTGTAGGTTGTGTTGTGTATAGAGTTGTGGTGTCAGATTCTGTTGTTGGTAGTGTTGGAGTGGATGTTTCAGTTGTCACAGTGGTTGTCACTGCAGTAGTTTCTGCTGATGTTGGTGGTGTTGTAGGTTGTGTTGTGTATAGAGTTGTGGTGGCAGATTCTGTTGTTGGTGTTGTGGATGTTTCAGTTGTTGGAGTGGTTGTCATTGCAGTAGTTTCTGCTGAAGTTGGTGGTGTTGTAGGTTGTCCTATGTATAGAGTTGTGGTGGCAGATTCTGTTGTTGGTGTTGTAGTGGATGTTTCAGTTGTAACAGTGGTTGTCACTGCAGTAGTTTCTGCTGATGTTGGTGGTGTTGTAGGTTGTGTTGTGTATGGAGATGTGGTGGTAGATTCTATTGTTGGTGTTGGAGTGGATGTTTCAGTTGTAACAGTGGTTGTCACTGCAATAGTTTCTGCTGATGTTGGTGGTGTTGTAGGTTGTGTTGTGTATGGAGTTGTGGTGGCAGATTCTGTTGTTGGTGTTGTAGTGGATGTTTCAGTTGTTGGAGTTGTTGTCACTGCAGTAGTTTCTGCTGATGTTGGTGGTGTTGTAGGTTGTGTTGTGTATAGAGTTGTGGTGGCAGATTTTGTTGTTGGTGTTGTAGTGGATGTTTCAGTGGTAACAGTGGTTGTCACTGCAGTAGTTTCTGCTGATGTTGGTGGTGTTGTAGGTTGTGTTGTGTACAATGTTGTGGTGGCAGATTCTGTTGTTGGTGTTGGAGTGGATGTTTCAGTGGTAACAGTGGTTGTCACTGCAGTAGTTTCTGCTGATGTTGGTGGTGTTGTTGGTTGTGATGTGTATGGAGTTGTGGTGGCAGATTCTGTTGTTGGTGTTGTAGTGGATGTTTCAGTTGTAACAGTGGTTGTCACTGCAGTAGTTTCTGCTGATGTTGGTGGTGTTGTAGGTTGTGTTGTGTATGGAGTTGTGGTGGCAGATTCTGTTGTTGGTGTTGTAGTGGATGTTTCAGTTGTTGGAGTTGTTGTCACTGCAGTAGTTTCTGCTGATGTTGGTGGTGTTGTAGGTTGTGTTGTGTATAGAGTTGTGGTGGCAGATTTTGTTGTTGGTGTTGTAGTGGATGTTTCAGTGGTAACAGTGGTTGTCACTGCAGTAGTTTCTGCTGATGTTGGTGGTGTTGTAGGTTGTGTTGTGTACAATGTTGTGGTGGCAGATTCTGTTGTTGGTGTTGGAGTGGATGTTTCAGTGGTAACAGTGGTTGTCACTGCAGTAGTTTCTGCTGACGTTGGTGGTGTTGTTGGTTGTGTTGTGTATGGAGTTGTGGTGGCAGATTCTGTTGTTGGTGTTGTAGTGGATGTTTCAGTTGTAACAGTGGTTGTCACTGCAGTAGTTTCTGCTGATGTTGGTGGTGTTGTAGGTTGTGTTGTGTATGGAGTTGTGGTGGCAGATTCTGTTGTTGGTGTTGTAGTGGATGTTTCAGTTGTTGGAGTTGTTGTCACTGCAGTAGTTTCTGCTGATGTTGGTGGTGTTGTAGGTTGTGTTGTGTATAGAGTTGTGGGGGCAGAGTTTGTTGTTGGTGTTGTAGTGGATATTTCAGTGGTAACAGTGGTTGTCACTGCAGTAGTTTCTGCTGATGTTGCTGGTGTTGTAGGTTGTGTTGTGTATAATGTTGTCGTGGCAGATTCTGTTGTTGGTGTTGGAGTGGATGTTTCAGTGGTAACAGTGGTTGTCTCTGCAGTAGTTTCTGCTGATGTTGGTGGTGTTGAAGGTTGTGCTGTGTATAGAGTTGTGGTGGCAGATTCTGTTGTTGGTGTTGTAGTGGAAGTTTCAGTTGTAACAGTGGTTGTCACTTCAGTAGTTTCTGCTGATGTTGGTGGTGTTGTAGGTTGTGTTGTGTATAGAGTTGTGGTGGCAGATTCTGTTGTTGGTGTTGTGGATGTTTCAGTTGTTGGAGTGGTTGTCATTGCAGTAGTTTCTGCTGAAGTGGGTGGTGTTGTAGGTTGTCCTATGTATAGAGTTGTGGTGGCAGATTCTGTTGTTGGTGTTGTAGTGGAAGTTTCAGTTGTAACAGTGGTTGTCACTGCAGTAGGTTCTGCTGATGTTGGTGGTGTTGTAGGTTGTGTTGTGTATAAAGTTGTGGTGGCAGATTCTATTGTTGGTGTTGGAGTGGATGTTTCAGTTGTAACAGTGGTTGTCACTGCAATAGTTTCTGCTGATGTTGGTGGTGTTGTAGGTTGTGTTGTGTATGGAGTTGTGGTGACAGATTCTGTTGTTGGTGTTGTAGTGGATGTTTCAGTGGTAACAGTGGTTGTCACTGCAGTAGTTTCTGCTGATGTTGGTGGTGTTGTAGGTTGTGTTGTGTATGGAGTTGTGGTGGCAGATTCTGTTGTTGGTGTTGTAGTGGATGTTTCAGTTGTTGGACTTATTGTCACTGGAATTGTGCTTGTTGGGGTAACAGGTGTTGTCACTGCAATAGTTTCTGCTGATGTTTGTGGTGTTGTAGGTTGTGTTGTGTACAATGTTGTGGTGGCAGATTCTGTTGTTGGTGTTGGAGTGGATGTTTCACTAGTAACAGTGGTTGTCACTGCAGTAGTTTCTGCTGATGTTGGTGTTGTTGTAGGTTGTGTTGTGTACAATGTTGTGGTGGCAGATTCTGTTGTTGGTGTTGGAGTGGATATTTCAGTGGTAGCAGTGATTGTCACTGCAGTAGTTTCTGCTGATGTTGGTGGTGTTGTTGGTTGTGTTGTGTATGGAGTTGTGGTGGCAGATTCTGTTGTTGGTGTTGTAGTGGATGTTTCAGTTGTAACAGTGGTTGTCACTGCAGTAGTTTCTGCTGACGTTGGTGATGTTGTAGGTTGTGTTGTGTACAATGTTGTGGTGGCAGATTCTGTTGTTGGTGTTGGAGTGGTTGTTTCAGTGGTAATAGTGGTTGTCACTGCAGTAGTTTCTGCTGATGTTAGTGGTGTTGTAGGTTGTGTTGTGTATGGAGTTGTGGTGGCAGATTCTGTTGTTGGTGTTGTAGTGGATGTTTCAGTTGTAACAGTGGTTGTCACTGCAGTAGTTTCTGCTGACGTTGGTGATGTTGTAGGTTGTGTTGTGTACAATGTTGTGGTGGCAGATTCTGTTGTTGGTGTTGGAGTGGATGTTTCAGTGGTAATAGTGGTTGTCACTGCAGTAGTTTCTGCTGATGTTGGTGGTGTTGTAGGTTGTGTTGTGTATGGAGTTGTGGTGGCAGATTCTGTTGTTGGTGTTGTAGTGGATGTTTCAGTTGTTGGAGTTGTTGTCACTGCAGTAGTTTCTGCTGATGTTGGTGGTGTTGTAGGTTGTGTAGTGTATAGAGTTGTGGTGGCAGACTTTGTTGTTGGTGTTGTAGTGGATGTTTCAGTGGTAACAGTGGTTGTCACTGCAGTAGTTTCTGCTGATGTTGGTGGTGTTGTAGGTTGTGTTGTGTACAATGTTGTGGTGGCAGATTCTGTTGTTGGTGTTGGAGTGGATGTTTCAGTGGTAACAGTGGTTGTCACTGCAGTAGTTTCTGCTGACGTTGGTGGTGTTGTTGGTTGTGTTGTGTATGGAGTTGTGGTGGCAGATTCTGTTGTTGGTGTTGTAGTGGATGTTTCAGTTGTAACAGTGGTTGTCACTGCAGTAGTTTCTGCTGATGTTGGTGGTGTTGTAGGTTGTGTTGTGTATGGAGTTGTAGTGGCAGATTCTGTTGTTGGTGTTGTAGTGGATGTTTCAGTCGTTGGAGTTGTTGTCACTGCAGTAGTTTCTGCTGATGTTGGTGGTGTTGTAGGTTGTGTTGTGTATAGAGTTGTGGGGGCAGAGTTTGTTGTTGGTGTTGTAGTGGATATTTCAGTGGTAACAGTGGTTGTCACTGCAGTAGTTTCTGCTGATGTTGCTGGTGTTGTAGGTTGTGTTGTGTATAATGTTGTCGTGGCAGATTCTGTTGTTGGTGTTGGAGTGGATGTTTCAGTGGTAACAGTGGTTGTCTCTGCAGTAGTTTCTGCTGATGT
Source organism: Tachysurus fulvidraco (assembly GCF_022655615.1). Taxonomy (NCBI): domain Eukaryota; kingdom Metazoa; phylum Chordata; class Actinopteri; order Siluriformes; family Bagridae; genus Tachysurus; species Tachysurus fulvidraco. The sequence goes on along the minus strand of NC_062521.1, from coordinate 30,754,785 downwards.
TGGTAGTGTTGTAGGTTGTGTTGTGTATGGTGTTGTGGTGGCAGATTCTGTTGTTGGTGTTGGAGTGGATGTTTCAGTGGTAACAGTGGTTGTCACTGCAGTTGTTTCTGCTGATGTTCGTGGTGTTATAGGTTGTGTTGTGTATAGAGTTGTGGTGGCAGATTCTGTTGGTGTTGTAGTGGATGTTTCAGTTGTAACAGTGGTTGTCACTGCAGTAGTTTCTGCTGATGTTGGTGGTGTTGTAGGTTGTGTTGTGTACAGAGTTGTGGTGGCAGATTCTGTTGGTGTAGGAGTGGATGTTTCAGTTGTAACAGTGGTTGTCACTGCAGTAGTTTCTGCTGATGTTGGTGGTGTTGTAGGTTGTGTTGTGTATGCAGTTGTGGTGGCAGATTCTGTTGTTTGTGTTGGAGTGGATATTTCAGTTGTAACAGTGGTTGTCACTGCAGTAGTTTCTGCTGATGTTTGTGGTGTTGTAGGTTGTGTTGTAGGTTGTGTTGTGTACAGAGTTGTGGTGGCAGATTCTGTTGTTGGTATTGGAGTGGATGTTTCAATTGTTGGACTTATTGTCACTGGAATTGTGCTTGTTGGGGTAACAGCTGTTGTGTATGGAGCTGTGGTGGCAGATTCTGTTGTTGGAGTGGATGTTTCAGTTGTAACAGTGGTTGTCACTTCAGTAGTTTCTGCTGATGTTGGTGGTGTTGTAGGTTGTGTTGTGTATAGAGTTTTGGTGGCAGATTCTTTTGTTGGTGTTGGAGTGGATGTTTCAGTTGAAACAGTGGTTGTCATTTCAGTAGTTTCTGCTGATGTTGGTGGTGTTGTAGGTTGTGTTGTGTATGCAGTTGTGGTGGCAGATTCTGTTGTTAGTGTTGGAGTGGATATTTCAGTTGTAACAGTGGTTGTCACTGCAGTAGTTTCTGCAGTAGTTTCTTCTGATGTTTGTGGTGTTGTAGGTTGTGTTGTGTACAATGTTGTGGTGGCAGATTCTGTTGTTGGTGTTGGAGTGGATGTTTCAGTGGTAACAGTGGTTGTCACTGCAGTAGTTTCTGCTGATGTTGGTGCTGTTGTAGGTTGTGTTGTATACAATGTTGTGGTGGCAGATTCTGTTGTTGGTGTTGGAGTGGATGTTTCAGTGGTAACAGTGGTTGTCACTGCAGTAGATTCTGCTGATGTTGGTGGTGTTGTAGGTTGTGTTGTGTACAATGTTGTGGTGGCAGATTCTGTTGTTGGTGTTTTAGTGGATGTTTCAGTTGTAACAGTGGTTGTCACTGCAGTTGTTTCTGCTGATGTTGGTGGAGTTGTAGGTTGTGTTGTGTACAGAGTTGTGGTGGCAGATTCTGTTGTTGGTGTTGGAGTGGATGTTTCACTGGTAACAGTGGTTGTCACTGCAGTAGTTTCTGCTGATGTTGGTGGTGTTGTAGGTTGTGTTGTGTATAGAGTTGTGGTGGCAGATTCTGTTGTTGGTGTTGGAGTGGATGATTCAGTGGTAACAGTGGTTGTCACTTCAGTAGTTTCTGCTGATGTTTGTGGTGTTGTAGGTTGTGTTGTGTACTGTGTTGTGGTGGCAGATTCTGTTGTTGGTGTTGGAGTGGATGATTCAGTGGTAACAGTGGTTGTCACTTCAGTAGTTTCTGCTGATGTTTGTGGTGTTGTAGGTTGTGTTGTGTACTGTGTTGTGGTGGCAGATTCTGTTGTTGGTGTTGGAGTGGATGTTTCAGTGGTAACAGTGGTTGTCACTTCAGTCGTTTCTGCTGATGTTGGTGGTGTTGTAGGTTGTGTTGCGTACAATGTTGTGGTGGCAGATTCTGTTGTTGGTGTTGTAGTGGATGTTTCAGTGGTAACAGTGGTTGTCACTGCAGTAGTTTCTGCTGATGTTGGTGGTGTTGTAGGTTGTGTTGCGTACAATGTTGTGGTGGCAGATTCTGTTGTTGGTGTTGGAGTGGATGATTCAGTGGTAACAGTGGTTGTCACTTCAGTAGTTTCTGCTGATGTTGGTGGTGTTGTAGGTTGTGTTGTGTATGGAGTTGTGGTGGCAGATTCTGTTCTTGGTGTTGGAGTGGATGTTTCAGTGGTAACAGTGGTTGTCACTTCAGTAGTTTCTGCTGACGTTGGTGGTGTTGTAGGTTGTGTTGCGTACAATGTTGTGGTGGCAGATTCTGTTGTTGGTGTTGTAGTGGATGTTTCAGTGGTAACAGTGGTTGTCACTGCAGTAGTTTCTGCTGATGTTGGTGGTGTTGTAGGTTGTGTTGTGTACAATGTTGTGGTGGCAGATTCTGTTGTTGGTGATGGAGTGGATGTTTCAGTGGTAACAGTGGTTGTCACTGCAGTAGTTTCTGCTGATGTTGGTGGTGTTGTAGGTTGTGTTGTGTATGGAGTTGTCGTGGCTGATTCTGTTGTTGGTGTTAGAGTGGATGTTTCAGTGGTAACAATGGTTGTCTCTGCAGTAGTTTCTGCTGATGTTGGTGGTGTTGTAGGTTGTGTTGTGTACAATGTTGTGGTGGCAGATTCTGTTGTTGGTGTTGTAGTGGATGTTTCAGTTGTTGGAGTTGTTGTCACTGCAGTAGTTTCTGCTGATGTTGCTGGTGTTGTAGGTTGTGTTGTGTATAATGTTGTCGTGGCTGATTCTGTTGTTGGTGTTAGAGTGGATGTTTCAGTGGTAACAATGGTTGTCTCTGCAGTAGTTTCTGCTGATGTTGGTGGTGTTGTAGGTTGTGTTGTGTATGGAGTTGTGGTGGCAGATTCTGTTGTTGGTGTTGGAGTGGATGTTTCAGTGGTAACAGTGGTTGTCACTGCAGTTGTTTCTGCTGATGTTCGTGGTGTTATAGGTTGTGTTGTGTATAGAGTTGTGGTGGCAGATTCTGTTGGTGTTGTAGTGGATGTTTCAGTGGTAACAGTGGTTGTCACTGCAGTAGTTTCTGCTGATGTTGGTGGTGTTGTAGGTTGTGTTGTGTACAGAGTTGTGGTGGCAGATTCTGTTGGTGTTGGAGTGGATGTTTCAGTTGTAACAGTGGTTGTCACTGCAGTTGTTTCTGCTGATGTTGGTGGAGTTGTAGGTTGTGTTGTGTACAGAGTTGTGGTGGCAGATTCTGTTGTTGGTGTTGGAGTGGATGTTTCAGTGGTAACAGTGGTTGTCACTGCAGTAGTTTCTGCTGATGTTGGTGGTGTTGTAGGTTGTGTTGTGTATAGAGTTGTAGTGGCAGATTCTGTTGTTGGTGTTGGAGTGGATGTTTCAGTGGTAACAGTGGTTGTCACTGCAGTAGATTCTGCTGATGTTGGTGGAGTTGTAGGTTGTGTTGTGTACAGAGTTGTGGTGGCAGATTCTGTTGTTGGTGTTGTAGTGGATGTTTCAGTTGTAACAGTGGTTGTCACTGCAGTTGTTTCTGCTGATGTTGGTGGAGTTGTAGGTTGTGATGTGTACAGAGTTGTGGTGGCAGATTCTGTTGTTGGTGTTGGAGTGGATGTTTCAGTGGTAACAGTGGTTGTCACTGCAGTAGTTTCTGCTGATGTTGGTGGTGTTGTAGGTTGTGTTGTGTATAGAGTTTTGGTGGCAGATTCTGTTGTTGGTGTTGGAGTGGCTGTTTCAGTTGAAACAGTGGTTGTCATTTCAGTAGTTTCTGCTGATGTTGGTGGTGTTGTAGGTTGTGTTGTGTATGGAGTTGTGGTGGCAGATTCTGTTGTTTGTGTTGGAGTGGATATTTCAGTTGTAACAGTGGTTGTCACTGCAGTAGTTTCTGCTGATGTTTGTGGTGTTGTAGGTTGTGTTGTAGGTTGTGTTGTGTACAGAGTTGTGGTGGCAGATTCTGTTGTTGGTGTTGGAGTGGATGTTTCAGTTGTTGGACTTATTGTCACTGGAATTGTGCTTGTTGGGGTAACAGCTGTTGTCACTGCAGTATTTTCTTCTGATGTTTTTGGTGTTGTAGGTTGTGTTGTGTACAATGTTATGGTGGCAGATTCTGTTGTTGGTGTTGGAGTGGATGTTTCAGTGGTAACAGTGGTTGTCACTGCAGTAGTTTCTGCTGATGTTGGTGCTGTTGTAGGTTGTGTTGTATACAATGTTGTGGTGGCAGATTCTGTTGTTGGTGTTGGAGTGGATGTTTCAGTGGTAACAGTGGTTGTCACTGCAGTAGTTTCTGCTGATGTTGGTGGTGTTGTAGGTTTTCTTGTGTATAGAGTTGTGGTGGCAGATTCTGTTGTTGGTGTTGGAGTGGATGATTCAGTGGTAACAGTGGTTGTCACTTCAGTAGTTTCTGCTGATGTTGGTGGTGTTGTAGGTTGTGTTGTGTATGGAGTTGTGGTGGCAGATTCTGTTCTTGGTGTTGGAGTGGATGTTTCAGTGGTAACAGTGGTTGTCACTTCAGTAGTTTCTGCTGATGTTGGTGGTGTTGTAGGTTGTGTTGCGTACAATGTTGTGGTGGCAAATTCTGTTGTTGGTGTTGTAGTGGATGTTTCAGTGGTAACAGTGGTTGTCACTGCAGTAGTTTCTGCTGATGTTGGTGGTGTTGTAGGTTGTTTTGTGTACAATGTTGTGGTGGCAGAATCTGTTGTTGGTGTTGGAGTGGATGATTCAGTGGTAACAGTGGTTGTCACTTCAGTAGTTTCTGCTGATGTTGGTGGTGTTGTAGGTTGTGTTGTGTATGGAGTTGTGGTGGCAGATTCTGTTCTTGGTGTTGGAGTGGATGTTTCAGTGGTAACAGTGGTTGTCACTTCAGTAGTTTCTGCTGACGTTGGTGGTGTTGTAGGTTGTGTTGCGTACAATGTTGTTGTGGCAGATTCTGTTGTTGGTGTTGTAGTGGATGTTTCAGTGGTAACAGTGGTTGTCACTGCAGTAGTTTCTGCTGATGTTGGTGGTGTTGTAGGTTGTGTTGTGTACAATGTTGTGGTGGCAGATTCTGTTGTTGGTGTTGGAGTGGATGTTTCAGTGGTAACAGTGGTTGTCACTGCAGTAGTTTCTGCTGAAGTTGGTGGTGTTGTAGGTTGTGTTGTGTATGGAGTTGTGGTGGCAGATTCTGTTGTTGGTGTTGTAGTGGATGTTTCAGTTGTAACAGTGGTTGTCACTGCAGTTGTTTCTGCTGATGTTGGTGGAGTTGTAGGTTGTGTTGTGTACAGAGTTGTGGTGGCAGATTCTGTTGTTGGTGTTGGAGTGGATGTTTCGGTGGTAACAGTGGTTGTCACTGCAGTTGTTTCTGCTGATGTTGGTGGTGTTGTAGGTTGTGTTGTGTATAGAGTTGTGGTAGCAGATTCTGTTGTTGGTGTTGGAGTGGATGTTTCAGTGGTAACAGTGGTTGTCACTGCAGTAGTTTCTGCTGATGTTGGTGCTGTTGTAGGTTGTGTTGTATACAATGTTGTGGTGGCAGATTCTGTTGTTGGTGTTGGAGTGGATGTTTCAGTGGTACCAGTGGTTGTCACTGCAGTAGTTTCTGCTGATGTTGGTGGTGTTGTAGGTTGTGTTGCGTACAATGTTGTGGTGGCAGATTCTGTTGTTGGTGTTGTAGTGGATGTTTCAGTGGTAACAGTGGTTGTCACTGCAGTAGTTTCTGCTGATGTTGGTGGTGTTGTAGGTTGTGTTGTGTATAGAGTTGTGGTGGCAGATTCTGTTGTTGGTGTTGGAGTGGATGATTCAGTGGTAACAGTGGTTGTCACTTCAGTAGTTTCTGCTGATGTTGGTGGTGTTGTAGGTTGTGTTGTGTATGGAGTTGTGGTGGCAGATTCTGTTCTTGGTGTTGGAGTGGATGTTTCAGTGGTAACAGTGGTTGTCACTTCAGTAGTTTCTGCTGATGTTGGTGGTGTTGTAGGTTGTGTTGCGTACAATGTTGTGGTGGCAAATTCTGTTGTTGGTGTTGTAGTGGATGTTTCAGTGGTAACAGTGGTTGTCACTGTAGTAGTTTCTGCTGATATTGGTGGTGTTGTAGGTTGTGTTGTGTACAATGTTGTGGTGGCAGATTCTGTTCTTGGTGTTGGAGTGGATGTTTCAGTGGTAACAGTGGTTGTCACTTCAGTAGTTTCTGCTGACGTTGGTGGTGTTGTAGGTTGTGTTGCGTACAATGTTGTGGTGGCAGATTCTGTTGTTGGTGTTGTAGTGGATGTTTTAGTGGTAACAGTTGTTGTCACTGCAGTAGTTTCTGCTGATGTTGGTGGTGTTGTAGGTTGTGTTGTGTACAATGTTGTGGTGGCAGATTCTGTTGTTTTTGTTGGAGTGGATGTTTCAGTGGTAACAGTGGTTGTCACTGCAGTAGTTTCTGCTGAAGTTGGTGGTGTTGTAGGTTGTGTTGTGTATGGAGTTGTGGTGGCAGATTCTGTTGTTGGTGTTGGAGTGGATGTTTCAGTTGTAACAGTGGTTGTCACTGCAGTTGTTTCTGCTGATGTTGGTGGAGTTGTAGGTTGTGTTGTGTACAGAGTTGTGGTGGCAGATTCTGTTGGTGTTGTAGTGGATGTTTCAGTTGTAACAGTGGTTGTCACTGCAGTTGTTTCTGCTGATGTTGGTGGAGTTGTAGGTTGTGTTGTGTACAGAGTTGTGGTGGCAGATTCTGTTGTTGGTGTTGGAGTGGATGTTTCAGTGGTAACAGTGGTTGTCACTGCAGTTGTTTCTGCTAATGTTGGTGGTGTTGTAGGTTGTGTTGTGTATAGAGTTGTGGTAGCAGATTCTGTTGTTGGTGTTGGAGTGGATGTTTCAGTTGCAACAGTGGTTGTCACTTCAGTAGTTTCTGCTGGTGTTGGTAGTGTTGTAGGTTGTGTTGTGTATGGAGTTGTGGTGGCAGATTCTGTTGTTGGTGTTGGAGTGGATGTTTCAGTGGTAACAGTGGTTGTCACTTCAGTAGTTTCTGCTGATGTTGGTGGTGTTGTAGGTTGTGTTGCGTACAATGTTGTGGTGGCAGATTCTGTTGTTTGTGTTGTAGTGGATATTTCAGTTGTAACAGTGGTTGTCACTGCAGTAGTTTCTGCTGATGTTGGTGGTGTTGTTGGTTGTGTTGTGTATAGAGTTGTGGTGGCAGATTCAGTTGTTGGTGTTGGAGTGGATTTTTCAGTGGTAACAGTGGTTGTCACTGCAGTTGTTTCTGCTGATGTTGGTGGTGTTATAGGTTGTGTTGTGTATAGAGTTGTGGTGGCAGATTCTGTTGTTGGTGTTGTAGTGGATGTTTCAGTTGTAACAGTGGTTGTCACTGCAGTAGTTTCTGCTGTTGTTGGTGGTGTTGTAGGTTGTGTTGTAGGTTGTGTTGTGTACAGAGTTGTGGTGGCAGATTCTGTTGTTGGTGTTGGAGTGGATGTTTCAGTGGTAACAGTTGTTGTCAATGCAGTTGTTTCTGCTGATGTTGGTGGAGTTGTAGGTTGTGTTGTGTAGAGAGTTGTGGTGGCAGATCCTGTTGTTGGTGTTGGAGTGGATGTTTCAGTGGTAACAGTGGTTGTCACTGCAGTAGTTTCTTCTGATGTTGGTGGTGTTGTAGGTTGTGTGGTGTATAGAGTTGTGGTGGCAGATTCTGTTGGTGTTGTAGTGGATGTTTCAGTGGTAACAGTGGTTGTCACTTCTGTAGTTTCTGCTGATGTTGGTGGTGTTGTAGGTTGTGTTGCGTATGGAGTTGTGGTGGCAGATTCTGTTGTTGGTGTTGGAGTGGATGTTTCAGTGGTAACAGTTGTTGTCACTGCAGTAGTTTCTGCTGATGTTGGTGGTGTTGTAGGTTGTGTTGTGTACAATGTTGTGGTGGCAGATTCTGTTGTTTTTGTTGGAGTGGATGTTTCAGTGGTAACAGTGGTTGTCACTGCAGTAGTTTCTGCTGAAGTTGGTGGTGTTGTAGGTTGTGTTGTGTATGGAGTTGTGGTGGCAGATTCTGTTGTTGGTGTTGGAGTGGATGTTTCAGTTGTAACAGTGGTTGTCACTGCAGTTGTTTCTGCTGATGTTGGTGGAGTTGTAGGTTGTGTTGTGTACAGAGTTGTGGTGGCAGATTCTGTTGGTGTTGTAGTGGATGTTTCAGTTGTAACAGTGGTTGTCACTGCAGTTGTTTCTGCTGATGTTGGTGGAGTTGTAGGTTGTGTTGTGTACAGAGTTGTGGTGGCAGATTCTGTTGTTGGTGTTGGAGTGGATGTTTCGGTGGTAACAGTGGTTGTCACTGCAGTTGTTTCTGCTAATGTTGGTGGTGTTGTAGGTTGTGTTGTGTATAGAGTTGTGGTAGCAGATTCTGTTGTTAATGTTGGAGTGGATGTTTCAGTTGCAACAGTGGTTGTCACTTCAGTAGTTTCTGCTGATGTTGGTAGTGTTGTAGGTTGTGTTGTGTATGGAGTTGTGGTGGCAGATTCTGTTGTTGGTGTTGGAGTGGATGTTTCAGTGGTAACAGTGGTTGTCACTTCAGTAGTTTCTGCTGATGTTGGTGGTGTTGTAGGTTGTGTTGCGTACAATGTTGTGGTGGCAGATTCTGTTGTTTGTGTTGTAGTGGATATTTCAGTTGTAACAGTGGTTGTCACTGCAGTAGTTTCTGCTGATGTTGGTGGTGTTGTTGGTTGTGTTGTGTATAGAGTTGTGGTGGCAGATTCAGTTGTTGGTGTTGGAGTGGATTTTTCAGTGGTAACAGTGGTTGTCACTGCAGTTGTTTCTGCTGATGTTGGTGGTGTTATAGGTTGTGTTGTGTATAGAGTTGTGGTGGCAGATTCTGTTGTTGGTGTTGTAGTGGATGTTTCAGTTGTAACAGTGGTTGTCACTGCAGTAGTTTCTGCTGTTGTTGGTGGTGTTGTAGGTTGTGTTGTAGGTTGTGTTGTGTACAGAGTTGTGGTGGCAGATTCTGTTGTTGGTGTTGGAGTGGATGTTTCAGTGGTAACAGTTGTTGTCAATGCAGTTGTTTCTGCTGATGTTGGTGGAGTTGTAGGTTGTGTTGTGTAGAGAGTTGTGGTGGCAGATCCTGTTGTTGGTGTTGGAGTGGATGTTTCAGTGGTAACAGTGGTTGTCACTGCAGTAGTTTCTTCTGATGTTGGTGGTGTTGTAGGTTGTGTGGTGTATAGAGTTGTGGTGGCAGATTCTGTTGGTGTTGTAGTGGATGTTTCAGTGGTAACAGTGGTTGTCACTTCTGTAGTTTCTGCTGATGTTGGTGGTGTTGTAGGTTGTGTTGCGTACAATGTTGTCGTGGCAGATTCTGTTGTTGGTGTTGTAGTGGATATTTCAGTTGTAACAGTGGTTGTCACTGCAGTTGTTTCTGCTGATGTTGGTGGTGTTGTAGGTTGTGTTGTGTACAGAGTTGTGGTGGCAGATTCTGTTGTTGGTGTTTGAGTGGATGTTTCAGTTGTTGGACTTATTGTCACTGGAATTGTGCTTGTTGAGGTAACAGGTGTTGTCACTGCAGTAGATTCTGCTGATGTTTGCGGTGTTGTAGGTTGTGTTGTGTACAATGTTGTCGTGGCAGATTCTGTTGTTGGTGTTGAAGTGGATGTTTCATTGGTATCAGTGGCTGTCACTGCAGTAGTTTCTGCTGATGTTGGTGGTGTTGTAGGTTGTGTTGTGTACAATATTGTGGTGGCAGATTCTGTTGTTGGTGTTGGAGTGGATGTTTCAGTGGTAACAGTGGTTGTCACTTCAGTAGTTTCTGCTGATGTTGGTGTTGTTGTAGGTTGTGTTTTGTATGGAGTTGTGGTGGCAGATTCTGTTGTTGGTGTTGTAGTGGATGTTTCAGTTGTTGGACTTATTGTCACTGGAATTGTGCTTGTTTGGGTAACAGGTGTAGTCACTGCAGTAGTTTCTTCTGATGTTTGTGGTGTTGTAGGTTGTGTTGTGTACAATGTTATGGTGGCAGATTCTGTTGTTGGTGTTGGAGTGGATGTTTCAGTTGTAACAGTGGTTGTCACTTCAGTAGTTTCTGCTGATGTTGGTGGTGTTGTAGGTTGTGTTGTGTATGGAGTTATGGTGGCAGATTCTGTTGTTGGTGTTGGAGTCGATGTTACAGTGGTAACAGTGGTTGTCACTTCTGTAGTTTCTGCTGATGTTGGTGGTGTTGTAGGTTGTGTTGCGTACAATGTTGTCGTGGCAGATTCTGTTGTTGGTGTTGTAGTGGATATTTCAGTTGTAACAGTGGTTGTCACTGCAGTTGTTTCTGCTGATGTTGGTGGTGTTGTAGGTTGTGTTGTGTACAGAGTTGTGGTTGCAGTTTCTGTTGTTGGTGTTGGAGTGGATGTTTCAGTTGTTGGACTTATTGTCACTGGAATTGTGCTTGTTGAGGTAACAGGTGTTGTCATTGCAGTAGATTCTGCTGATGTTTGTGGTGTTGTAGGTTGTGTTGTGTACAATGTTGTGGTGGCAGATTCTGTTGTTGGTGTTGGAGTGGATGTTTCAGTGGTAACAGTTGTTGTCAATGCAGTAGTTTCTTCTGATGTTGGTGGTGTTGTAGGTTGTGTTGTGTATAGAGTTGTGGTGGCAGATTCTGTTGGTGTTGTAGTGGATGTTTCAGTGGTAACAGTGGTTGTCACTTCTGTAGTTTCTGCTGATGTTGGTGGTGTTGTAGGTTGTGTTGCGTACAATGTTGTCGTGGCAGATTCTGTTGTTGGTGTTGTAGTGGATATTTCAGTTGTAACAGTGGTTGTCACTGCAGTTGTTTCTGCTGATGTTGGTGGTGTTGTAGGTTGTGTTGTGTATGGAGTTGTGGTGGAAGATTCTGTTGTTGGTGTTGGAGTGGATGTTTCAGTTGTTGGACTTATTGTCACTGGAATTGTGCTTGTTGAGGTAACAGGTGTTGTCACTGCAGTAGATTCTGCTGATGTTTGCGGTGTTGTAGGTTGTGTTGTGTACAATGTTGTGGTGGCAGATTCTGTTGTTGGTGTTGAAGTGGATGTTTCATTGGTAACAGTGGCTGTCACTGCAGTAGTTTCTGCTGATGTTGGTGGAGTTGTAGGTTGTGTTGTGTACAATATTGTGGTGGCAGATTCTGTTGTTGGTGTTGGAGTGGATGTTTCAGTGGTAACAGTGGTTGTCACTTCAGTAGTTTCTGCTGATGTTGGTGGTGTTGTAGGTTGTGTTGAGTATGGAGTTGTGGTGGCAGATTCTTTTGTTGGTGTTGTAGTGGATATTTCAGTTGTAACAGTGGTTGTCACTGCAGTAGTTTCTGCTGATGTTGGTGGTGTTGTAGGTTGTGTTTTGTATGGAGTTGTGGTGGCAGATTCTGTTGTTGGTGTTGTAGTGGATGTTTCAGTTGTTGGACTTATTGTCACTGGAATTGTGCTTGTTTGGGTAACAGGTGTTGTCACTGCAGTAGTTTCTTCTGATGTTTGTGGTGTTGTAGGTTGTGTTGTGTACAATGTTATGGTGGCAGATTCTGTTGTTGGTGTTGGAGTGGATGTTTCAGTTGTAACAGTGGTTGTCACTTCAGTAGTTTCTGCTGATGTTGGTGGTGTTGTAGGTTGTGTTGTGTATGGAGTTGTGGTGGCAGATTCTGTTGTTGGTGTTGGAGTGGATGTTTCAGTTGTAACAGTGGTTGTCACTTCTGTAGTTTCTGCTGATGTTGGTGGTGTTGTAGGTTGTGTTGCGTACAATGTTGTCGTGGCAGATTCTGTTGTTGGTGTTGTAGTGGATGTTTCAGTTGTAACAGTGGTTGTCACTGCAGTTGTTTCTGCTGATGTTGGTGGTGTTGTAGGTTGTGTTGTGTACAGAGTTGTGGTTGCAGTTTCTGTTGTTGGTGTTGGAGTGGATGTTTCAGTTGTTGGACTTATTGTCACTGGAATTGTGCTTGTTGAGGTAACAGGTCTTGTCACTGCAGTAGATTCTGCTGATGTTTGTGGTGTTGTAGGTTGTGTTGTGTACAATGTTGTGGTGGCAGATTCTGTTGTTGGTGTTGGAGTGGATGTTTCAGTGGTAACAGTGGTTGTCACTTCAGTAGTTTCTGCTGTTGTTGGTGGTGTTGTAGGTTGTGTTGAGTATGGAGTTGTGGTGGCAGATTCTGTTGTTGGTGTTGTGGATATTTCAGTTGTAACAGTGGTTGTCACTGCAGTAGTTTCTGCTGATGTTGGTGGTGTTGTAGGTTGTGTTGCGTACAATGTTGTGGTGGCAGATTCTGTTGTTGGTGTTGGAGTGGATGTTTCAGTGGATTCAGTGGTCGTCACTGCAGTAGTTTCTGCTGATGTTGGTGGTGTTGTAGGTTGTGTTGAGTATGGAGTTGTGGTGGCAGATTCTGTTCTTGGTGTTGGAGTGGATGTTTCAGTGGTTACAGTGGTTGTCACAGCAGTAGTTTCTGCTGATGTTGGTGGTGTTGTAGGTTGTGTTGTGTATAGAGTTGTTGTGGCAGGTTCTGTTGTTGGTGTTGGAGTGGATGTTTCAGTGGTAACAATGGTTGTCACTGCAGTAGTTTCTGCTGATGTTGGTGGTGTTGTAGGTTGTGTTGTGTACAATGTTGTAGTGGCAGATTCTGTTGTTGGTGTTGGAGTGGATGTTTCAGTGGTAACAGTGGTTGTCACTGCCGTAGTTTCTGCTGATGTTGGTGGTGTTGTAGGTTGTGTTGTGTATAGAGTTGTGGTGGCAGATTCTGTTGGTGTTGTAGTGGATGTTTCAGTGGTAACAGTGGTTGTCACTGCAGTTGTTTCTGCTGATGTTGGTGGAGTTGTAGATTGTGTTGTGTACAGAGTTGAGGTGGCAGATTCTGTTGTTGGTGTTGTAGTGGATATTTCAGTTGTAACAGTGGTTGTCACTGCAGTTGTTTCTGCTGATGTTGGTGGTGTTGTAGGTTGTGTTGTGTACAGAGTTGTGGTTGCAGTTTCTGTTGTTGGTGTTGGAGTGGATGTTTCAGTTGTAACAGTGGTTGTCACTTCAGTAGTTTCTGCTGATGTTGATGGTGTTGTAGGTTGTGTTGTGTATGGAGTTGTGGTGGCAGATTCTGTTGTTGGTGTTGGAGTGGATGTTTCAGTGGAAACAGTGGTTGTTTCTGCAGTAGTTTCTGCTGATGTTGGTGGTGTTGTAGGTTGTGCTGTGTATAGACTTGTGGTGGCAGATTCTGTTGCTGGTGTTGGAGTGGCTGTTTCAGTGGAAACAGTGGTTGTCACTTCAGTAGTTTCTGCTGATGTGTGTGGTGTTGTAGGTTGTGTTGAGTATGGAGTTGTGGTGGCAGATTCTGTTGTTGGTGTTGTGGATATTTCAGTTGTAACAGTGGTTGTCACTGCAGTAGTTTCTGCTGATGTTGGTGGTGTTGTAGGTTGTGTTGTGTACAATGTTGTGGTGGCAGATTCTGTTGTTGGTGTTGGAGTGGATGTTTCAGTGGAAACAGTGGTTGTTTCTGCAGTAGTTTCTGCTGATGTTGGTGGTGTTGTAGGTTGTGCTGTGTATAGACTTGTGGTGGCAGATTCTGTTGCTGGTGTTGTAGTGGATGTTTCAGTTGTTGGAGTGGTTGTCACTGCAGTAGTTTCTGCTGATGTTGGTGGTGTTGTAGGTTGTGTTGTGTATAGAGTTGCGGTGGCAGATTCTGTTCTTGGTGTTGTAGTGGATGTTTCAGTTGTAACAGTGGTTGTCACTGCAGTAGTTTCTGCTGATGTTGGTGGTGTTGTAGGTTGTGTTGTGTTTAGAGTTGTGGTGGCAGATTCTGTTGTTGGTGTTGGAGTGGATTTTTCAGTGGTAACAGTGGTTGTCACTGCAGTAGTTTCTGCTGATGTTGGTGGTGTTGTAGGTTGTGTTGTGTACAATGTTGTGGTGGCAGATTCTGTTGTTGGTGTTGTATTGGATGTTTCAGTGGTAAAAATGGTTGTTTCTGCAGTAGTTTCTGCTGATGTTGGTGGTGTTGTAGGTTGTGTTGTATACAATGTTGTGGTGGCAGATTCTGTTGTTGGTGTTGGAGTGGATGTTTCAGTGGTAACAGTGGTTGTCACTGCAGTAGTTTCTGCTGATGTTGGTGGTGTTGTAGGTTTTGTTGTGTATGGAGCTGTGGTGGCAGATTCTGTTGTTGGAGTGGATGTTTCAGTTGTAACAGTGGTTGTCACTTCAGTAGTTTCTGCTGATGTTGGTGGTGTTGTAGGTTGTGTTGCGTACAATGTTGTGGTGGCAGATTCTGTTGTTGGTGTTGGAGTGGATGTTTCAGTGGAAACAGTGGTCGTCACTGCAGTAGTTTCTGCTGATGTTGTTGTAGGTTGTGTTGTGTATAGACTTGTGGTGGCAGATTCTGTTGTTGGTGTTGTAGTAGATGTTTCAGTGGTAACAGTGGTTGTCACTGCAGTAATTTCTGCTGATGTAGGTGGTGTTGTAGGTTGTGTTGTGTACAGAGTTGTGGTGGCAGATTCTGTTGTTTGTGTTGGAGTGGATGTTTCAGTGGTAACAGTGGTTGTCACTGCAGTAGTTTCTGCTGATGTTGGTGGTGTTGTAGGTTGTGTTGTGTATAGAGTTGTGGTGGCAGATTCTATTGTTGGTGTTGTAGTGGATGTTTCAGTTGTTGGAGTTGTTGTCACTGCAGTAGTTTCTGCTGAAGTTGGTGATGTTGTATTTTTTGTTGTGTATAGAGTTGTGGTGTCAGATTCTGTTGTTGGTGTTGGAGTGGATGTTTCAGTTTTTGGAGTTGTTGTCACTGCAGTAGTTTCTGCTGATGTTGGTGGTGTTGTAGGTTTTGTTGTGTATATAGTTGTGGTGGCAGATTCTGTTGGTGTTGTAGTTGATGTTTCAGTTGTAAAAGTGTCTGGTGATGTAGTGGATTCTTCAGTTGCTGCAGTGGTTGTCTCAGGAATTGTACTTGTTGGGGTGCTAGTCGTTGTCAATGTGGTTGTTTCTGCTGATGTTGGTGGTGTTGTAGGTTGTGTTGTGTACAAACCTGAGGTGGTTAATTCTGTTGTTTCCTTGCTTGTTGTATCTTGAGTTGTACTCATATTTGTATTTGTAAATTCTGTTGATGTAGTGGATGCTACATTTGTAGGGCTTGTTTTATCCTCTGTAGTTGTTGAATCCAGAATCGTACTTGTTGGAGCATTATTCAGTATAGATGTAGTTGTTTCTGCTGTTGTTTGTGCTTGTGCTGTGTATGCACTGAGCCCCAGCCATAGACATACTGTTACAAGTGTAGAATATAATTATTTAATCTACTGAAATAAGTTTCGGTCGTGTAATTTTGCATTAAGTCGAAAATAAAATCTATAACTCTCTTACATTCTGGCATTCATTAGATCAGTTAATGTATGAAGAGAATTCACATAGTATATTACATTAAAACCTGCTTCTATTCTTATGCAATGCCGCTTTGAGACAATGTGAATTGTTAAAAGTGATATACATATAAATAAGTGTAAAATGATAAATGAAATAGAAATACCACAATTAAATGTGACTATCAATTTAATTACTCTTTTCTACTGACACACACACACACACACACACACACACACACACACACACACACACACACACACACACACACACACACATCCTATTGTTGCATGTTTCAAATTTGAAAAAATACATTTGTTTGTGACAAATAAGTATGATTTATTATTTATTAAGATAAAGTATTAATTTAATAAATTATAATAATATTTGCAGACACTTTTTGTATTTGTTTTGTAAATATTTTATAGATACACATTCAATCTTAAAATATCAGGTTTACTTACATATTGTGAGATAAGCAAAACTGATCTTGTCATATTTAGAAAAATCAAACCTGTTGATATTGAATTAGACAAAAATCAGAGCTTTAGTTGTATTATATGTGTAAAATAGTATTTAGCAACTAAAATATTAACAGAATCTATAATATATTTAACTAATGAATATAATAATAAGATTAACATTTAATCCTCTTAATTTATTTTCTGTTATATTTATTTTACAAGTCTGTTCCCATGAACTATATAAAAATCAATATGAAATAAATAAAAAAGAGCTACATTACCTTGTTTTATTCTTGAAACTCATGACTGTCAAATTTAAACACTGAAAATTTGTCCCTGTAACTCTGTCAGTAATAGCCTTAATGAGAATAGAGTCTGTCATGACAATTGGTTCACCCGAAGTGTAAGCAGGCTTTATTAGGAGTGGTTAGAGGTGTAGCTCATGAAAACAAACAAACAAACAAACAA
Source organism: Tachysurus fulvidraco (assembly GCF_022655615.1). Taxonomy (NCBI): domain Eukaryota; kingdom Metazoa; phylum Chordata; class Actinopteri; order Siluriformes; family Bagridae; genus Tachysurus; species Tachysurus fulvidraco. The sequence goes on along the minus strand of NC_062521.1, from coordinate 30,738,786 downwards.
TCTGCAGCCTCTTGACGCAAAACCCTTCGTCACACCCAAAGGTGTCTGTCATTGTGCTATGCCACTATTTAGTGGTTAGAGGTGTAGCTCAACAGGTGTCTTCACCTTTTTATGACAATGACTATTTTCCTGCAACTTAACAACAATGGATGTGTTTCGTAATGCAGAGATTATTATCAGAAATAAAACTGAGTAAATATGTTAATCACACAAATCAGGAAATTTACTACTGTAACAGTGACCTTAAGACAATAAAATTTATGCATTTTAAAAGTGGTCATTGTCCTTCACCTTCTTATTAAAGCCATAATTATACAAACTGAGTATGTATTAGATATCTAAATTCACATTCAGTACTTGAAATGTTTAAGTCTTTATTTAGGTGGTGTCAAGTGACTTTATCTGTATGATCTATACAGACATTATTTATTAAACAATTTATATAATAATTTTGATGATTATTATTATCAGTAGTATCTTTATACAGTAGCAGTATCCTTATACATACATTTTGTATGTATGTGTCTCTTTAGTAGAGAATCTTTTCATCGCTATTATAAATATGTACTCTTAATGCTAACCACAATTCACTGAATAAAATGGCTTAAGATTTCTCCAATTTTAGTATGTCTTTGATTTGATTTAATTATGAAGTTATACAAGAAATGTAAAAAAACAATGAACAATGTAAAAAAAAATAAAACGAACAGGCCTCTTGACGTGAAACACTTTGTCACACCCAAATGTGTGTCATTGTGCTGTGTCACAATTTTACATAACAATACTTACAATACAAAGGTCAGACCTTCCATCGTACCTGAAAAATGAGTCACCGGTACTGGAATTTTGTTAGCGTCTTCCATGACCCAATGTTTTGTTTGTAGAACAAAAGTTACACCTTTTTTCTGTGTTTTAGCCATACAAACATACAAACACACACTCACCTCCACACACTCCTAATCTCTCACAAACATTCACACACTATGGTATAAGCAGTTCTAAAGAGCATATTCCCTTTTTGACCCTTTGAGCATTTTAATATGAATATTCTGCTAACACTAGGTAAAGCCTCACAACAGCTTCACTTCTTGTGGCATGGATCCCAAAGCATGGACTCTTTCTTTAAGAATGCATTTTTGTCATGATTGCATCAAAGAAATACTGAGATGTTCATGTTACATATCTCATAGGCCGTAATGTAATTTACCATATTTTACCAGCCTAATCTTGGTGTTTGTCACAACTTAATGAACACAACAATCACCAGCCTAATATACATATATTACAACTTGATCAGAATTGAAAGTCTCAGTTGTAATTTTCAGTTGCTGCCACTATAAATTACAACTGAGGCTGTCATTTCTGCTTAGTGTGTAATAGTAATAATAAAGCATATGTAATTAAAAGGTAGGGTGCAGGCAGGTCAGAATTGTAGTAATAGAAATTGCAGAAGTGAACAGAAGTTAATACGTTAAACCTATTGAAATTCTGTTCTACCTTTTCTAAGATTTTGTAGATAAAAGGGTGATTGGATACATTTCTATATGGCAGTTGCTAAAAAAAAGTCCTCTTTATATGGAAAAACTTTAATTTGTTTATATAAAAGATTTATTTTATTAAGTCATGAGAGTTGGATGCAATTAACCATTTATTTAGAGAGGCAGGCAGACAAATTCAAATTCAGTCTAAATTTAAAACAAGAAACAGGTAGAAGTCAGTATGTGTTAATCAGAATGCAATAAGAGGCACACCTGGGGACTGTCATGCGTTCTTCAACCAATGTTGTGTCAGTCAGCTGTATGGTCTGGTCTTTATTAATAATCAGGTCTGTGCTGAACTTTTTGAAAAGTTTACGATGACCTAATGGGGTCAAGGTTTCGTCAACTATCATGAATATTACTGTGAATCACACATGAGAAGACAAAGGTTCCTCTCAAGGTTCCTGGTTCCTCTCAAGGTTTCTTCCTCTTATCATCTCAGGGAGTTTTTCCTTGCCACTGTGGTCTCTGACTTGCTCATTAGGTATACTGTAGGGATAGGTAGATATGTAGTATTTTAAATTAATATATTTAATTTTAAACCTTAATTGTATTTATGTATTTATTTATTCATTATTATTATTATTATTATTTATTTATTTATTTATTTATTTTTCTCTCCCTCTTCTGTTTCCATACTTCTGTAAAGCTGTTTTGAGTTCTGGCTCTCACTGTGGTTTTTCTGGAGTCCCAAAGCTTTAGAAATGGTTTTATAACCTTTTCCAGACTGATAGATCTCAATTACTTTCTCTCACATTTGTTCCTGTATTTCTTTGGATCTCAGCATGATTTGTCAGTCAGGTCTTATTTAAGTGATTTCTTGATTCCAACCTGGTGTGGCAGTAATCAGGTGTGTGGCTAGAGAAATTGAACTCATGTGTGATAAACCTTATAATAATAATAATAATAATACATTTTATTTAAAGGCGCCTTTCTAACACTCAAGGTCACCGTACAAAAGAAGAAGAAAAACAACAAAAAATATAGTTATACAATACTTAGATAGAAAAAAAAATTGGACCAACATTACAAATCATGATCTAGAATATGCTAAACTAAACAGATGAGTTTTAAGCTGAGATTTAAATGATGAAAGAGAATCAATATTACGGAGCTCAGATGGAAGTGAGTTCCAGAGCTGAGGTGAAGAGTAACTGAAAGCTCTGTTCCCCATCGTTACAAGACGGACAGAGGGAACAATGAAATGAGTGGAAGAAGAAGACCTAAGAGTGCGAGTTGGTTTTGGAGTATGAAGAAGATCAAGAAAATATGAAGGTGCAAGATTGTGGATAGCTTTAAATGTTAGAAGAAGAATTTTATACTTGATACGAAAATTAATGGGAAGCCAGTGTAGCTGTTCCAGAACAGGTGTAATATGATGGATAGAGGGAGTACGAGTGATAATACGGGCAGAAGAGTTTTGAACGAGTTGCAGCTTATGAAGGGTTTTGTGAGGAAGCCCAATAAGAAGAGAATTACAGTAGTCAAGCCGGGAGGTTACTAGACTGTGAATAAGAGTGGTGGTAGATTGAGTGGTGAGAAAGGAACGAAGCCTATTGATATTTCGAAGGTGAAAGTATGCAGCCCGAGTAACATTATTTACATGTGAGGTAAAAGAAAGGGTACTATCAAAGATGACACCAAGACTCTTAACCTGAGATGAGGGAGCTATGAGAGATTCATCAATGGAAATAAGAAAATTAGAAAATTTGTTAAGCACAGTTTTTGTGCCTATAAGGAGAAATTCTGTTTTATTGCTATTTAGTTTAAGAAAATTTGCTGAAAACCATGATTTTATGTCAATGAGACAATCAGAAAGAGCAGATGGAGGGAGTTTGGAATGTGGTTTTGTGGAAAGGTAGAGCTGGGTGTCATCCGCATAGCAATGAAACTTAACCTGATGTTTATGAAAAATATGACCAAGGGGTAAAAGGTAAGTAATAAATAACAAAGGGCCAAGAACAGAGCCCTGGGGAACACCAGAGGTAACGGAAACTACAGAAGAGGTGAATGATTTTAGTTGAACAAACTGTGTGCGATCAGAGAGATATGAATGAAACCATTTCAGAGGCGTGTTGGTGATGCCAATAGTGGAAAGCCTGTCTAAAAGAATATCGTGGGAAATTGTATCAAAAGCTGCACTCAGATCAAGGAGAAGGAGGATGGATAGTAAACCAGAATCAGCTGCTCTAAGCAAATCGTTTGTGACTTTTAATAGAGCTGTTTCAGTGCTATGAAATGGGCGAAAACCAGATTGGAATTGTTCATATAGATTATTGCCAGACAAGTGGATATGAAGTTGAGCAGCAACAACTTTTTCCAAAATTTTTGAAATGAAAGGAAGATTAGAAATAGGACGAAAATGATTAAGGTTGTTGGTGTCCAAACCTGGTTTCTTTAGAATTGGAGTTACAGCAGCTGTTTTGAAAAGAGAAGGAACAGCCCCAGTGGTTTAAATAATGTTAAATTATGTTTAAATAAGTTATGTTTTAACAGGGGGGCAAACACTTTTTTACTTTCCCTTAATAATAAAAATCTTCATTTAAAAAATTCATGTTGAGTTTTCTTACAGTATGTTATCTTTTACTTGTGTTAAGACAGAAAACTTACTTGTTGTGAAGACAAAGGCCCTAATGAGCTGCATAATGAACCTTTCGGGTAAGTGTGTGACTGAGAGAGGAGTTACAAGAAAGAATGTGAGAACAAAATAAATATGTATATTTTTTGTTTGTAGTTTATTTAGAATATTTAACTATTACACAAAATAACTTTAGAAGTTAGTAATAACACAGAAGACACAATCAGGGCAAAACTTTGAACGATAAAAAAGGGTGTAAGGTTTGTAGAAGCCCACTAACCTACTCTGTCACATAGTACTCAGAATTATACAGTTATACATCTTTGTGCCACTCTAGGAAACAGTTCCTTTTCAGCTGAACACACAAGTGAACATCACCTCCCTGGCATTTCCAAGGCATTTCCAAGCACACAGGTCCGGATTTCATGTACCGAGTCATTCCTGTGTCTCGGGGGCATGCATGTGATTACCTGAATACCCTCAGTTCATTTGCATATGAACAGCGCGCTCAGAGGGAGGCAGGAACACATTAGCTATAATTAGGCGAAACAGGAGAAACCGGACCACTCCTTACTTTCTTATGGATTACATAAAAATAGATTATTTGTTTTTGACTTGAATTCGCTTATTTAAAAGTAGACATTTCAAGCTTTCCATGCATATATTTATCTTGTATTTGAGGCAAGTATTCGCTGAGATTCTGGTTGTTTTATTTATGTATCTGTGAAGAGTGATGACAGAGACCGAGATGGCAGAGAACGCACTCTGCATATTTTCTTTATTCTACAAAAGGACAGTGATTTGTTGTTATTATGTGTGTATGCATATAAAAGTAGACCCTTCACAGATTCAATTGATGTATTGCTCTTATCTGTACGATCGAAACTGAATGTGTAATTTAAGTTAATTTCGGCCTTAACAGGAGATTATGCCACAAAACGCATAATGATGATTTGAAACATTAAAGTGTGACAAACATGCAAAAATATACAAAAATCAGAAAGGGGCAAACACTTCTTCACACCACTGTAGGTGTCGGTACAGTGCTGGAGTTATTGCAGTCTTGCTTTTCTCGGGGTTTGTGCCCATTTACTTTAAAGGTGTATATGGCTGCCATAGCTTTGAACAACAAACCTGTCCTCGAGGTGTCCTTGGGTAGGCATGCTCTGGTCTCTTGCTTTCTTTGTGGTGTCAGGCGGCTGAGATCTTCCTGCAGACCGCGCCTTCCTTCCTGAGACCTCACTGTGGTCCTGGAGGGGATGCTGGAAGCCCAGTTTAAGCCCATGAAGTCAGCCTCTGAGAAGTTTCTGACCCTGAAGATGGCTATGCTTCTAGCCTTGGCCTCTCTTAAAAGACTGTGAGAATTTCAGGCCATGTCGATCACCCACACATCCCTAGAATTTGCTCTGCATTTGCTTTGTCCAGAAAGGGCCTTGAGGACTTATGTCTATCGCTCATCTAACTCGTCATCCTTGTTTGTCTGTTTTGGGACTCAGAACAGTGGAAATCCGGTTTCCACGCAGCGCCTGGTACACTGGGTAGTGGAGGCCATTACTCAGGCCTATGAGGCATGCGGTCTTGCCTCACCTCTCGGGATCAGTGCTCACTCCACTAGGGGTATCGCCTCGTCCAGTGCCTTGGCCAGGGGTGTGATTATATTTAAGGTGGGTTGGTCCTCTTAGCACCCTTTATCAGGTTCTATAACCTGGTCCTGGACCCAACTCCAGGGTTCCAGGTCCTGCAGGGCTGTTGATGTTCAGTTTCCAGTCTGCTCAAGCTCTTTCATGACCTCTGGCACAGTCAACAAATGGTGTGTGGCAGCATCGGTATTGAACCTAGCGTCAACCCTGATGCAGCATCGAGTTCAATTGAAAGGGAACTACTGAGAAGGGAACGAGATTCTGCATCGCTGGCCTCTCATCCTCTCGTGCTTCCTTCAGACAAATAGAAGCTGGAGTATTGTGACTTGCTGGTGCATAATCACTTTGTCACATGTCCTTATCGAGCCATTGAATTGGCATGTGCACACTGAGCTTCAGAGGCAACTTCCTAAAAGAAGCATTCCCATAGCATCATCCCTTCTCAGTGAACCGGGTTACATACATAACTTAGTGTAGTTTTCTTCACTAGGCAGCTGATAGGCAGTTTAGCTCATACAGACAGAAGTCTGCCAGATTGCTCATGGCCACTTTCATGTTCAAATTAGATTTTTGTTCCACCAAAGACCTGTGCTAGGCTTTTATAAGCCCACTGTCCATTGCACTGTAGAGAGTAAAAGCCAAAATCATTATTGGTAATATAAATCTAGAAATCTCTGAACTTGTTTCAATTTCCCATGCCAACAGCTCTGAAGGGTGCAGTAGTTTTTTAGAAGTTGTGGACTGTTGGCATCTTTTCTTATATGATTCACATGCTTGCTTAGTACTCATTGTATCCTGGCAGTAAGGGTGCCAAATGTGGGCCCTTTTTTTAAATGCCATATCAACAGGTGGGGGGAAAAAATAAATAAATAAAAAATAGAGAAAAAGTAACTGGTAGCTTCTGTGACACCAGTTGGTTTCCACGCAGTCAACTGAGGACGTACAGTACGACTTTCATAATCTCAAAATCATACACTTTTGAAAATGTCAGCACAACTTGGAAACACATGTTAGTCGATGGATTGGCTACATTAAACTGCACCAAGGTGTGAAAAGATCCAGTGATTCCTGCCTTACACACAGTGTTCCTGTGATAGACACCGGATCACCTGTCAAACATGGCATAATTGGGCATGCATGAGTATTCAAGTACTTTAATTAAAAGTAAACAGTATCTCATTACCCAAGTTATGTACTGCTAAAAACTGATTAAAAAGATGCCACCTACAGAACTTTGGTGTGTCAAAATTTCACAAAATATTTTGCACCAATCCCCCAACCTCCAAATTCATACAATGCATCAATCTTTTGCTCATTTAAATGTATGACTTACCGGTCAGAGAGACAAGACTTGTTTAAAAGTCTGCACACCACTTGCAGAACACCATTTCTTAAACCGGATGGATTTCTCACAAGCAAGCTCAACATAGTTTTGGCTGGCTGTATTAATGAAGCTTTTATAACTTTGCAAAGAACAGTAGCCTTAACAATTTAATATTATGGACTCAGTTCAAGAATTAGAGCTTAGCAGGCTTCACGTACTTTCCCTGACAGTTTACACTGCAACCTGCAAAAACAGCGTCCACAACCCTTTAGGCCAGTCTCACATACTGTGGCTATTCACTCAAACATGGAAAAGTAAGCATCACCTTCATCATCTCTAAATACAGGCACTAAACCAAAATGTCAACTAACATCAAAAGCAGGCTGTCTTACCATTGAGGTCAGAATAGGAGCAATCATGCTGGTCATGCTGGAAAAAATTAGTTTCGACAGGAGCAGGGGAGGTTCACATTGTCACAAAGCAGCTTTACTGAAATATAGAAACAAAAGAGAAAAAAGATATATATATATATATATATATATATATATATATATATATATATATATATATATATATATATATATATATATAAAATAAGAATTAAAAACAAGAATAAGAATAAATACATGAATACATACAGTCATATGCAAAACTTTAGGCACCCTTGACAATTTCCATGATTTTCATTTATAAATATTTGGGTGTTTGGATAAGCAATTTCATTTTGATCCATCAAATAACTGAAGGACACTGAAGTAATATTTCAGTAGTGAAATGAGGTTTATTGGATTAACAGAAAATGTGCAATATGCATCAAAACAAAATTAGACAGGTGCATAAATTTTGGCACCCTTTCCATTTTTTTATTTAAGTACTTAGCAAAAGAACACAGCATTCCAAGAAAAACATTTGCTACCCACAGTAAAATTTGTTGGAGGTTCCATCATGCTGTGGGGCTGTGTGGCCAGTGCCGGTAGTGGGAATCTGGTTAAAGTTGAGGGTCGCATGGATTCCACTCAATATCAGAAGAATCTTGAGGATAATGTGGAGGAATCAGTCACGTTAAAGCCGTGCTGGGGCTGGATATTAGATATATATATATAGGCACCTGATAGGCACTGGTGTCGGTGGAAAAGCGTCTGGTGCAGTGGGAAAGGGGGTTTACAATATCCATTCTCCTAGATAAAATAAATCCTCTTGAGAAACGAACTAGGAAAGATCCGGTACAACCGCGACTGACAGTAAAAATAATAGTTCAATTAAAATAATAGTAAAATAAATTAAAAATAATAGTTCAATTAAAGTGGTCAATAGTGACCCCGAGGCAGGGGTGCATTATGGAGAAGGAAAAGAGCTTGTTTACTCCAGCTGCAATTATAACAATGAAGCACAAAGATGCTGAAAAAGAAATCAAAAAGTATATGAGATAGTGGACAAAGGGAGAGCTGCAGTGGCCAGAAGAAGGAATGTTTGATGAAGGAAAGTGTAAAAAGATAAAAGAAAGAGTAGAGTGTTGGGGAGAAATGAAAAGAGAAAATAAAGAGAAAACGATGAGGAAATGGGAGATAGTGGACAAGTTTGAACAGGAAGGAAAGAGAAGAAGAGGGGAAAAATTGAGAGAAGAGCTGGAGAAAGAACAGGAGAAAGAGAAAGCGACAGCCCCACCACCAGGTGAATGTGTGGAGCAGCTCCAACCCCCACCCTAAAATGAACACTACAAACCCAGGTATCATGGTATATAACCAGTGCTACCAACAGAAAATGCCATCCATCCATCCATCCATCCATCCATTTTCTACCGCTTATCCGGGGCCGGGTCTTGGGGGCAGCAGTCTAAGCAGGGATGCCCAGACTTCCCTCTCCCCAGACACTTCCTCCAGCTCTTCCGGGGGAATACCGAGGCGTTCCCAGGCCAGCCGAGAGACATAGTCCCTCCAGCGTGTCCTAGGTCTTCCCCGTGGCCTCCTCCCGGTTGGACATGCCCGGAACACCTCCCCAGGGAGGCTTCCAGGAGGCATCCGAAACAGATGCCCGAGCCACCTCAGCTGACCCCTCTCAATGTGGAGGAGCAGCGGCTCTACTCTGAGCTCCTCCCGAGTGACTGAGTTCCTCACCCTATCTCTAAGGGTGCGCCCAGCCACCCTGCGGAGGAAACTCATTTCGGCCGCCTGTATCCAGGATCTTGTCCTTTCGGTCATGACCCAAAGCTCATGACCATAGGTGATGGTAGGAACGTAGATTGACTGGTAAATAGAGAGCTTCGCCTTGCAGCTCAGCTCTTTCTTCACCACAACAGATCGATATATCGACCGCATCGCCTGTCGATCTCCCGCTCCATACTTCCCTCACTCGTGAACAGGACCCCAAGATACTTAAACTCCTCCACTTGAGGCAGGAACTCTCCACCAACCTGAAGAGGGCAAGCCACCCTTTTCCGACTGAGAACCATGGCCTCGGACTTGGAGGTGCTGATTCTCATCCCCGCCGCTTCACACTCGTCTGCAAACCGTCCCAGTGCATGCTGAAGGTCCTGATTAGAAGAAGCCAACAGGACAACATCATCTGCAAAAAGCAGAGACGAAATCCTGTGGTCCCCAAACCTGACTCCCTCCGGCCCCCGACTGCGCCTAGAAATCCTGTCCATATAAATAATGAACAGGACCGGTGACAAAGGGCAGCCCTGCCGGAGTCCAACATGCACCGGGAACAAGTCTGACTTACTGCCGGCAATGCGAACCAAACTCTTGCTCCGGTCATATAGGGACCGGACAGCCCTTAACAGAGGGCCCCGGACCCCATACTCCCAGAGCACCCCCCCACAGGTCATCACGAGGGACACAGTCAAATGCCTTCTTCAGATCCACAAAACACATGTGAACTGGTTGGGCAAACTCCCATGAACCCTCCAGCAACCTGGTGAGGGTATAGAGATGGTCCAGTGTTCCACGACCAGGACGAAAATCGCATTGTTCCTCCTGAATCCAAGGTTCGACTATCGGCCGAATTCTCCTCTCCAGTACCCTGGCATAGACTTTTCCGGGGAGGCTGAGGAGTGTGATCCCCCTATAGTTGGAACACACCCTCCGGTCCCCCTTCTTAAACAGAGGGACCACCACCCCAGTCTGCCAGTCCAGAGGCACTGTCCCCAACCGCCACGCGATGTTGCAGAGGCGTGTCAGCCAAGACAGCCCCACAACATCCAGAGACTTAAGGTACTCAGGGCGGATCTCATCCACCCCCGGTGCCTTGCCACTGAGGAGCTTCTCAACTACCTCAGTGACCTCAGCTTGGGGGATCAACGAGTCCACAACCGAGCCTTCCGCCTCTGCTTCCTCAATGGAAGACATGTTGGCGGGGTTGAGGAGATCCTCGAAGTACTCCTTCCACCGTCCGAGGATGTCACCAGTCGAAGTCAGCAGATTCCCACTCCCACTGTAAACAGTGTGAGCAGGGCACTGCTTCCCCCTCCTGAGACGCCGGACGGTTTGCCAGAATTTCTTCGAGGCCAACCGATAGTCCTTCTCCATGGCCTCACCGAATTCCTCCCAGACCCGAATTTTTGCCTCTGGAACCACCCGGGCTGAAGCTCGCTTGGCCCTCCGGTAACTATCAGCTGCCTCCGGAGTCCCCTGAGCCAACCAGGCTCGATAGGACTCCTTCTTCAGCTTGACGGCATCCCTTACTTCTGGGGTCCACCACCGGGTTCGGGGATTGCCGCCACAACAGGCACCAGAGACCTTACGGCCACAGCTCCGTGCGGCTGCATCGACAATGGAGGTGGAGAACATGGTCCACTCGGACTCCTCGGGATCTGGTTGAAGCTCTGCCGGAGGTGAGAGTTGAAGATCTCTCTGACAGGAGACTCTGCCAAACGTTCCCAGCAGACCCTCACAGTACGTTTGGGTCTGCCAAGTCTGTCCAACTTCCTTCCCTGCCATCGGACCCAACTCACCACCAGGTGGTGATCAGTTGACAGCTCCGCCCCTCTCTTTACTCGAGTGTCCAAGACATACGGCCGGAGGTCAAATGAAACAACCACAAAGTCGATCATCGACTTCCGACCTGGGGTGTCCTGGTGCCAAGTGTACTGATGGACACCCTTATGCTTGAACATGATGTTTGTTATAGACAAACTGTGACTAGCACAGAAGTCCAAAAACAGAACACCACTCGGGTTCAGTTCGGGGGGGGGGGGGCATTCCTCCCAATCACACCCCTCCAGGTGTCACTGTCGCTGCCCACGTGAGCATTGAAGTCCCCCAGTAGAACGACGGAGACACCAGTCGGGGCACCCCTCCCAGAGACGCCAAGAAGGTCGGGTACTCTACACTGCCATTTGGCCCATAAGCACAAATAACAGTGAGAGACCTCTCCCCGACCCAAGGCGCAGGGAAACGACCCTCTCGTTCACTGGGGTGAACTTCAACACATGGCTGCTGAGCTGGGGGGCTATGAGCAAGCCCACACCAGCCCGCCGCCTCTCACCGCGGGCAACTCCAGAGTAGTAGAGAGTCCAGCCTCTCTCGAGGAGTTGGGTTCCAGAGCCCAAGCTGTGCGTGGAGGCGAGCCCAACTATCTCTAGTCGGTATCTCTCAACCTCCCGCACCAGCTCAGGCTCCTCCCCCCCCCCAGCGAGGTGACATTCCATGTCCCTAGAGTCAGATTCCGTGTCCGGAGATTGGGTCGCCGAGGCTCCCGCCTTCGACTGCCACCATATCCACATTGCACCAGCCCCTTACGGTTTCTCCTGCAGGTGGTGGGCCCACAGGAGATCGGCCCCACGTCGCTCCTTCGGGCAGAGCCCGGCCGGGCCCCGTGGGGTAAGACCCGGCCACCAGGGCCTCGCATGCGAGCCCCAACACCGGGCCTGGCTCCAGGGTGGGGCCCTGGTTGCACCATACCGGGCGACGTCACGGATCTTGTTTTAACTTTCTTCATAAGGGTTTTTGAACCGCTCTTTGTCTGGCCTGTTACCTAGGACCTGTTTGCCTTGGGAGACCCTACCAGGGGCAGAAAGCCTCAGACAACATAGCTCCTAGGATCATTCAACAGAAAATGATGGGCGAGAAATAGAACTGGAAATAACTGGTGGAGAAGTTAAAGGAATTATACGACAAATGTCAATGGAAGAGGGGGGGGGGGGCTGGGAGAAGGGGTGAAGAACAATATGCCCACTTTTCATGGGAGAGCGAACAGCAAGAGAAAAAGGAAGGGGAGGACGAGAAGATGGACTGCCCAAAAGCCCGGGACACTCACAAGCAGAAGATGAGCTAGGGAGAGAGGAGTGTCGGTTTAATTGGCTGTGTTGAAACAAAAACCCAAAGGGATTCAATGCATGATGGGTGGGGGAGTACCCTCCCCAATCATGCCTACAGCTGCACAGTAGCACCTTAGGAGTGGGAATAGTTAAAAATAGTGGTCCAAGCACCATTACTGTACTCTCTGGATACTCCAGCTAACCTTCTTGGACGAGATGTACTCTGCAAGTTAGGAGCCAAAATACACTGTGGGCCAACAGGGGTGTGGATAACACTCCTGGAGATGCTAGCCCAACAGTACCTAGAGGTAAGCCAAGAAGAAGAAATAACAGAATTAGACAAGGTATATTGGATGGAAATCAAAGACAAAGATGCATCAAAGATATGGCAGGAATACTTTGAATGGAAGCCATGGATGAACCACATTCGTTCAGATTGCTTTGAAGCTAGAGAACCATGGCATTGTACCCTAAAATATGATGAAGGGGGGGAAGGATGAAGAGTATGCATCACTGTGGGAGGAAAGACTAGAAGGAAGAAAATTCGTCATTAACATAAACAGCATAATAGTTGGCCAACAAGGAGTAGCTGCGTATGTCATGCTCCCAGAACAGATCCAAGGGTGGTACCAAGTTGAGGATGCAGTCTCCCACATCTCCCTGATCATTGGGCAAGGTTTCGAGTCAAAAGATTTAGGGCCTATGATGAAAGATGCAGAAAGAGTAACACAATGGGACACAACTAGGAACCCCATGATGCATGTGTCAGAAGACAGAAAGTTTTTGAAAATAGACTATGTAGGGATAGAACATGTAGTAGCTACTACCATGCTAGTAAGTCAGCAAACAAAAATACAAGTGAGAGTGGAGGTGGAGGTACAAATGCCACAAATGGCAGATGAGGAAGAGCTGACAGAGAAAGAAGTAGAAGAAGCACTCACTAGAGTCCCTGAACAGTTGTTGACTAAACATGCAACAGATGTAGGATTAGTCAAATCAGAAGCGCTAGCAAAAATACAGGTTAGACCCAATACTCCATTACCCTATCAGAGACAATACCAATTGTCCAAACAAGCAGAAAAAGGAATAGGACCAACTATCAAAGGGCTAGTGGAAGCAGGGGTTTTGATCCCCACAAAGAGTCAGTGCAACACTCCAATTTTTCTGGTCAGAAAGCCCAACTCAGACAAATGGAGATTGGTCCACGACTTGAGACCAGTTAATCAAATAGTGGTAGCCGAGACCCCAGTGATCCCAGATCCACACACCTTGTTATCAAACATTCCAGAGGGAACAAGGTGGTAATCGAACTGTGTTCAGCTTTTTTCAATGTTCCTCTGCACCCTGACTCTCAGCACTTGTTTGCATTTACCTATAGGGGGCAACAATACACATACACGAGGTTGCCCCAAGGGTACTGTGAGAGTCCATCAATATTCAATCAAGTACTGACTAGAGATCTGGTAAATTTACAGATGGAAAATCTTAGGGTTCAATATGTCGATGATCTACTGATCTGTAGCCAAACAAAGGAACAGTGCTTGAATGACCCAATAAAAGTACTAAAAGCCCTGGCAAATAATGGGCATAAAGTCAGTAAGGAAAAGCTGCAATTCTGCCGGAAAAAAGTAATATATTTGGGAAGAGTTCTAGAAGGGACATCACGAAAAATACTACCGGCTCACGTGCAGGCTATACGCGAGGCACCACGACCTCAGACCGTATGACAGATGCTGTCGTTCCTGGGTATGGCGCGATTTAGTAGACCGTGGGTATGTGACTTTGCCTTAAAAGTCCAACCACTTAGAGACATGATAAAAGCCGCAGATCAGACTAAACCCAATGCACAGCTGACATGGACACCAGAAGCATCAGCGGCATTCGAGATGTTGAAATGCACACTAGCATCAGCCCCAGCGCTGGCTGGTCCAGATTACAGTAAGCCATTTTACCTATATGTGTCAGAACAACAAGGGTTTGAATCTGCTGTGCTGATGCAACAACAACAAGGCATGGGAAAACAACCTATTGCGTATTTCAGCACAGCCCTAGATAATGTTCAAAAGGGTATGCCGCCGTGCTATCATGCCATATCAGCAGCTGCATTTGCATATCAAAAAGTTTCTACAATTACGATGGGTCACCCGGTGACCCTGTACACGTCACACGCACTGCATGCATTACTGACAAGTCAGGCCTTTGTAATAACCAATGCAAGGCTTACCGGATATGATGTATTACTGTCGGCACCAGAATTGACGATTGAGAGGTGTAACACAGTGAACCCAGCTGAAAGGATGGTGTTGCCCGGAGACGGGACACCTCATAACTGTACAGAGGAGTCTGAGAAGTTTCTAAAAGCTTGCCCAGATTTAGAATCACAACCACTCCTAGGAGCACAACAAATCTTTTTCGTAGATGGATCATGTTATCGCACAAATGATGGAAATAGAGCAGGATATGCAGTAGTAGAATATGATCTAGTCAAAAATGTACACCGGATGGTTAGTGAGGTGATTGTCCCTCAACCATGTTCAGCACAATTGGCAGAGATAAAAGCTATGCAAGATATACACAGATTCTGCATATGCATATGGGGTATGCCATGTCTTTGGGCCAATATGGGAGCAACGAGGCTTCCAGAGAGCAGATGGCTCAACTATTACCCATGGGCCAGCCATATCAGAGTTGTTAGCAGCCATACAATTACCTAAGAAATTGGCTATAGTGAAATGCAGAGCCCACAAGACAGCTGGTACGACAATAACAAAGGGAAATACCACAGCAGACGAAGCAGCTAAAAAAGCAGCAGTAGGTAAGAGGTGCCTAATGGCAGTCCTAAACGGGGAGGTGCCGGAGGGACGTCCACAAATAATGTCAATTGAGGACATAAGGGACACTCAGGAGACAGCTAGGCCAGGGGAACTAGGGCAGTGGGAAAGATGAGGTGCTTTCAAGGATAAGGAGGAGAGGGATTGTGGGTAGCACCCACGGCATTATTACCAATGCTGATAAAAGAAGCACACGGGGTAGATCACTGTAACAGAAGGGTAATAATAGACACCATCAGGAAGAATTGGTGGTCTCCGTATTTGGCTTGCATGGTGGATAAGGCTTTGAGGACATGTGAGTTGTGCGCAGCAAGAAATGTCAGAAAGCATTTTACAGCTCCAATAGGTCATATCCCAGAACCTAGAGGCCCTTTCAGACACTTAATGATGGACTTTGTGGTTATGGCAGAAAAGGTGGAAGGGAAGCAGTATATCCTAGTAGTAATTGACGTGTTCAGCAGATGGGTTGAGGCAGTGGCCTGCGCCAGAAACGATGCCAAGACAGTAGCTAAGTTCCTATGTAGAGAAGTAATCCCTAGGTTTGGTATCACAGATTTACTGAGCTCAGACAACGGACCTCACTTTGTAAACAAAGTGATTAAGTCCCTTGCACAGGCATTGTGCATCAAACAAAAGTTGGGATGTGTGTACCATCCTAGCTCCCAAGGCAAAGTAGAGAGAGCGAACGGGACACTAAAAGAGAAAATCGCCAAAATATGCCACAGTACCAACTTAAATTGGGTCCAAGCATTGCCACTAGCACTGATGAAAATGCGCTCACAAACAAACCGTACAACACACTTGACACCTCATTAGATGCTCACAGGCAGACCAATGCCTGTGGCATATACACGAGGACCCTATAAGGGCCCATCACTGGAGCAAATGGAAGGCGAAATGTCAAGTTATGTAAAGCACTTAACCCAAATACACAGACTCTTGTATCCTCAGGTGGGCGTGGCGACACACAGAACACCGGTAAAAAAGCCACTTAACCAGGTAGAACCAGGAGACTATGTATACATCAGGGTATTCAAGAGAAAACATTGGAGGGAGCCAAGGAGAGAAGGACCATTCAAAGTGGTGTTAGCTACCCACACAGCAGTCAAGGTTGAAGGTAAGGAATACTGGTATCACCTCAATCACTGTTGTCGTGCAACAGCCCTTGCAGACACAGAGGAGGAACCATCAGCCTCAGACACAGAGCAGCAAGCACAGACACAGCAGCCCTCCTCCAGGAAAAAGCCCACAAGGCAACCTTCCAAGTCAAAAGGACAACAATTGATCAAGAACAACCATGAATGTCTGGGGCACGGCAACAGTCAACGAGACAGACGCCTGCTCCAAGGTCAGGAAAAGACTGGACTATTGTCTATTGAAAAGACTATTGTCACTCGAAGGGCAACCCTACTCCGACGACGAGGACGAGCATGACCCTTATGGTCCTGTGCCGCTGACAGGCCCAGCTGCTAGAACGCACGCCAGAGTTAAAGCACGCACACGAAAAGATGATTCCACAGATGATTCGTCATCGGAAGAGATAGTGGCACTACACGTGGGTCCCTTCGTTAACTTAGTTGACGTGTTCCCGAGAGTGTATACAGGCCCAGCAGGGAGCAGGAGTTCTTTGTAGTATATGCTCAGGTTCAGGAATCACAAGTAGGGACTAACCACACCCACAATGATTGGACATCGTTTAACAATTCTCAGATAAGCGCTCGACCTAAATGAGATGTAGGTACAGGTTCCGCTACCATTAGCGGACAAACTATCTTTCAAGGGAAAAGGTCTTATCCAACATTGGCAGGAGTTAACAACGGCACGGCCGAGACGGCCATAGAAGGGCACATGAAATGCGCTTTAGGTTTACTCGCTCATGCTAGTGCACGAAAGCAAATACAAAACAATACACTCTATTTTGTGATGTATTCATTTGATTACACAGGTCCCTTCCCAGCGTCAGTTCCTGACCCAGTAGAATGGGCGGCTAACCAATCGTCATCCCACTATACACTGACCCTAGAGATTCGTGTTAGGCGGGAGGGTGAGATAACAATGGACCCAACAACTAGCATCATTGTCACGGGGCACCCTGCAGGCAATAGAGAAGGCGGTAACTGCAGACTGATCCACGCATTATGGAACTATAGTTTTCATGCCACAGCTACTTATCCTTCTTCGTTACAGAGATCTACACTAGTTGAGCCTCAAAAAGCATGAGTCTACGTCCCATCATGGAACTCTGGTTTTCAGTTCCGTCAGGCCAATATAGACTTCTGGGCCAAATGCTCCTTTGCCACGAGTAATAAGTGCAGTACCCGTAATACCTCCCTTCAGGGGGACTATGACGAGCTTAGAAATACGTCGCAGTAATAGGTATCACCCAGAATAATGTGATGGCCGATGCTGTCGGGGGCAACTTGTATCGCCAATGGCTGATAGATTCAGCCCATGAAGTCACCACCAACAGTACTTGTGTCGTATGTCATGATAGGTCCAAACAGCTTCCCTATATAATGCCCATTTGGGGAGTGGATGAATGTGATAAGCCCCCCCTACAACGACACACATTTATGCCCTGCACTCTGCCTGTTAGGATCAGCAGCTAGGACACATGGGCCGAGGTGGATGGGCAATATAAGTAGATCCTGTATATACCAACCAGTGGCCTCGCCGGTTCCAACAGATATGACAGTTTGGACGTGACCTAATCAAGAGTTTCCCATATGTATTCGTTTGAAGGGAGCAGTGTGGGTGGGATTCCTTCGTAAGAAAGCCTGTAAAGACACGTTAGATGCTCATCATCCCATAGTAAATGTGCTCCCACCTTGTAGCACTTCAGAATATGGTTGTGAGACGCCTGTCCCAGGGCTAATGACTGTTCCCAGTCTTAGATTCGGCACACTGCCCCTAGCTGATATCTTTTGGTACTGTGGGGATGGCACAGCACTCCAAACGCTCCCCCAGATGTGCCCCAGTTATACTAGAAGGGGGCCTTACAGTGCTGGCATTAAATGACTCCTAGACAGTCTCCTGGCTCAAACTCCCACTCACACCTCACGCGCTAGAAGAGACCTTTCGAAATATGTGGAGCACACTAACTCTTCTGTGCTCCCGGCCTGGTCGGAGGATCCTCATATATACATAGACTGGCAAGGAGAGCCAGTAGGCATCCCAGAAGAACACAGAGCACTTTCAGACAGCACTTTGACCATGTGGTCTGTCCTGCTACCACGAGTACAAGCACATAGTGGATAAATTATGTATGAAGTGGATAAATTATGTATGGTACAATCAGAAGCGTTTCATCAACCAAACGATTGCTGCTTTAGGACTCATTTCAGAACAATTGCACGCCACAACACTGATGACTGTAGAAAACCGATTTGCTATAGATCAAATGCGTGGGCCAGAACAAGGCGTATGTGATGATTGGTACTGAGTGTTGCACCGTCATCCCACTGCACACGGGTCGTATGGGACCATTATCCGTGCTATTAACCCGTATGAAAGCAAACAGGGACCAGATGGTCTGGAACACGGGTGCACCGGATCCCGCCTGGTACAAATGGTTGCTCTCAGGAGATTGGATGGTGGGACTAATGCGCATAGGCATGACGATTCTTGTAGTACTGTTAGTTATAGCTTTTATCGCCTGTTGTGTATTACCTCTGCTATGTGCTTTGATTGACAAGACTACAGATCTACAGATGATAGACGCAGACACAAAACCGGACCTGTTTCCACTGTTAGACGAGAACAATAACGATCCTTACGAGAACTGATTGCCCTTAAACAAACCCATAGTATGCTGTCCTAATGGTCTGTGTCTATTGTCCCTGTTTGTCCATGTCCCCCATGTCCTTGTGTGTACAGAGTAATGGATTGTCTCCCGTTCCCGCGTCCTCCACCCCAGCCTGCTCGCCGCCACTACTCATGTGCCCGCCTTGAGCGTACAGCTTTTACAATGCATCCAATGCCCCCCACCTCGGTTGCTGTTTTTCATGCCGAAGGTTGGCTATGGAGATAGACTTGTCTGCTTATTGCTGGTGGCTATATCTTAAACTCAACAGAGAGCCACAACGGACCTGGAGGTCGTACCCGCCCCGATCCTCGCGGGATCAGTGGGTCACTCTTCAGGAGGATGCACGCCTCCCACTGATTCTCTCACATGCAGATATCATACTCGAGGAGGGGTCATGGATAGCTTGGCATCAACCAGATGAGGACTGCTGTCTTACGGACAGACTGGTCCTACATGTTCACGCCTATGAACTCCGATGGTGCATTCCGGTGGCATTGCTGTATGGACCAAAGACAAGACACGCATACCTTATATCGCGCAATATTCAGCAGAGCACGGTTCGGCAGTATTACACCCTATTCTTTTGCGGATATCCAATTTGGACCACCCACACCAGTGGAGCAACGGAACCCCTAGCACGCCTCCTGCCACAGCCAACAGTGACTCAGAGGTGGTGGCCATTCTGCCGAAGACATATTATGCTCAGACATTTTCAGACATTTGGCACTCACTGCAAAATAAGTATCAGATTAAGGCCCCATTGCCACGGCGGATGTACTCATCACACCACAACCACTATTGGTGGTGGCCATAGTCAGACACTCTTAGTGCAATTATGACTATACTGTAAATGTGCTTGAGGAAAAAAAATTACTGGGGGCCCTTGGTCCTGTTGTCTGTTTGTATGTTGTCTGTTTTGTGTATGTGTGTTTGTGTCTCTCTGTGGGTGTTGTGTGCAGGGCCATGCTGCGCTTGCCTCCGAGACGGGCCCCAGGCTGACGTCCCTGGACCTGTGGACAGCTGGAAGTCAACCCTAGAGGCATCGCCTCTCGGGTTGATGACACCTCACCCCATGACTGCTGCTACACATGCCTCCAGCTGTCCTTGGACATAGACGTGTCTGATTACATATGGGTGGGTTTTGATTTGGGTGTGCCACCACATCGCACATGGTTGACATACCCTCCGCTGCCAACGACTGACACATGGTACACCCTTCTTGAAGACTCACGATCCGTGCCACTCATCCTAGACCACGCAGACATGTTCCTCCCAGAGGGATTATGGATCCATGCATATCACATGGATGATTACGCTCCTGAGAAAGAATTTCTATTGCAAGTGCCCAGCTATGAAGTACGCCGGTCCTTTTGCGTTGCCTCAACCTATGGATGTGGACACAAACATGCTTACATTTTCTCCCCCCACACACTGCAGACTACTACACACCAGTATTGTACTCTGTTCTTTTGTGGGTATCAGCTCTGGACATCCCACACCAAAACTGTACGGCAGGGACTACCAGTCACAGTCGGAACGCCCATGTTTATTTACTCATGGAGGGGACCCACCTCATTGAGGGGGGGCTCCTCAGATGCAGTTGCTGACACAGCCAAGGACTGCTATGCCGATCGATTCCAAAACATTTGGGAGGCCCTGCGCGAGGGCCGACACGTAAGGATCCCGCTACCGCTGTGGATTCGGTCAGTGCATCAGAACCATCATTGGTGGTGGTAGTAAGAACAATATCTATCATCACACACATGGACTACTTGTCGAGATATGTACTTTGTGTTTACTTAATGCAAAAAACGGTGATCC
Source organism: Tachysurus fulvidraco (assembly GCF_022655615.1). Classification (NCBI taxonomy): domain Eukaryota; kingdom Metazoa; phylum Chordata; class Actinopteri; order Siluriformes; family Bagridae; genus Tachysurus; species Tachysurus fulvidraco. The sequence goes on along the minus strand of NC_062521.1, from coordinate 30,717,992 downwards.
TGGTGGTACCGACTTCACTGTCGCACTATAAGCGGGCAGAGTGAGAATTTTTCCCTCGTATTGGACTTCAGAGGGTTTTTTCGATCACTCCTGGTTCACCCTATTGAGAATGTGCGCGGGGATTGTTGTGTGTTGGGGAAGTGATGTGTGGGTTTGTGGTTTTGTTTATTTAATTTTCAGTTGGTTTTAATTTTTGGTTAATTCTCCCTTATTTTCTTTTATGTTTCAGTGGTTGTCAAGGGCAAAATCGTGTTATTTATTCATTGTTATATGTTTCTACTATAATGTTTTGGTTAAGCATCGATATCACTGCAGCACAGGATTTGTTGAGACTTTACAGTCTTAAAGGGGGGGGGGGGATGATGTTGTGAAAAATTGTTGATATGTTAAGAAACGCCCCAAGGGAGCATACTTAAGGAATATTATGATTGGTATCATAGGATACATGGGTATAGAGCTCAGATGTCATAATAAGATTAAGGTAGTATATAACTAATGCACAAATAAACCACACAGGACTCAGAAAGAAGGAGTTTATTACAGATAAACTTAATAATAATAATGAGACCCAGAGCTATCAGGCCTGTGAGAAGTGGGAGTGTAGTCTGGGGACCCAGGCCTAGGAGAAGGAGAAGAAGGGACAAAGCCTGGGGAACCAGGCTCAGAGTTAGAGGAAGAACAAGCCAAACTGGGAGAGAGAGGACGAATATAGGCGAAAGGAGAAGATGAGATACGAGGAGGAGAGGCAGGAGTTGCCAGCCTAGGGCAGCAGGGTTCAGCATGAGGACAACCATCAGTTTGTGTCCTTTGATCCACCAGGATAGGAGGCAGAGGCGTCTGTACAATGTGAGAGAGCAAGAGAGGATGCTCAGGGAGTGTAGGGGAATACAGTCGTTCCAGGAAAGAGCATAACTCCTGAGTAAGATGACGCAGGTGATAACGGCGATAACTGGCCATGACCTCAGCAGGAACAGGCCTCCTATAGGGAGTAGACCAGTGTGACCTGGTGTGTCCAGGCCGAATTGGCTGACTCTGAGGTTGGGAATCTAAGGGAAAAAAGAGAGTAGCCCTGATAAGAAATAGAGGAACTAAGGCTTAAAGTATGCAATGAGCAAGCCCAGTCTGAAGGCCAGGCTGAGATCATAGTAAAGTTCAAAAGTTTAGCAAAGCTTAAAAGAGTCAATATTAAGGACTCCAGCAATATACAAAGTAGCAACAAGGCTTAGCAACAGTAACAATACAATACAGTTTAACCAAGTAGAAGTAGGGACTTATGACATAGTTAAACTTATAAAGTTAACATGTAATCATTAACATATAATCAGTAAACACTTTTAAAATAGTAATAGCAGAAATGAGGAAAAAACTTACTCATTGTAGCTGAAGAGAGGATTAATCCACGAAACTTCTGTCATGAAATGCTGAGCGACAAATGTAATACCAACTAGGAAGCAAAGCTCTCTTGAGCATATTTTTTAATAACAATAACAAAAAAGGCTGAAAATAATAGGAAATCAGGAAGGATGGAAAATCCATATAAGGGCATATGAGCAAGGGTTAGGTGATAATTCTGGAAAATAAGGGGAATTCAGAAAGGCAGGACATGAAGTCACTGAGGAGGCCTATGAGGTAATTCAGGGAAATAAGGGGATTTCAGAAGAAGCATGTAAATTATCAGGCGGGGCATCAGAGTACAACTTGAAACATAACGGGAACTTGTCTGAAAGTAGGTAGAATCAAAAAGGAGGCGCTTAGAAGCGCCAGGGTATATATCGAGGGGAAATTTCGAGGGGAAGTTCAGTTCTTTTTCGTGGAGCAGCTCAGACGGTGAAGCCATTTTTTGGGATGCTGCAGCTCCTTCATTTTTGATACTTCAGGTCTTTTGTTTTGCAAGGGAGAATTTTTCGGTTACTTGTGAATGCTCTTTTTGTTTTTTCATTTGTTCCTTTTTGACTTAGTAATTTTTGCTTTCCTTGAGCTCAATGGAATGGATGACTGACTGACTGCAATAAAGAAGTTTTTGCTCATTCTCATCCAGGTCTGAGGAGTTCTCACTATTACTTCGATATTAATCATAGTGTAATTAGAAGGATTTAGTCAAAGTAAATGATAATACAGTTATAGTTATAAGTATAAATCACCCTTATGATATGTCAGCTTGGAGGCGGGCTCAAAAGTTCAGACTGTGAGACCTAAACCACACCAAAAGCCATACAGTGTATCTTCCACCTCTCTGAATTAGATGAGCAGAGATGGACTCATCAAACAGAAACTTTCCCCATACTGTAGTGAAACGTGTCCTGAGTAAGCAATTGAGTACACAGCAGTTTTCAGCAACCAAATTAATTTGCATGTGAATAAACTGTAGTACGAATTTAGGGACATAGAGGTCAGCTGACAAAACCCGAACTGTGACTGGTGGTGAAAGTGACATAACATTATTAATTTAGCTAAGCTAAGACATTGCTGATATATGAAGGAAATATCAGCCTCAGGTCTTGGGAAATTTAAAATGACCTGATAATAATATATATAGCTGTGGGTGATTAGGAAGATCCCTGGCAGTTGTGGGGGATTGCCGACTTGTGAGGGGCAGAAGTCGCTGGTATTTTTTTACACAGACCAGGAACAGATGAGGCCATCACACCTAAAACGTGTCCATAATAGTTAAAATAATAAAAGTCAATTTGTCCAAACACTTTTGTACTGTTGCTGATTTACAATACTGGAACTATAGCTGGAGGAAGAATATAATAACTCAGTGAGCCTATACACAAACTCTCTATTCTCACCATTGTTGTCTGGTCTCGCTGTTATGTTTGACGTACCTTCCTTTTTTGTTATAAAGAAATATATAATGCCTATTTGTAGATTTTAATATTTAATGGCCTGGTAAACCAATGGTACTGTCTAACCTGTTGACAAAATAATATATCATCTCCCACTTGTAAGTTGCTTTGGATAAAAGCGTCTGCCAAATGAGTAAATGTAATTTGAATAGACAATAAGCTGATGGCTTATTGCGATGGCTTATGACTCTTTAATCGAGTGTGCTGGCTTTAAACATTTGCCTATAGTTGTCATTTTACGTTCCATTTTTTAACCACCATACTGTTCATGTCCCTACAGAATTCTGATAAAGAAAACAAGTGTCCAGAGAAAAGAAAAATAACAGGAAATACTCAACTTGTAAAAAAGAAATTGGTATGTGGTTGTGGTACAATAATGTAATGTGCATGTCCATGGTGTGATGATAAGGTATTTTAAACTAAAACCTGATGCCCTGTAGTCAGCGTTTCCAATGAGCAGATTTCAGCACTCAAAGAAGAGATTCTGGATTTGTAGGCAAGGTTTGGTTGGATGGAGGTGCGTTTAAATAAGAAAGCCTCATCTCTTCCACCGACAGGTGATCAGTCTACATCCACAGAAAGTCCTGCTGATGTTTCTTTATCAAGCCCAACACCTTTGGACACACAGGAACACTACCAACAGTCATTTGAAAATTTGTCATCTCTTGTTCACCAGTCTGTTCCCAGAGCCCATTCGACATCCCTTAGTGGACACTTTCCATCAGAGGCCTCCACAGCCTTAATTGACTGCACTCATCAGCTGCCAAATGATCCAGAACATGTTTAGTCAGTTTGCTTGTCTTACACGTGACAAACAGTTGGCAACAAATTCTATGCTTAATTGCAACAATCTACCTGTTCAAGAGTATTCTGCATTTTCTCCTCTGCCAAACACATCACAATTATGTACTTTAGCAATGTCATCTTTCTGTTTGAGACTGCCTGAAACACCAAGGGGGTTTTTACACAGTCACTTCATGCGTTTTCTGTGATCCGATAGCCATCCGATCGTAAAAAGACCAGGTGTAAATGCCCTCTGAAATGGTTTCGAAACGGATATAAATCGGATCGTACAAACCCCTTCAGGAGGTGGTCTGGGACACATTTCAGATGAAACTGGACAGGCGTAAATGAATGTGGTTGTTCAAGCCACATACGTCAGCGCTATACTCCTCCCAAATGGAAGTACGTCACTCGCAGGTGACTCGCGAGTCGTGCATCGCGCCAGAAACAAATATGTTTTCCCACCAGCACTGGCTCCGATCTTAAAATGCACTGCTGCCACCAGCGAAAATGCAACAAATAGCAAATGCATACACCAAAGCGTGTTCCATTTCAATTACCCTGGAAATGAGGTAAAATATATTTGCATTTTGTGCGGGAGTAAAAAGATCGGATTGATATCCGATTCGCCAAGACGCATTTACAGATGTGGCATTTTAAAAAGCCGCGAGAACCTCCGGTATTCAGCGAGACTCTATCGAAGGGGGGTCAAATGTTTGGCGCGGGAAATTCAAAAACCTCTAGAGGGCAGTTGTGTTTCATGAAGGCTGACGAGTCGACAATATGTGATTTTTTTTTTTGCCAGTTACATAAACAGTCACATCTGCCGCAGAGGTGGGAAAAAATTATACTTCTAGGAGTAGTTTTAAATCATTATACTTTTTACTTTTACTTGAGTAGATTTGTGAAGAAGAAACTGTCCTCTTACTCCGCTACATTAGGCTACTATGAGCTCGTTACTTTTCTTTTTACCTCTTTGGTATTCTACGCATCAATTTAATTGTTTTATTTTGACAGAGAGAGAAATTTCCGCTAAGGCTCTACCACGTGACTGTGTTTCACCAATCAAACGTAGTTGTGCAGTCTCGTCACGTTACCATACACACTCTCAGCGGCGGGACGGGTTAGTTACTGTAGCAAAAATATTTGTGAAACTCTTTATATTTATTTGTGGATCACAGTATATTTATTCAGAATAATGAAACAATTCTGACCCCATAGAAGTTTCATAGTGACATCACTGAATTCTTTTTTTTGTCAAATAGTTTGTTTCTGCATGTTTTCACACAAGCACACGCATGTTTTTTACGTTGACCGGAGTGCAGTTTTCTGTTCAGCATGCCTGGTACATGTAGTATGAAATGTGTGTGTTTCCTTCTGTTGTTCTGTCACTGGAGACACACACAGTTGATGAGAATTTATGGGCTGCCTCGTTCTAGTTTAATTTATTTCACTGTTTAAACGAGTGTTCTCACTGATACTTTTGTGATTCGTGGAGTTTTGACAAGTTTTATAGCCTTGATATCAAGGGCGTCGATTTGGGTAGGGACGGTAGGGACATGTCCCTACCAATATCCAAGGAACACTCAATTGTCCCTAGCGATAATTTGACCACATATATTTATACATAACCACTGATATCTGTCTGTGTATTGTGCTTTTTTACTTATTTCATTTAATATTCATCCAGGAATCATTAAATAAGATGAAAATATTTTACAACGGCGTCTGTAAAAAATAGCGCAACTTGTGGAACACAAACAGTTAATAGATTTACCCCCTTCAATGAATCCCGCCTCTATAACTCACCTCTCTAAAAGGATTGGCCTTTGCCTTTTTTGAGTCCTCCCTCTCTAACCCACGTCACTGTTTGATTGGCTTTGTCTTTCTCGCTAATGTGTTGAGGTCGGCTGCAGCTAGATTCCGTTGTATGAAGCAATATGCAACGTGATTATGCAGGCTACCAGTATGTGAGGAAGAAAGTATTCTTATAACAACAGTTTTATGCACAAAATACGGGGAATGTTGTCCCCACCAATGTCAAATAAATTATGTCCCCACCAATGTCAAAATCAAACTTTCGCCATTGCTTGATATTGTGTCTTATTCAAAAGTGGTGACAGAAAAAAAACTCAGCACCCCCAACGTGAAACCTCTTCCCCTGTCACAATCACATCATAATCAAAATTAATAATTATTATAAATTATAAATTTATATACTATAAATACAATATAATATATAAATTGTAAATATTATTATTTTAGTTTTCTAAGTCATTTTTTATATATTTTATAAAATACAATGTTATCTAAATACAATATATGATGCTGAGGTATTTTTTTTAATTAAAAATAAGCTCATCTTCATGTTCTCTGAAATATAAACACTGTTTAATACATGATTTTTAGTCTGATTGCATTGAGCATATCGCAATATAGAGGTTGTTCTTATGTAGTTATGTACCAATGTAGCATTGTTTGTCTGATTATTTGCCATTGAGGCACACTGTATCACAATAGAGAGATTAACAACCTCCGCGGCACACATCGATTGACACGAGATCAATGTAACGCATTGAGAGTGATAAACTTTTGAATGGCTCTCGCGGAACTTTGATGTCATAGATTGATTTGTCTGCGCAGTGCTGCATGCAGTCAAATACATGTAAACTATACGCCTGTTTCATTACGTTCAGGCCCCTATACTCGCAATTTATTCATTTATTAACAATAAAATCATGTCCCTGTGTGCACGTGTAAAATAAAATATGAATTATTTAAAAAAATTATGCATTATTTATAAAAATTAAAATATGTATTATTTATGTATGTCTCCCCACAGTCTTTATTTTAGCTGCTTCATAACATTTATCCTTGATAGACCACTGTCACAACCCCCAATACTAATCGATTCAATAGAAAACTGTTTTTTCCTGTTTTCACCATGTTGTGGGATGCTTGCAGTTACTTTGTTTAAATGCTATTTCCTGCGTAACTTACAGGGTATTTCAGATGAATGTTTACAACTTATAAAAGATGGGTTGATATCGCATAACTTAATGACATAGGTTGATATAACCAACTTAAATTTACAGCAATAAGTGGAAAGTTTCACGTACTGTAATCAACAAATGGTTAATACAAAAGCACAAGCTTTTTCCTGGCATGTAATCTAATCTAATACTGTAGGCTACCAAAATACAACAACAATAACACAATTATAAAGCTTTTATTTGTTGAAAATGGTCATACAAGTAGACAGACTATTAAAGCATTAAAAATACTGTACAGCTACATTCCAGTGTGTCCACCATGATTCTTCACTACAACTGGAAGAACTTTAAACAATCTGTTGATGTACTTGCTGCATGCCTTTTCTGTAAGTTCCTCAAACCAGAATTTGTTTATGGCAGCAATTAACTCAGATTTTGAGGTTGGTTTTGCTTCTTTCCGAATATAATCTTTCAAAGCATGCCACACCATCTCAATGGGATTCATATCCGGGGATTCTGGTGGAGTCTTTACCCAGTTAATACCTTCTGTGGCAATGACTCTACTTGCAGCAGTGTGCTTCGGATCATTGTCCTGGAAAAAACGATCGTGGACTCCAAAGGTTTGCCGAATATATGGGGAAGCAGTTTCTTTAATAATAGCGTCTTCGAAGAAAGTACGATCCATAATCCCCTCAAAGATTGCGATAGGTCCTGGTCCAAGTCTGGATATTGCTCCCCAAACATGAACTTTCACAGGATGCTTTGGTTTAAACACACGTCTTTCTGCCTTACGGAATGACATGGTGGCAAAGCGATCTAAGGCCACAGTTGTTTCATCCGTAAAAATGACATCGTTAAATGTCTCCTTCTCTGCAATCCATTTTTGTGCTTGCTCAAGTCGCTTCTCTTTACTTTTATCTCTGATCATGGGACAGTGATAAGTTTTACCATACCTCCACCCAAGTGTTTGTCTGACCTTGCGGATGGAACGCTCACTGATGTCCACTGCTTTGTCACGCCATAGCTGTTTTTTCACAGAGCTTGCCGCCATTTCATCATTTTGGCTAGTTATGTTCTCTATGTATGCAACATACAACACGCATGTCCCTGAAAACAAAAGCAAAACATGAAATACATATAGGACAACGGACACAACAAATATGTGTCATAGTAGAGTTAGTGATAGCACCCAAGAGGTAACTTACTGAGTAATTTTGCGAGGTTTGCGTCTGATGGTTGTTCGTTCTTTGTAATGTCTTCTGATGGTGCCCAGTGTTGCGTATACACCGACAGAATTCAGATGGCAGTTTATTTCCTGAGTTGATTTTCCAGCAGATCTCATCGCCCTGATGTCTTGGGAATGAAGCTTGCTTATCTTGGTCATTTTGAAATGTCTTCAATCTACGTACACGTGGAAGGACTGCATTTATCTACAGAGATCTCACAGTGTCAGTAGGGGTGTGGAATAAGTGAGAATGGAAAATCGTAGATTACTTTGATGGCCCATTAAACTAACCCTGCGCAAATTTGCGTAAATTCCTTGGACCTCACACCTACCTGTGAGGCCTGGCACATTTGCATTTGTTCAGTCAGAGTAGCTCAGATCCAAGGCAGGCCAAAAATCTGTGTGCGACATGGAATAAAATGAAAACTTGCTAACACTTCAATCTCCAATGTACTGTATGTTTGTAGACAAATGTCATATGCGAAGTTATGATCCATGGCTTTTGACATACACATACAGAATTTTTTTATTTTACAAACACATAGTTCAACAAAAATAGACATAATTTGGAACAATCCTGGTAAATTTCAGGCAAATATGTGGAAGGAAACCCAAGTTATGACACATTAAACTTTACAGATGAGTCAAATAGACCCCAGGTCTGCACAAGGGTTATATAAATATGATATGTACTATGGCAATGGTACCTTAGCACACAATTTTTTTATATAAATAAAACAGACCGAAAAATAGGCCATGAAGGTTTCTGTCACACACAGAGTTTTGGCCTGCCTTGGATCTGAGCTACTCTGAATGAACAAATGCAAATGAGCCAGGCCTCAGAGGTGATGGGGTGTTTGCACAACAAAAGCAGGAGAACAGTGGAGCTGTAGGGGTGGTTAGTAGGTGTGAGGTCCAGGGATTTTATGCAAATTTGCCCAGGGTGTTTAATAGTTATCAATTTAATATGAGTAGATTTGAATAGAAAACAGTACAGAATTATTTATAACCGTAAACAAAAATATTGAGTAGATTTGAAAAAGATAAACTCCCTAATGTGTAAATAGTACTAATCAATGCAATTAATTAAATCTAAATATTCCTTTCTGTCAGAAATATATTATATATATATATATATACTAGAAATATATAAATATATATATACTAGAAAATACATTTATTGTTTTTGTAGCTAATAAATCTATTTTAAATCTATTGTATATAAATCTATTTTAGCCTACACTGGTAAAAATGATGTGTTGGATATACTTAAAATATGTATGCACACTTTTCAAGTAAACCCAACTTGGAAAATAATTACTTGAAATTAACAAGAAAACCGTTGTTATATGTACTTAAATTTTTGGGTACACTCAACATTATTTAAAGTATGTAACATGATAGAATCTACTAAGTAAATGCAAGTTAACTTAAAAATTTAAGCTCATACTGCACTGCTGCTTGAATGGGTTAAACACAGAGCACAAATTCCTAGTATGGGTCACCATATGTCACTTCACTAAAATAAATTACACAAGCAAATCACACAAAATAAAGCATTTCACTTTATTTTTTGAAACAGGCTGCAATGCAATGGTGAAGCCTAAAACCACACATCATGAATGTACAACAAATGTGTCACATTAACAAATGAAAGTTCACTTCCAACAGGACACTTCCTTCATGCTGCCCCCTTTGCAATACTTTCTTGCTCTGAACTAGGAGAAGAAACAGTTTTATACTTAGTATGAATAGGCAAGACATTGCAGTGTCTTACTAACATAGACCTTTTCAGTAAAAGATTGTATATACTAAAAAGACCTAATATTCCATGGACCAGGGTGGGAACAGCTTCGTCCGAATTATCTTAATGCAAACGTGCCAACGCGATGCATGGTCATATTCCTCTGAAATAAACAAATTAACCACTAGAACATTCATTCGATGGAGGCACACTGCTTTTAGCAGTCACACAGTCACGTGCACACTCGTTCCTCCTTTCATACAATAACTTACTTGTACAAATTAGACTTTCATAAGTATTTAAGTATTTAATGTCAAAAACTCAAAATCAAATATTTTGCTTAGTTTATAGAAAGTTAAGCTTACCTCTTTCCACCGTCTTCACATGTGCATCACCAGATGGATGCAGTTTTTTCCAGATTTGCATATCATGTGGCTCGGTCATATACTTAAAATATTATGTTATAATTACTTCGTTTTGATGCAATCTTAATATATTTTGGCGTGACTTATGTTATTTTGATTACATTTAGGCATACACTTAATAACTTATATATTTATGTTACAGACACTATATATGCTAAGTAGAGGTTGGAAAGTTAAAATTTTGTAAAAGACAGGATTAACGAGCTTCTCCGAAAGAAGCGATTAAGTTTTCCACTTGTTTAAAATGCTGTGAATATTTTTTTTGAATGGTGAATGGTAAATGGTTGGGTCAATAAAAAAAATCTTTTATAACATTGTAGTTTGTGAATCATTCAGAAAAAAATGTTAAAACTAATTTTATATAAATATTTTTATTTAAAATACTTATATTTAAAAATTTTAAAATGTAATTGATCGAGTTAAATAGACATATGCAAATAAATCATCTCTGTACCAATAAATCATTCACTAACAAATTTTAATGTAGTTTTCTCACAATTCTGATGTAATGTGAAGTAAAATAAAAAATCTAAAAATTTTAAATGTAAATTAATAATATAAACATATTATACAATCTTAAAAATCCTTTGAGTGTTTTACCCTCTGGAGTCAGATTTGCCACTGGCGCCCAAACGTGCTTTTTTTTCAGAGGCCGGCAAAAAGAGCTTAACTGCTCTGTCATATTTGATCAAACAAGTCAAAGTATTACATCATTTAAATCTGTACAGGGTCTACTTTCATTTGTGTATGCTCACTATATAAACAAAACGTTGTATTTTTTTTAAATGAATAAAATAATTAGGGTGCGCCGTCTGTCGCCTTTGTCTGCATGATCTTCGTTTAGAAACACGTCATTAAAAAGCGCTGAAACTCGGCCAATATCTGACACACGGTAATAAAAAATATATCTTTAGACAGCTTAAAGTAGCTATGTAGTTTTAGAATAAGATGGAGAAATAAAAAACATATGTTTCAAATGAATAGAAATCATGTGAAACCAAGTAGAGGCACAGAATTTCAGCTCAAGTCATTAACACCCCCCCCCCCCCTTATTCACAGGTAAATAGTTCACACGATGAGTCACATGCCCCCCGGACAGTGGCTAGGATTTGAGGAACCTGTAATGTATTGTGTTATTGTTTTTGTTGCACTTTTTTTTTTTTTAAATATTTATTTATTTATTTAATGCATATTATTGTAGCCCTACAGGCTAGGATTTGAGTAACCCTACTCTAGTGTTTTGTTTTTATACTGTACATACTGTACTGTATTGTTTTATTGTTATACAAGTACCTTTTAATGCTGTCCTTGCTAATGTGTATTTTAAATAATCCACAACGGAAACACATTCTTTCTTGTAGTACTGTACAGTACTTCTCACTCAGATCCTGGCTCAGTGATCCACAGCTCATTGTGTAATCCACAGCTTATGGTATTATGGTATTACACATATTATGGTAGCCCTGTTTGTGCTGAATACAGTGTAATAAGTCTTTTGTCAATAATATATTTGAAAGCAACTAAAAAGAACCAAAAGTAAGAGCATTTTAAAAATCTCTCAAGGGGTCCAAAACACCCTCAGACTCCAGAGGTTTAAGAGAAACAGGGTTCTTATGTGCCACCTGGTGGATATTCTATGAAGCGAAACACATTAAGGTGATTGCTAAGATAGCCCCCCCCAACAGACTTGCAGAATGCGGCGGCATACTGCGGCACTATTTAGCGAATGCAGAAACCACAGAAAACGCATGAAGTGACCAGGTGTAAAAACCCCCAAGAAACGCTTCATTCTCAACAACTATGTTCGCCGAGCTTTTCATTCTACCTAATGTGCTTTTAAACCATGTGTCACTGGAGAAACAACTGTATGTGGATTCAGCAGGATCAGATGGTAGACCAAGGGCAGATTGTTTCACTATTGGGCTGTTCAAAAGGTTAATTTTCCTTTCAGTTTATCAGAACTGAGGAGGTTCTTCATCCATGTCAAATTGCGTTATGTTTCCTGTGAAGCTGTGCAAAAACATATTTGTTTGTTTTTTTGTTTTTAAGCAGTGTCTCAGCTTAACAGAAAGTCAGACAGTGGCTTTGGATAACATTGCATTGCTGAAAACAGCCACATTCTCCAATATTAAAAGGATATGCAGACTTATGCAAACAGTTATTGCCTTTCCTGAATGTTCCCACGTGGAAAGAACCTATATAAACATATATGTTTCAATATAGGTTTTGATATATGTGACATATATAAAATTGGCCATTTTCCTATATTATATGTGCATATATGCGTGCATATATGCGTGCATATATGCCCACATATATGCGTGCATACATATACAGGTACATATATGCACGTATATTATGCACCTATATGTTCACCTATATAATAGTAAAATTAAAATCCATAGCTGCTAGGCAACACAAATAAAAGTCCAAAATATATAAATGTACATTATGTATTTACAAGAACAATCAAATAGTACAAGAACAAAAATAAGACAAAAAACTTAACAGAAAAAAAAAAATATCTTTTTGCTCTTCTCAGCTCCGTGAGCTTCGAATTAATAGATGTGCCTATCTGCCCTCGGTCTAGAGAAGACAAAATAATAAGACATTATTATTATTATACTATAGGTTTCATCAGGACTTGTGTCTTATAAAAAACACTATACAAATAAGATTCCCTTATCCCCCATAAAAATCTTACTCATCATGAATGTATTGTAATGTAACAACACACACAGGACGCAGACTGGTGGTGTACCTCATTCTTTGAAAGTCTGTCATGACCCTCCTCCTGGTGCTTGTATTTGGAAGCCCCTCCCTTTTTATTGTCAACCTTAAGAGAGAGAAACAAATTGATTAGCCCAACTCTTATTAACTTATTTTACACCACCTTGCATATACCTCTTGTCAACAAAGCACATAAAATCATCATAGACGACACAATTACAAATCTACACACATGCCTACACATTAAGAAACAAGAGAGAGAGAGAGAGATAACCAAGTCAGTTACCTTTTACGTTGAAGCCTTCTCATTCGGCCCCTGCTGCTCACTGTACTTTGATGTGAGGACGTTTTATTTGCCATTGTGTGCCATCTTTCTCCATCTCGATCAGTTTAATTTGGAGAGTTTTTTCAAGTTCTGGTGCAATAAAATTTAAATGTTATCATGAACTGCAAACGTTTGTCTAATCATGTTTACCAAATCTAACATTATTGGACTAAAGCAAATTAGCATACGGCTAACATGAAAGCTAAGCTATATTCAGGTACCTAGCAAGATTCATTTTATACTTCTTTAAGTACGGCAAAACCATTTAATGTGGTATTTAACTACATAACGTCAGGTAAAGTTTGCGTGTAACTTACTTGCCACGCGAATAATTCTGGCTCGGTGCATCGGCCGGTTGGCGGCCTTTTCACCATTCCAGCTTCTCGGTTTTATTAGTCCTTTCAAAAAAGTCTCTAACTGAAAAATTCCGGACACAGCCGAGGGGCAAAATACTATGGACCCCTCTATCCTCACCCTCAGTCCATTCAAGTAGGACATAGCGGCTCTCCAACGCTTTTATCGCCATTTTACTCCCAGTCATTATCTTTCTGCGACAAAAATGAAATACAGCGCGCTGGACGCATGCGGATGACGTCATCAACTACGCGACGCTGTAGCGGTCGATCTGAGCTTGCCAGTATAAATAACGTTATAGAAATAAGACGCAAGAAAAGCATTAGAATGGATCCACAGTTGCCAAAATGAGATATGAGCTACAAAATGATCCTGCCATTAGCTATATAGAAGACATATCTTGTATGTATAGGGCTTATATGTGGATATATGTGAAGCAATAGTATACGCATATATGCACCTCACTTTTGCCTATATGCGGCATATATACGCATATATGCAGCATATATATTGCCATATATGTGCATATATGCAGCATATAGATTCTTTCCATGTGGGTTAACCTAAATTACTAAAATTTAGTTTAACATTCAGCAATGTATATTTATTGAATCAGAAACTAACAAGATTTATAACTTTTTGTATTCAGAAAAGATCTTTAAATGCCTTTAGTAAAGAAAAAAAACAGATCATTATCAGATTTTGTTCTCACTGTTGGGATTTTTGTTATTTGGCTGTCTTGTTTAAATGAAAGTAGAATGCAGGTAGGGACATGCTGGAACAGGTTTGGACCTCTTAGTTCCACTGAAGAGAAGTTATAATGCTACCTAATACAATACCATCCTTTACAATTATATCAATTCAACAGTTTGGGTCCAACATGTAAACAGTGATATGTATCTTACATCTTTATATGCAAACAGTAAAAGATTTATTCTTTCAAAGTATGATGTAAAACCCCATCAAGCATATGTATACAGTAATTCCACAGTTAGAGGACATAAAAAAATCACAAATTAATATCATACTTATAATGAAAAATATAATGGACGGTGACAGAAAATTCATACTTGCCGGTGTATATTTACACATAAATAAGTTTCTTTAGAATCTGTACATATGTCACTGTTGTAAACTTTTTCCAGAGAAGACCAGGAGACTTGGATATCCTTGTGCAGTAGTCTTTATTGTAGATACACGATGGAACGAGTCTGCAAGTCAGAGTACAAAACATGAAAGGATTCAACAGCCCCCACACCAGATCCTGGAATTTCACCCTTAATCCCATTAACATAACAGTCATGCTCAGACCTTGAATCAAATGGCCAACTTAAACAATGGGACAAATGGCACAAAGGGACAGATGATAACCTCAGTTACCTAGCCCCTTTCCTTTCATATTAATGAGATACAGAAACCACAAGTCTAAAGTAATGTTTGAATTTAACTAGCATTGTAACTTGATTTGGCTTCTACATGATACACTAAAATATGCTAGAACTAAGAGGAAATAAAACAATGACTTCAAATTATTTATTTATTACAATTATTAATTTTCCCACATCATCAACTAGTTTCATGTGAATGTAACATGGGTGTGGCAGAAGTTAAATATGCAGGAAAAACAGGCTTTATATTAATGATTAACACTTGCATACTTGTTCAACACCGGCCTATACACACATGCACACACGCACACTGTATCCGTACTGCATCAATACACACGGGACTATACACACACACTGCATTTAATTTAAAATAACAATCTATCTGACAATAAGCTATCGGTACCACAGGACATTTCTGTATCTGTACAGTCCGTTGCACCTTAACATGTTACATAATATTACATGTATATAATACTTTATATATATTATTTATATTTATACTTATACATACATATATGTATGGTCATATATATGTCTAGTAGTACACTGTGTGTACTGACTATGTATGAACACATTGCATCCTTTCCACATTTTCCACATTTGCACATTTCAATGGTACTGAGCATTTTGCACATTTTTTTTAACCTGTCTGTAAACTGTTCTATTTATGTTTCTACTATTGTATGTAAATGGTTCTGCAATTTCTAGAGCTCGCTCCCAAGAATTTCACTCACCAAGGCACATGTGCCGTGGTGATGTGACAATAAAGGTGACTTGACTTGACTTGACTTGCATAGAAAGGAGGTGACGCAACTCAAACTGCACACTCTGGCAATATAAAGAGATAAACAGTAATCTGTCAGTCAGGATGTTAGTTCAATAGAACAATACATTTTAATAGGACATAAGTGTTTAGCACAAAACTATGGATAATTGAAAACATTTTTATAATCCCACTAACTGATATTTTTCCTTGCCAAACTCATCTTTAAATGGACTCTACATTCAGTTTTCTGTGAAACTGCTTTGTGACAATTCTATAATGCAATTTATAAATAAAACTGAATTTAACTGAATAATTTAAATAGGCGGTTCTAAATATTTTCTCAGAGTAAATATTAGTATACATTTGAACAGATGTCTAGAAAACTAAATGACATAGTGATAATTAACATAGTGATAATTACCTGTCTTCCTAAAGATTTGCATGTTATGTGACTGCACATTCTGTCTAGATTTTGTTCGGTTTAGAAAATAACCTAAAAGTCAGGTGACGATAAAAAGCTGCAGGGTGAGAAATCTCAGCTATGTACATCATAAAACGTCTGCTGAATACAGCAACTCATTCACCACAGGCCACTTTGTTGTTTTTAATTTACAAAGGTAGCATTTTACACAAAGGTTGAACAATTGGTGCAGCCAGAACCTGTAAAAGACAAAACCCAACCCAGCTTCACAATGTTGCTGACAACAGATAAGACTAATTGTTCTACAGTTCTCTTTGACATCGTAATTGCTCTAAAAAGAACACATTTTCCATCCAGAGTTTACACCCGCCAACCTGTGAGATGAATAGTGTTCACCTGCAGCAGCAAAGGAAAAACATATAAACAAATAAATTACATTCATGATCCAACAATCTGTTCTGACCTTCAGTCATTTGTTTTATTTCTGTGCTGCCCTCTTGTGTCTTCTGATGGTGAAGGCGAAAAAACGCTCTGCCATTTCTACATCAAGCTATTATCGATGCTGTTGCTAGGAAATTCCACCCTTCCTTGCATGACTGGAAGCTTGTAAGAGACAGAAGTAACTCAGAAAGAAGCAATTAAGTTTTCCTCTTTTTTAAAATGCTGTAAATATATTTTTTAACTTGTATGATACAACGTTGAAACAAATGGTGAATGGTAAACGGTTAAAAAGGGTCAATAAAATAAATGTTTTATGACATTGTAATTTGTGAATCATTCAGAAAAAAATTTAAAAACTAATTTTATTCAATGCAATTCAAGTTTATTTGTATAGCGCTTTTTACAATAGACATTGTCTCAAAGCAGCTTTACAGAAAATAAACATAGAGCAGAAGGTAAACATAATTAATGATAAAGAAAATAACAATAATAAAAGTAAAAGAATTGACAGAATAAAAATTCTAGATTATTATTAGATGTATATTGTTCACAATGTGTATGTATTTATCCCCTATGGGCAAGTCTGAGGTGACTCAGGCAGCAGTGGCAAGGAAAAACTCCCTTAAATTGGTAAAGGAAGAAACCTTGAGAGGAACCGGACTCAAGGGGGAATCCATCCTCATATGGGTGACACTGGGGGTGTGATTGTAATATACAGTCAGATAAATGTTGTATTGGTGTAAGGATCATGGACTTCGGATCTCCTTAGTATCACAGAGTCTAACTGGAGATGTCTCAGGAGTCGGCCTCGGCTCATTGGACGTCCAAAGGCTTCGTCCTACAGAGGACGTTGGGAGCTGGTACAGTGTCTGGATGCCTCGGGATGGGTACAAAGAGAGAAGCAGTGGAAAGGGATTAACATATCTGCTGTTCATAAAAATGTGCAGGTCTGATGTACTGGTGCATGATATTATGGGATGTATTATGTGTACGCCTGACTAAAGAGATGAGTTTTTAATCTACGTTTAAACTGGGAAAGTGTGTCTGAGCCCCGAACACTATCAGGAAGACTATTCCAAAGTTTGGGAGCTAAATAAGAAAATGCTCTACTAACTTTAGTAGATTTAGATATTTTGGGAACTAGCAGAAGTCCTGAGTTTTGTGATCTCAGAGAGCGTGAAGGATTGTAACGTGTTAGAAGACTAGTTAGATACATGGGAGCTAAACCATTAAGAGCCTTGTATGTAACTAGCAGCAGTTTGTAATCAATTCTAAACATAACAGGTAGCCAGTGTAGAGATGATAAAATTGGGGTTATATGGTCATACTTTCTTGTCCTAGTGAGAACTCTGGCAGCTGCATTTTGGACTAACTGTAACCTATTTAGTAAAGATGCAGGACAACCACCTAGTAATGCATTACAATAGTCCAGTCTAGAGGTCATGAAGGCATGAACTATCTTCTCAACATCAGATACAGACAGGATGTTTCTCAGCTTGGTGATATTTCTAAGGTGAAGAAGGCTGTTTTGGTAGTATGAGCGATATGATTTTTAAAAGACAAGTTGCTGTCTATTATAACACTGAGGTCTTTCACTGTCGAGCTACTAGTAACAGTACATCCCTCTAAATGGAAGTTAAATTGTGAGAGTTTCGGTGCACTTGTTTTTGGACCTATGAGTAGTATTTCTGTCTTATCAGAGTTTAACAACAGAAAATTGCAGCTCATCCAGTCTTTTATCTCTCTATGGCATTGAGTTAATTTTGACAATGTGGCTATTTCATCTGCTTTTCATGAGACATATAACTGTGTGTTGTCAGCATAACAATGAAAACTAATTCCATGTCTTCTAATAATGTTCCCTAATGGAAGCATGTATATAAAGAAAAGCAGAGGTCCTAGCACTGATCCTTGAGGGACCCCATAATTAACTGGTAATAAACTGGAGGATTCACCATTTAATTCTACAAAATGGTATCGGTCTGACAGATAGGATCTAAACCAACTTAAAGCCTGTCCATGAATACCTGTGTAATTTTGTAAGCGATCTAGAAGAATGTTGTGGTCTATAGTGTCGAATGCAGCACTAAGGTCAAGTAGAACTAATAGTGACATACAGTCTTGGTCCAAAGCCAAGAACAAGTCGTTTGTAACTTTAACAAGTGCAGTTTCTGTGCTATGATGGGGCCTGAAACCTGACTGAAACTCTTCAAGGATGTTGCTCTCCTGTAAGAAGGAGCTCAGTTGAACAGACACAATCTTTTCTAGTATTTTAGACATAAACGGAAGATGTGAGATAGGTCTGTAATTTGATAGTTCATTAGGATCTAAGTTAGGTTTTTTGATGAGTGGCCTAATGACTGCCAACTTAAAAGACTTCGGGACGTAATGAGGAGTTAATGATATTAAGAAGAGGCTCACCAGCTTTATGTAACACTTCTTTCAGTAGTTTAGTTGGGATGGGGTCTAGTGAACATGTTGTTGATTTAGCTGTAGTAATAAGTTTATCTAACTCTTCCTGTCCTGCACTTGTAAAGCTGTGTAAAGCCTTAGGTGAGATTGTGTCACTGGTTGCTCTCATATGTTGAGCGTCACCTATTTTATTCCTGATACTTTCGATTTTATCAGTGAAGAATCTCATAAAGTCCTCACTACTGAACTGTGATGGAATAGTGTGTTCAGATTTCTGTTTTTTTGTTAAACTAGCCACTGTGCTAAATAAAAACCTGGGATTATTCTGGTTATTTTCTATGAGTTTGCTCAGGTGCTCAGCCCTAGCAGCTTTTAGAGCCTGTCTATAGCTGGACATACTGTCCTTATACGCAATTCTAAAAACCTCTAATTTAGTTTTTCTCCATTTCCGTTCGAGGTTACGGGTCTCCCTCTTGAGGGTGTGAGTATGACTATTATACCATGGTGCAAGTGTTTTATCTCTAACCTTCTGTAATCTGACTGGGGCAACAGTGTCTAATGTGCTAGTGAATATAGCGTCTATGCTGTTAGTCATTGCATCTAGGTCGTTTGAGATTAAGGGTACAGTAAGATGTCCAGACAGATCAGGCAGGTTATTTGTGAATCTGTCTTTGGTGGTCGGAATAATGGTTCTACCGAGTCGATAATGTGGTGAGACACAGTTAGTCTGTTCTATAGGTAGTGTGTACATTATGAGGTAATGGTCTGTGATGTCATCACTTTGAGGTATGATATCTATATCAGTGACATCTATTCTGTGTGATATTATTAAATCTAGTGTGTGGTTACGTCGATGAGTTGCACTAGTGATGTTTTGTTTGAGCCCAAGTGAGTTTAGTATGTCCATAAATGTGAGTCCTAAAGCGTCGTTTGTGTCATCAACATGAATGTTAAAGTCTCCTACAATTAATGCTTTGTCAAAGTTAACCAATAGGTCTGAGAGAAAATCTGTGAACTCTCTGAGAAAAACTGTGTAGGGCCCTGGGGGTCTGTACATAGTCGCTAGAGCAAGAGACATCAGGGATTTCTTCGTGTGCATGTGTGATAGTGTAACATTAAGGACGAGCACTTCAAAAGAACTAAATCTATACTGTGTTCTCTGGGTAACAGTGAGGTAATCACTAAGAATAGTGGCAACACCACCTCCACGACCAGTCAGACGAGGCTCGTGCTTATAGATATATCCTGATGGTGTAGACTTGTTTAGACTGATGTATTCATTTGGTTTAATCCAAGTTCCGGTGATGCAGAGTGCAGTAAGGCTATTATCTGAGATCATTTCATTTACAATAAGTGCTTTGAAAAGTTTTTTAGGAAAATACTTATATTTAAAAATGTAAAAATTTAATTGATCGAGTTAAATAGATACATGCAAACAAATCATCTTTGTACCTTTTTTCCCTTTTTCAAAAAAAATGCCCTTTTGGTAAATATTTTAAACAGTCAGTGATATAATCAGAACGGAGAGACAAAAATGGAAAATGACAAATTAATACAACAGATACAGATTGTACTGTTTGTTTTTTGATTATCATAAAAGCTGTCATACAGTGGTTTTAAAATTTGGGTCACAGGTAGAAAGCAGATACGTGTCTTTTCCCTTATGAGAAAAAATTAACACAAACTATATTACAGCTAAATATATATTTTTTGAATAATAATAATAGATTGAATAACATGGTTTAAGCTTGTTAAGTACAAATTTACAGAACATCGATCAATACAGAACACAGCAGAGTCTTAATGAAATTAAAATTAGCCAGTATTTGTGCACCTGTAAATGTACAAAACGAATGCAATACAATGCAATATATATAATATAGGGCATTTTCAATAATATATAAGTAGATAAATTAACATGTAAGTATGAAAACAAATGAATCATGATCTATTCAAGCTGGAGAGTCATTAGTCATTTAGATTTTTTTTTTCATCATTTCAGAAAAAGCTTAACTGCTACCCATAACAATTACATTATATCGTGTGTGTTTTTTGGTCGAAAATATTTAGAAATATATGCGGGTAAAAAGGAACAGAACAAAAATGTTTAGCTCACGAGGAGTGAATGAAAAGCCGACTCTCTGTAGAGGACGTTCTGAAACAGTCGGTAGATGATCATCACGTTTATAATGTTTCAAGCGGATATAGTTCATTTGCAGCCGTAATTAAAAAAGTAAGATCATAATGTGCCACTGTAAAAATGATATAAAATAAATATCGCTAAAATAAATGATTTTAGAGATATTTCTATAAATATCTCTAAAATAAATGACTTAATAAAATCTCTTAATGTCACTTATGTTATGCCTAACTGTGAACTGTGATTTCCTTTATATTTTACATTGCTATTATTTGAGTAAATGTAGGCAACATATAATAATAATAATAATAATAATAATAATAATAATAAATATTCCGGGGTCAAACCGACCAAGTTTCGTAGCGATATGGCATTGTTTTTAAAATCTCGTTGCCACTAGGTGGCGCTGTCACAAAACGTTGCATGCACCCTCAGGTCATGACTATAATGACATATACCAAGTTTCATGTCGACACGCATAAGTTTTGTGAAGATACGGCCTCACGTCCGTTTTGGCGTGCTCGCCACCATGTATGTTGCCAAGGTATATGAGAAGGCATTGGTCTATCAAAAAGCTTTTGATATCTTTTTGTCTCGGTTGTCTCTAGATGCTACTTACCAAAGCACATGCAAATCGGACAATCGGTCTAGGAGGAGTTCGAAAAAGTAGGTTTTACGGAAAATTCAAAATGGCGGAAAGATACTCATGACAAAAATGACGTCATATGGTGCATTTGAACCGGCATGAGCAAACGGTCCAAAATATGCAAGAACTGTGTCTCTGGATTTTGGACTGTTGGTGGTGCTAGAGGGTTTGAGCTAGACACACCAAAGTTGCTATAGTAACTTAAAAGACTGGCCTCTACATGTGTGCCAAATTACATAACTTCCCTATGTACGGTTCTATGGGCTGCCATTGACTTCAAATGGAAGAACAGGAATAAGAAAACCGACAATAACAATAGGTGTCTTGCCCCTTTGGGGCTTGACCCCTAATAATAAAAAAACCGACAATAACAATAGGTGTCTTCGCCCCTTCGGGGCTTGACCCCTAATAATAAGAAAACCGACAATAATAATAGGCGTCTTTACCCCTTCGGGGCTTGACCCCTAATAAAAAGAAAACCGACAATAACAATAGGTGTCTACGCTCCTTCGGGCCAAAGTCCGGGCTGAGTCCTAACAGTAATAAATAATCAAAGTTTATTTAACAACATAACATGTAGGTTACATTTTACGTGTACATTTTCCCTAAATCTAAAGCTAAAAATGTGTGATTTTCATCAATTTTCCGGGAGTTTAAAAAAGTAGAAGAGCAGTCATTAATATTTATACTGCATAATATTCCTCTCACCCTTCAGTGACGCCCGCCGATGACGTCACATCCCAACGCCTATTGGTCAGATTACACACGTGGTTCAGAACGCGGTCCCATAGCATTTTAACACAGCTCGAGTTCTGAAGGAAAACAGTGATAAGAATAACAAGCCTCTTACTGACAAGAAGAATAAATCAAAATTGATACTTTAGAAAATAGATTATGGAAGAGAAAAAGGTAAAAAAAAAAAAGAACACTTACACATGAGAGAAGTTTTTTATATACCAAAAGTGGTGTAGTTGAAAATAAAGGAAAGTTAATGAACCAAAGACAATAAATAATAAGAACTAAACATGCTGAGAATGGAATATAATGGTAACTCAAATAGCTAAATTCCGAACATAATTGGAATTTTTAGACTGAAAACTCAGAGCACCTGCTAACTCTGCTAATTGGCAGAAATATAAATGTAAACATCTACAGGCACTGAGAGAGAATTTCAGAGCTAGATCTAATCTATTGTTTGTGTGAGTAACATTGCTTTTGTCAAAGTGTTTACTTGACTTAAGGAGCTTGGAAGAAGTGACCCTACACCCAGTGTCGCTGTGTATGCAACAAAGCCTTTGCTTGTATACAGACATGATGATCAACAGGCTCTCAATATATAATTGGCATTGAATAAGGGATCCTTTCAGGAGGCCTGCAGAACACTGAAGGTGTCTGGGGGATACATGAAAATTCATTGTCATTCCAACATTCCTCCTGCATCCATGTAAAGTGCAAAGCAAATCTGTCCTGTAATGGGGTTGATGCAGTTTCTGTTAAAGCACATTATGGAGAGGAAAAAAGGGGAGATTCCTGGCATTGATTAACAAAGCAATTCAATTTGATCTATTTGTATAGCACTTTTAAAAATTCAGTAAAATAATTAATAAAACAAAACAAACAAACAAAAAAGTTTAAGATTAAGTGACATTTATCTCTAAAATCTATCCCTAATGAGCAAGCCAACGCGATTGGTGGCAAGGAATAATCTCCCCGAGATGAAATGAGGAAGAAACGTTCAGAGGAATCAGACATAGAAGGGAACCTAATACTCATTTGGGTGAACTGTGCAGGAAACAATGTCAATTTAAACAATGTCCTTTCTACAACAGTTTGTACTTTAGTGAACTACTGGGTCAGTGCAAATTCTGAGTTCACCACAGACCCAACACTTATTTCTTCATGCTTCAAGTTTTCAAATGATAAAAATAGGAAAATACCCATTTACAGACAATATTATCAGCTTTATTATAGATATTAATATCAGGCAAAATAAACATATTTATGCACATGCAAGAATGAAATATATATACATTCTGTAGATTATTTTCTTTATAGTATGCAGCCTACATGCAGCTTGAAATTCAATAAATATATAAACAAACAAACAAACAAATAAATAAATAAATAAATATTTAAATAAATATTTAAATAAATAATTGATTCCAATAAATTTAAATGATACAAGACATTATTTTACACATTATCTGTTTTTAAAAGAGTCCATTTCTTGTTGCATATTGGACGTTGTAGGACCGTCTTCTGCTGTAGCGCCTCCTTAAACCAGCACAGCAGCCACAGAGCAGACACTGAGAGTTAAATAGAGACAAGGGGGAGTAGAGGAGAGATTCTGATTAGATATTTATGCTTATTTTTATTGTTGTAAAATAACATCTTTAATATTTATATTTCATGTCAAAGAGGATCCTAAACTTATATGGTTTACAAGTGATTTTGGTGACACTTACACAGAGTAGAATCCAGCAGGGTATGAGAATAATGACTATACTGCAGGGGATAATGATGCCCAGGATCCAAGCAGAATTTCCACCAGTGGTGGTGTTCTGTGCTTGGACTGTGGGCCTCAGGACTACGTGGACAGGGGGGTCTGTTTGGGCAGCAGCAGTAGTGATGGTTGACAGACCGCTAATGTTGAGTACTGCATTAAGAAATCCACTTGGTGTCCACTTGGTGTCACCTTCCACAAAGACGTATTCTGAATTAGCCACAATTTCTGTACCATTAAATCTGGAGAAAAAGAGAGATGAAAAATATAAATTCAGTGTATTTCCTACCCTTAAAGTACACATGACAGATAATCATTTCATTGTAGAGCCCAAGAATGTGTTTTTAAAGGCAGGTCTTTTATGTTGGTCTCATTTCTCTTTTGGTTTAATCACTAAACCTACAGTAACATTGACTAGATCCTGTATGTCCAAGTATTCACCTGGAGATAAACATCAACGTGTTCACTTAGGAAGGCTGCAGTTATTCAGCAATATATCAGGTGCTCAGGGTTCCCTGGACTGTGCACTGTTAGTTAAATGGGCTTCTTTATATTTTTAATACACTGAGAAACAATTTAAGATCTCAAGTACTACATTTTTTTCTGTTTGTATTGTGTAAGAACATCCTACGTTATCCTGTTATTTTTATTTGTTTGTGTAGTAAAATATAAAATGTGAATTCTTATGACCTCAGCCAAGAAACACAAAGCTTAAGACCAGTCCAGCCTGTTTGCTGATCACCTGACTAATTGTCTTCTACATTTTTTAGTTTGCCTGTAATTTAACAATAAATCTACAGTTTATCCAACATGTCTTTGAATCTTTCTATAATATTAAGGCAGTTCATATTTTACATTAATTATTTATATTAATACTATCCTGGTGCTTGTATCCTAAGAAGAAGCAGCTTTTATGTATCATGTATGTATGCACAGGGTCACGACCAGTATACAGCATCCCTGGAACAGTCTGGGGTAATGGCTGCAGCTTGGTAGGACTGGGGCTTGAATCTACAATCTTCCATCAGGAACCCATTGCCTTACCAACTGCTCTAATCGGTGACCATCTGCACATGATCTTGATTTATTTCACCATTCATCAACCAATGGTGAAAAATTGGCTCATATTACTCAATCTTTCAAAACCTTCCAGTTTACTATAATGGCTCCAGCATAGAGATATTTCTTCAAAATGACTTTTATTTTATTCCTTAACCAGTTATGTCACCGCCGTGTGGTGAACGAGCCACCACCGCTAGGGGATGAGGCTGTATCAACTTTGTTGTAGCTTTTAAGCATTAAATCCTCTAAATACACGCTTGAAAATAATGTTTGAATTTTGAATCAGTTTTGTGAAGCAGCACTCAAGATGAGACGTAAAATGAAGACACTTACGTGTAGTTTCCTTGTGGGAAGACAAATTGAGTTGCATTTTTGACATTCAGAATATTGTTCAGCTAAAAAAGAGAGATAAAAAGGTGGTCTTAGTATTTTATTTTATTTTATTTTATTTATTTATCTTTTTATTTTAGAGTGTAAAATAATTTGGAGACGAAGAGAAGTTGCTAACACATACCAAGCTGTTGATGGTGTTTTGAATTAAAGAATATGTTCCATTCCTCAGCTGAGTGTCCTTGGAGATTGTCACATTGCTGATTTTGAATCCAAAGCTTATAATGTATGAGTTGTTGTCAATTTCTGAAAAGTAGATAATGAACAGAATTATATTTAACACATTACAGTTAATATATTTTAATTCTAATTTAGGGAGATTAATAAACTAGACTCACTCTGATAGGTGACATCCTGTATGCTCACAGGATCACTCAGTTTTTGTGTTACAAGATCTCGTGCTCTTCTGATCTTTGCATCCAGCAGATTATTAGCAGCATTGAGAACATCAGCCTCACTAGGTACTTTGGTCAAATTCTTAAAAACTAGACGAATATATATCAGAACATTCCCCAATCTGAAATTGGAAAACAAATATAACTTGTAAAGTACATGAAGAAAAAAGTAGAACTGGATCGTTTAGAATAGAATACCAACGTGAGTAACTAATTATAATTGAATGAGGGGGCATTTAACACATTTTGTTAGAACTATTAACTTTTGAAATTATTTTTCAGGACACTTACACAGGTGAAATATCATTCAGGAAAGATGCTGGTGTTTTAGTGTCTCCAACTTGGCAGTTGTACAACATGTCTCCTATAACCTGGGCTCCTGAAATCCTGTTAACAGTAGAAATATATTCAAACATCACAATATAATTTGGTTTACATTTCAAAATTCAGAAAGTATTTTCTGTACAGAACACCACTGTGAACTCACGTGAAGAAAGACCTCTGTGGGTTGAATGGTTCTGCACCAGCTTCATTTAGAAGTGTGTTTAACTGGATAAGGAAAGATAATTCATCAGTATGAATGTGAGACATTAAATCATTTCACTAATACACAATGTGCAAAATTATATTGTATTAAAATGAAATATTTACAATATTATTTTTTTAATTTTCAAAAATGAAATTTTAACAAGAATTTAACACTTAATACATTTAACTCTAGTACTGTAGTAGAAAATGGGGTCTTTCCACACATAAGAAGGGTACGAAGCCACGGCATGTAACTCTAACCCTGAACCTAACCCTCCTGGTGTTCTAGAACAGTGCACTGGCAGGTGCTATCCCAGAGTACAGATCTGTGCGTGGAAGAGGGGTAGGCATGGAGCCCACTGCTCCCCAAAGCACCAGAGGTGGCAGGACAGGAAGTAGGGGAAGCCTTCCTGAAAAGGACCTTCCTAGGAACCCTTGAGCATCAGGATTACTTCTTAGCATGCCTGGCCGAAATGACAGCCCTACGGTCTCCTCTCACCTGACGGGTCTGCTACCAAATACCGTCTGTAATAGCCGGAGTCCCGATCTGGGAGGGGAACATGTTCATTGCCCCCTTTCCTCAAAAATGAGAGAAGTTTCTCTTGGAGGAACGAGGTTTGGCAACCTTGGAAACCCAAGCTTTTGGGTGTTAGGATTCTTTTTGACCACAGATGAGCTCCTTTAGCAGGTCAGCTTGGTAAGCCTTTGCAGCACCATACCAGGTTATCCTACAAGATTGTAGGCCTTTCCTAAAAGGCAGAGGAAAATAAACAGTCCCTGCGGCGCTTACTCTCTCTCGCAGGAGCTAGCATCTTGTCCATCTCGCAGCCATTTGTAGCTTCCTGTTTACGCGACGTCACCCATTGATGACGTCACGTCCCAACGCCTATTGGTCAGATGACACACGTGGTTCAGAGCGCGGTCACGCAGGGGTGTTTCCATAGCATTTTAACACAGTTCGAGTTCTGAAGGGAACTAGGGTTACGGTCGTAAACTAGAGACGTTGTGTAGCAATTTGACTGTTTCTTACTCCTCATTGTCTACATCGAGCTCCTCAATGCCTAAATCGAGTCCTTGAATAAAGAAAATACTTATAATTCCATGTTCGATTAAGGAGAAATCAACCAAAAGAGCTCCCAAAGACAAAGCAGAAGAATAAAAACCAGGTGCTTGGCTGGATTAAAGACAAACACCTGCAGATTGAGCATAGGAACAACGCGCGATAATAGTTCTTTGTTGGGAGAAATCGCAAAGTAAGCTCCCGGAATCAAATCGAAGACAATGAAGCTGGAGTAATGTGACGGAAAATGCCATTAAATGGACTTGTGCATAATCACTTCATCACGTGTCCTTCCTATGCCATAAAATTGGTATGTGTGCCCAGAGAGCTTCAGAGACCACTTCCTTAAAGTAGCATTCCAATAGTGTCAGCCCTGACAAAGCATCAAGTTCCCTCAAAAGAGTACTAATGATTAATTGATGATCCAAAAAATGTCAGGAATGCTTGTAGAATGACATTAAGCACATAGTGATGTACACTTACAGCATTGTTGATGATGCTCTCCACTTCGTTGTAGGTATCATTCACTAATTCAGGGTTCTTTGACATGCTGATGTTACTGATCTGGAATTTGAGTTTTACCGCATAGCGGAAGTCTGAAATTTCTGTGGAACAAATCAGATTACTTTGAAATACAGATAAAGACATCATAGAGATGAAAGAATAATTTGTGTAGTACGTATTTGTGTTATCAATAAAACAAACATACTCTCATAGGTGAAGTTCAGCACTTTTACAGAGTCAGTGAGGTTTGTGAGTCGAGCACTCAGAAGAGTCTGGATTACACTGAGGACCAAACTCTCACTGGGAACAGGAGAGGAGGAATTGAAGACCATCGTGGTCTGAACCACAGCTGAACCAGATCTGATGAAATAAAACATTATGGTGATTATTTTTTACAGTCAGACTGCTGATTTAATTCTCTGTAAAATTCAAATGTTCGAAAGAATATTATTAATTATGTATAAATGAACAGACTTTACTCAGAACTGCACTACCTCACTTTATTGCCTCATTCGGCACTGCACTTCTTTTTGCCTCTATTAAGAACTGTACCTCACCTTTATTTCTTTTATTGCTCTTTTTTATACTATTTTATTCAGTTTTCATTCAAACATTTTTATTTTTACTTTTTACTTTACTGTATGGCATTTAGTGTGGACAGCAAAGTAAGAATTTCATTGTGCAGGGAAACATGCTTTCTGTCTGTGTGTATGACAATAAACACTTTGGATTTGAATTTGAATTTACAAACAGAGGGTAAGAACACACTGACTGAATGTAAACTTCTGAAATTAATATCAGGACACTTACATAGGTGTGCTTTGTGCTTTAAGCTCATTCAGGAAAGATGCTGGTGTTATAGTGTCTCCATCTTGGAAGTGGTATGTCATGTCACCATTAACCTGCTTTCCTGAACTCCTGTTAGCAGTAGAAGACAAAAGTCATAATACAATTGACTGTACAATAAGAATTAACAGACTGTTCTTTGAGAGTGGAAAGAACACTGCTGTGATCTTACGTGAAGAGAGAGCTCTGGTGTTCGAACGGTTCGGCAGTAGGTTCATTTAGAAGTGTGTTTAACTGTAGAAAGAAAGATAATTAATCAGCTTTTATGTTTGACGAAAGAACAGATGAATTTTTTTCCTGTTTGTTTTCAACTGAATATACAGACATAATCTATCCATCCCTTCAATCCCTAAACTGCTTGATCCAGCACCAGAGTGAGCAGAGAGACCAACACCTCCCTGTCTCTTTCAACATCATACATTTTAAACACAGAAAGGTTAGAGTCACTACCTCTACTTCTCCCACTGACCACAGGAGTAACTGTTACCTGAGTTCTGAACTGCTTTGCATCCCTGAGGGAATTCACTGCATTTATGTCCCTACATATGGAATATGTTTGATGTCTGCCATTGCAAAGTCTTTCTACTATTTCTGTGAGACATATCTGACCCTTTTAAATAACCCCATTGCAGGCCTCTATTCGATTATTTTTTATGATCCTGTTGCAGATTTCTGCACAGTTTTAACTATTGTATTTTGACCTTTCCCTGATTTACCCCACTGTGAGTCTGTACTTCCTCAGATAAACCTGGGTTGATCTGTTGACTTTTAGACTAACTATTAAACTGTTTTTATTCATCTGAGCAACTGGATCCAACGTCATCTCTGGATATTTGTGAGAATATCATTAAGCACATAGTGATGTACACTCACAACATTGTTGATGATGCTCTCCACTTGGTTGTAGGTATCATTCACTAATTCAGGGTTCTGTGACATGCTGATGTTACTGATCTGGAATGTGAATTTTACCGCATAGCGGAAGTCTGAAGTTTCTGTGGAACAAATCAAATGACTTTGAAATACATAAAGACGTCATAGAGATGAAAGAATAATTTGTGTAGTACGTATTTGTGTTATCAGTAAAACAAACATACTCTCATAGGTGAAGTTCAGCACTTTTACAGAGTCAGTGAGGTTTGTGAGTCGAGCACTCAGAAGAGTCTGGATTACACTGAGGACCAAACTCTCACTGGGAACAGGAGAGGAGGAATTGAAGACCATCGTGGTTTGAACCACGGCTGAACCAGATCTGATGAAATAAAACATTATGGTGATTATTTTTTACAGTCAGACTGCTGATTTAATTCTCTGTAAAATTCAAATGTTCGAAAGAATATTATTAATTATATATAAATTAACAGACGTCACAAACAGAGGGTAAGAACACACTGACACTGTAAACTTCTGAAATTAACATCAGGACACTTACATAGGTGTGCTTTGTGCTTTAAGCTCATTCAGGAAAGATGCTGGTGTTATAGTGTCTCCATCTTGGAAGTGGTATGTCATGTCACCATTAACCTGCTTTCCTGAAGTCCTGTTAGCAGTAGAAGACAAAAGTCACAATACAATTGACTGTACAATAAGAATTAACACACTGTTTTTTGAGAGTGGAAAGAACATTGCTGTGATCTTACGTGAAGAGAGAGCTCTGGGGTTCGAACGGTTCGGCAGCAGGTTCATTTAGAAGTGTGTTTAACTGTAGAAAGAGAAATAAGTAATCAGTTTTTATATTTGACGAAAGAAGAGATTTCTTTTTTCCTGTTTGTTTTCAACAGAATATACAGACATGATCTATCCATCACTTCATTCCCTAAACTGCTTGATCCAGCACCAGAGTGAGCAGAGAGACCAACACCTCCCTGTCTCTTTCAACATCATACATTTTAAACACAGAAAGGTTAGAGTCACTACCTCTACTTCTCCCACTGACCACAGGAGTAACTGTTACCTGAGTTCTGAACTGCTTTGCATCCCTGAGGGAATTCACTGCATTTATGTCCCTACATATGGAATATGTTTGATGTCTGCCGTTGCAAAGTCTTTCTACTATTTCTGTGAGACATATCTGACCCTTTTAAATAACCCCATTGCAGGCCTCTATTCGATTATTTTTTATGATCCTGTTGCAGATTTCTGCACAGTTTTAACTATTGTATTTTGACCTTTCCCTGATTTACCCCACTGTGAGTCTGTACTTCCTCAGATAACCCTGGGTTGATCTGTTGACTTTTAGACTAACTATTAAACTGTTTTTATTCATCTGAGCAACTGGATCCAACGTCATCTCTGGATATTTGTGAGAATATCATTAAGCACATAGTGATGTACACTCACAACATTGTTGATGATGCTCTCCACTTGGTTGTAGGTATCATTCACTAATTCAGGGTTCTGTGACATGCTGATGTTACTGATCTGGAATGTGAATTTTACCGCATAGCGGAAGTCTGAAGTTTCTGTGGAACAAATCAAATGACTTTGAAATACATAAAGACGTCATAGAGATGAAAGAATAATTTGTGTAATACATATTTGTGTTATCAGTAAAACAAACATACTCTCATAGGTGAAGTTCAGCACTTTTACAGAGTCAGTGAGGTTTGTGAGTCGAGCACTCAGAAGAGTCTGGATTACACTGAGGACCAAACTCTCACTGGGAACAGGAGAGGAGGAATTGAAGACCATCGTGGTTTGAACCACGGCTGAACCAGATCTGATGAAATAAAACATTATGGTGATTATTTTTTACAGTCAGACTGCTGATTTAATTCTCTGTAAAATTCAAATGTTCGAAAGAATATTATTAATTATATATAAATTAACAGACGTCACAAACAGAGGGTAAGAACACACTGACTGAATGTAAACTTCTGAAATAAATATCAGGACACTTACATAGGTGTGCTTTGTGCTTTAAGCTCATTCAGGAAAGATGCTGGTGTTATAGTGTCTCCATCTTGGAATTGGTATGTCATGTCACCATTAACCTGCTTTCCTGAACTCCTGTTAGCAGTAGAAGACAAAAGTCACAATACAATTGACTGTACAATAAGAATTAACACACTGTTCTTTGAGAGTGTAAAGAACATTGCTGTGATCTTACGTGAAGAGAGAGCTCTGGGGTTCGAACGGTTCGGCAGCAGGTTCATTTAGAAGTGTGTTTAACTGTAGAAAGAGAAATAAGTAATCAGATTTTATATTTGACGAAAGAAGAGATTTCTTTTTTCCTGTTTGTTTTCAACAGAATATACAGACATGATCTATCCATCACTTCATTCCCTAAACTGCTTGATCCAGCACCAGAGTGAGCAGAGAGACCAACACCACCCTGTCTCTTTCAACATCATACATTTTAAACACAGAAAGGTTAGAGTCACTACCTGTACTTCTCCCACTGACCACAGGAGTCACTGTTACCTGAGTTCTGAACTGCTTTGCAACCCTAAGGGAATTTACTGCATTTATGTCCCTACATATGGAATATGTTTGATGTCTGCTGTTGCAAAGTCTTTCTATTATTTCTGTGAGACATATCTGACCCTTTTAAATTTCCCCATTGCAGTCCTCTATTCGATTATTGTTTATGATCCTGTTGCAGATTTCTGCACAGTTTTAACTATTGAATCTACATTTTGCTGTATTTTGACCTTTCCCTGATTTACCCCACTGTGACTCTGTACTTCCTCAGATGACCCTGGGTTGATCTGTTGACTTTTAGACTAACTATTAAACTGTTTTTGTTCATCTGAGCAACTGGATCCAACGTCATCTCTGGATATTTGTGAGAATATCATTAAGCACATAGTGATGTACACTCACAACATTGTTGATGATGCTCTCCACTTGGTTGTAGGTATCATTCACTAATTCAGGGTTCTGGGACATGCTGATGTTACTGATCTGGAATGTGAATTTTACCGCATAGCGGAAGTCTGAAATTTCTGTGGAACAAATCAGATGGCATTGAAATACAGATAAAGAAATCATAGAAATGAAAGAATAATTTGTGTAGTACGTATTTGTGTTATCAGTAAAACAAACATACTCTCATAGGTGAAGTTCAGCACTTTTACAGAGTCAGTGAGGTTTGTGAGTCGAGCACTCAGAAGAGTCTGGATTACACTGAGGACCAAACTCTCACTGGGAACAGGAGAGGAGGAATTGAAGACCATCGTGGTTTGAACCACGGCTGAACCAGATCTGATGAAATAAAACATTATGGTGATTATTTTTTACAGTCAGACTGCTGATTTAATTCTCTGTAAAATTCAAATGTTCGAAAGAATATTATTAATTATATATAAATGAACAGACGTCACAAACAAAGGGTAAGAACACACTGACTGAATGTAAACTTCTGAAATTAATATCAGGACACTTACATAGGTGTGCTTTGTGCTTTAAGCTCATTCAGGAAAGATGCTGGTGTTATAGTGTCTCCATCTTGGAAGTGGTATGTCATGTCACCATTAACCTGCTTTCCTGAACTCCTGTTAGCAGTAGAAGACAAAAGTCATAATACAATTGACTGTACAATAAGAATTAACAGACTGTTCTTTGAGAGTGGAAAGAACACTGCTGTGATCTTACGTGAAGAGAGAGCTCTGGGGTTCGAACGGTTCGGCAGCAGGTTCATTTAGAAGTGTGTTTAACTGTAGAAAGAAAGATAATTAATCAGCTTTTATGTTTGACGAAAGAACAGATGAATTTTTTTCCTGTTTGTTTTCAACTGAATATACAGACATAATCTATCCATCCCTTCATTTCCTAAACTACTTGATCCAGCACCAGAGTGAGCAGAGAGACCAACACCTCCCTGTCTCTTTCAACATCATACATTTTAAACACAGAACGGTTAGAGTCACTACCTGTACTTCTTCCACTGACCACAGGAGTCACTGTCACCTGAGTTCTGAACTGCTTTGCATCCCTGAGGGAATTCACTGCATTTATGTCCATACATATGGAACATGTTTGATGTCTGCTGTTGCAAAGTCTTTCTATTATTTCTGTGTGACATAGCTGACCCTTTTAAATTCCCCCATTGCAGTCCTCTATTCGATTATTGTTTATGATCCTGTTGCAGATTTCTGCACAGTTTTAACTATTGTATTTTGACCTTTCCCTGATTTACCCCACTGTGACTCTGTACTTCCTCAGATGACCCTGGGTTGATTTGTTGACTTTTAGACTAACTATTAAACTGATTTTATTCATCTGAGCAACTGGATCCAACGTCATCTCTGGATATTTGTGAGAATATCATTAAGCACATAGTGATGTACACTCACAACGTTGTTGATGTTGCTCTCCACTTGGTTGTAGGTATCATTCACTAATTCAGGGTTCTGTGACATGCTGACGTTACTGATCTGGAACTTGAGTTTTACCGCATAGCGGGTGTCTGAAGTTTCTGTGGAACAAATCAGATGACATTGAAATACAGATTAAGACATCATAGAGATGAAAGAATAATTTGTGTAGTACGTATTTGTGTTATCAGTAAAACAAACATACTCTCATAGGTGAAGTTCAGCACTTTTACAGAGTCAGTGAGGTTTGTGAGTCGAGTACTCAGAAGAGTCTGGATTACACTGAGGACCAAACTCTCACTGGGAACAGGAGAGGAGGAATTGAAGAACATCGTGGTCTGAACCACAGCTGAACCAGATCTGATGAAATAAAGCATTATGGTGATTTTTTTTCTTCAACTGCAGAATTAATTCTCAATTAAATACAAATGTTCGGACTACTTAATAAATATATATATATATATATATATATATATATATATATATATATATATATATATATATATATATATATACTTATAGAACTACGTAAACATACATTACTGAGAGTGCTGCTTGTGTGGTTGGTTCTTTGATGGTTGTAGCATTTGTATTGGATGCAATGGCAGTGGTTTCTTCATTAGCTGTTGAAGGTACAGTTTTAGTTAATTCTCATTAATAGTTAGTTAGTTGTCATTGTTGTAGCAATGGTTGTTTCCTGAATTGTACTTATTTAGATAACAGTACCTGTCACTGCAGTAGTTTCTGCGGTTGTTGTTGAAGCTTGTGTTGTGTATAAATTTGTCATGGCAGATTCTACTGTTAGTGATGTAGTGGATGCTTCACTTGTTGCAGTGGTTGTCCCTGGAATTGTGCTTGTTGTGGTAAAATTTGTTGTTATTGCAGTTGATTCTGGTGTTCTTGGTGGTGTTTTAGATTGTATTGTGTACAAAGTTGTCGTGGCAGATTCTGCTGTTGATGATGTAGTGGATGGTTCAGTTGTTGGAGTGGTTGTCACTGCAGTAGTTTCTGCTGATGTTGGTGGTGTTGTAGTGGATGTTTCAGTGGTAACAGTGGTTGTCACTGCAGTAGTTTCTGCTGATGTTGGTGGTGTTGTAGCTTGTGTTGTGTATAGAGTTGTGGTGGCCGATTCTGTTGTTGGTGTTGGAGTGGATGCATTAGTTGTCACAGTGGGTGTCTCTTGAATTGTACTTGTTGGGGTGCTGGTTGTTGTCAATGTGGTTGTTTCTGCTGATGTTGTGGTGGCAGATTCTGTTCTTGGTGTTGTAGTGGATGTTTCAGTTGTAACAGTGGTTGCCACTGCTGTAATTTCTGCTGATGTTGGTGGTGTTGTAGGTTGTGTTGTGTATAGAGTTGTGGTGGCAGATTCTGTTTTTGGTGTTGTAGTGGATGTTTCAGTTCTTGGACTTATTGTCACTGGAATTGTGCTTGTTGGGGTATTAGGTGTTGTCACTGCAGTAGTTTCTGCTGATGTTGGTGGTGTTGTAGGTTGTGTTGTGTACAATGTTGTGGTGGCAGATTCTGTTGTTAGTGTTGGAGTGGATGTTTCAGTGGTAACAGTGGTTGTCACTGCAGTAGTTTCTGCTGATGGTGGTGGTGTTGTAGGTTGTTTTAGGTATAGAGTTGTGGTGGCAGATTCTATTTTTAATGTTGTAGTGGATGTTTCAGTTGTTGGAGTCGTTGTCACTGCAGTAGTTTCTGCTGATGTTGGTTGTGTTGTAGGTTGTGTTGTGTATGGAGTTGTGGTGACGGATTCTGTTGTTGGTGTTGTAGTGGATGTTTCAGTTGTTGGAGTGGTTGTCACTGCAGTAGTTTCTGCTGATGTTGGTGGTGTTGTAGGTTGTGTTGTGTATATAGTTGTGGGGGCAGATTCTATTGTTGGTGTTGTAGTGGGTGTTTCAGTGGCAACAGTGGTTGTCACTGCAGTAGTTTCCCCTGATGTTGGTGGTGTTGTAGGTTGTGTTGTGTATAATGTTGTGGTGGCAGATTCCGTTGTTGGTGTTGTAGTGGATGTTTCAGTTGTTGGAGTAGTTGTCACTGCAGTAGTTTCTGCTGATGTTGGTGGTGTTGTAGGTTGTGTTGTGTACAATGTTGTGGTGGCAGTTTCTGTTGTTGGTGTTGGAGTGGATGTTTCAGTTGTTGGACTTATTGTCACTGGAATTGTGCTTGTTGGGGTAACCGGTGTTGTCACTGCAGTTGTTTCTGCTGATGTTGGTGGTGTTGTAGGTTGTGTTGTGTACAATGTTGTGGTGGCAGTTTCTGTTGTTGGTGTTGGAGTGGATGTTTCAGTGGTAACAGTGGTTGTCACTGCAGTAGTTTCTGCTGATGTTGGTGGTGTTGTAGGTTGTGTTGTGTATAGAGTTGTGGTGGCAGATTCTATTGTTGGTGTTGTAGTGGATGTTTCAGTTGTTGGAGTGGTTGTCACTGCAGTAGTTTCTGCTGATGTTGGTGGTGTTGTAGGTTGTGTTGTGTATAGAGTTGTGGTGGCAGATTCTATTGTTGGTGTTGGAATGGATGTTTCAGTTGTTGGACTTATTGTCACTGGAATTGTGCTTGTTGGGGTAACAGGTGTTGTCACTGCAGTAGTTTCTGCTGATGTTGGTGGTGTTGTAGGGTTTGTTGTGTGCAATGTTGTGGTGGCATATTCTGTTGTTGGTGTTGTAGTGGATGTTTCAGTGGTAACAGTGGTTGTCACTGCAGTAGTTTCTGCTGATGTTGGTGGTGTTGTAGGTTGTGTTGTGTATATAGTTGTGGTGGCAGATTCTGTTGTAGGTGTTGTAGTGGTTGTTTCAGTTGTTGGACTTATTGTCACTGGAATTGTGCTTGTTGGGGTAACAGGTGTTGTCACTGCAGTAGTTTCTGCTGATGTTGGTGGTGTTGTAGGTTGTGTTGTGTATAGAGTTGTGGTGGCAGATTCTGTTTTTGGTGTTGTAGTGGATGTTTCAGTTGCTGGACTTATTGTCACTGGAATTGTGCTTGTTGGGGTAACAGGTGTTGTCACTGCAGTAGTTTCTGCTGATGTTGGTGGTGTTGTAGGTTGTGTTGTGTATAGAGTTGTGGTGGCAGATTCTATTGTTAGTGTTGTAGTGGATGTTTCAGTTGTAACAGTGGTTGTCACTGCAGTAGTTTCTGCTGATGTTGGTGGTTTTGTAGGATGTGTTGTGTACAATGTTGTAGTGGCAGATTCTGTTGTTGCTGTTGGAGTGGATGTTTCAGTTGTAACAGGTGTTGTCACTGCAGTAGTTTCTGCTGATGTTTGTGGTGTTGTAGGTTGTGTTGTGTATAGAGTTTTGCTGGCAGATTCTGTTGTTGGTGTTGTAGTGGGTGTTTCAGTGGTAACAGTGGTTGTCACTGCAGTAGTTTCTGCTGATGTTGGTGGTGTTGTAGGTTGTGTTGTGTACAATGTTGTGGTGGCAGTTTCTGTTGTTGGTGTTGGAGTGGATGTTTCAGTTGTTGGACTTATTGTCACTGGAATTGTGCTTGTTGGGGTAACCGGTGTTGTCACTGCAGTTGTTTCTGCTGATGTTGGTGGTGTTGTAGGTTGTGTTGTGTACAATGTTGTGGTGGCAGTTTCTGTTGTTGGTGTTGGAGTGGATGTTTCAGTGGTAACAGTGGTTGTCACTGCAATAGTTTCTGCTGATGTTGGTGGTGTTGTAGGTTGTGTTGTGTATAGAGTTGTGGAGGCAGATTCTCTTGTTGGTGTTGGAGTGGATGTTTCAGTGGTAACAGTGGTTGTCACTGCAATAGTTTCTGCTGATGTTGGTGGTGTTGTAGGTTGTGTTGTGTATAGAGTTGTGGTGGCAGATTCTATTGTTGGTGTTGTAGTGGATGTTTCAGTTGTTGGAGTGGTTGTCACTGCAGTAGTTTCTGCTGATGTTTGTGGTGTTGTAGGTTGTGTTGTGTATAGAGTTGTGGTGGCAGATTCTGTTGTTGGTGTTGTAGTGGATGTTTCAGTGGTAACTGTGGTTGTCACTGTAGTAATTTCAGCTGATGTTGGTGGTGTTGTAGGTCGTGTTGTGTATATAGTTGTGGTGGCAGATTCTGTTGTTGGTGTTGAAGTGGGTGTTTCAGTGGTAACTGTGGTTGTCACTGCAGTAGTTTCTGCTGATGTTGGTGGTGTTGTAGGTTGTGTTGTGTATAGAGTTGTGGTGGCAGATTCTATTGTTGGTGTTGTAGTGGATGTTTCAGTTGTTGGAGTGGTTGTCACTGCAGTAATTTCTGCTGATGTTGGTGGTGTTGTAGGTTGTGTTGTGTATAGAGTTGTGGTGGCAGATTTTATTGTTGGTTTTGGAGTGGATGTTTCAGTTGTTGGACTTATTGTCACTGGAATTGTGCTTGTTGGGGTAACAGGTGTTGTCGTCACTGCAGTAGTTTCTGCTGCTGTTGGTGGTGTTGTAGGTTGTGTTGTGTGCAATGTTGTGGTGGCATATTCTGTTGTTGGTGTTGTAGTGGATGTTTCAGTGGTAACAGTGGTTGTCACTGCAGTAGTTTCTGCTGATGTTGGTGGTGTTGTAGGTTGTGTTGTGTATATAGTTGTGGTGGCAGATTCTGTTGTTGGTGTTGTAGTGGTTGTTTCAGTTGTTGGACTTATTTTCACTGGAATTGTGCTTGTTGGGGTAACAGGTGTTGTGGTCACTGCAGTAGTTTCTGCTGATGTTGGTGGTGTTGTAGGTTGTGTTGTGTATAGAGTTGTGGTGGCAGATTCTGTTGTTGGTGTTGTAGTGGGTGTTTCAGTGGTAACAGTGGTTGTCACTGCAGTAGTTTCTGTTGATGTTGGTGGTGTTGTAGGTTGTGTTGTGTACAATATTGTGGTGGCAGATTCTGTTGTTGGTGTTGGAGTGGATGTTTCAGTGGTAACAGTGGTTGTCACTGCAGTAGTTTCTGCTGATGTTGGTGGTGTTGTAGGTTGTGTTGTGTATGGAGTTGTGGTGGCAGATTCTGTTGTTGGTGTTGTAGTAGATGTTTCAGTTGTTGGAGTTGTTGTCACTGCAGTAGTTTCTGCTGATGTTGGTGGTGTTGTAGGTTGTGTTGTGTATAGAGTTGTGGTGGCAGATTCTGTTTTTGGTGTTGTAGTGGATGTTTCAGTTCTTGGACTTATTGTCACTGGAATTGTGCTTGTTGGGGTAACAGGTGTTGTCACTGCAGTAGTTTCTGCTGATGTTGGTGGTGTTGTAGGTTGTGTTGTGTACAATGTTGTGGTGGCAGATTCTGTTGTTAGTGTTGGAGTGGATGTTTCAGTGGTAACAGTGGTTGTCACTGCAGTAGTTTCTGCTGATGGTGGTGGTGTTGTAGGTTGTTTTAGGTATAGAGTTGTGGTGGCAGATTCTATTGTTAATGTTGTAGTGGATGTTTCAGTTGTTGGAGTCGTTGTCACTGCAGTAGTTTCTGCTGATGTTGGTTGTGTTGTAGGTTGTGTTGTGTATGGAGTTGTGGTGACGGATTCTGTTGTTGGTGTTGTAGTGGATGTTTCAGTTGTTGGAGTGGTTGTCACTTCAGTAGTTTCTGCTGATGTTGGTGGTGTTGTAGGTTGTGTTGTGTATATAGTTGTGGTGGCAGATTCTATTGTTGGTGTTGTAGTGGGTGTTTCAGTGGCAACAGTGGTTGTCACTGCAGTAGTTTCCCCTGATGTTGGTGGTGTTGTAGGTTGTGTTGTGTATAATGTTGTGGTGGCAGATTCCGTTGTTGGTGTTGTAGTGGATGTTTCAGTTGTTGGAGTAGTTGTCACTGCAGTAGTTTCTGCTGATGTTGGTGGTGTTGTAGGTTGTGTTGTGTACAATGTTGTGGTGGCAGTTTCTGTTGTTGGTGTTGGAGTGGATGTTTCAGTTGTTGGACTTATTGTCACTGGAATTGTGCTTGTTGGGGTAACCGGTGTTGTCACTGCAGTTGTTTCTGCTGATGTTGGTGGTGTTGTAGGTTGTGTTGTGTACAATGTTGTGGTGGCAGTTTCTGTTGTTGGTGTTGGAGTGGATGTTTCAGTGGTAACAGTGGTTGTCACTGCAGTAGTTTCTGCTGATGTTGGTGGTGTTGTAGGTTGTGTTGTGTATAGAGTTGTGGTGGCAGATTCTATTGTTGGTGTTGTAGTGGATGTTTCAGTTGTTGGAGTGGTTGTCACTGCAGTAGTTTCTGCTGATGTTGGTGGTGTTGTAGGTTGTGTTGTGTATAGAGTTGTGGTGGCAGATTCTGTTGTTGGTGTTGAAGTGGGTGTTTCAGTGGTAACTGTGGTTGTCACTGCAGTAATTTCAGCTGATGTTGGTGGTGTTGTAGGTCGTGTTGTGTATATAGTTGTGGTGGCAGATTCTGTTGTTGGTGTTGAAGTGGGTGTTTCAGTGGTAACTGTGGTTGTCACTGCAGTAGTTTCTGCTGATGTTGGTGGTGTTGTAGGTTGTGTTGTGTATATAGTTGTGGTGGCAGATTTTATTGTTGGTGATGGAGTGGATGTTTCAGTTGTTGGACTTATTGTCACTGGAATTGTGCTTGTTGGGGTAACAGGTGTTGTCGTCACTGCAGTAGTTTCTGCTGGTGTTGGTGGTGTTGTAGGTTGTGTTGTGTGCAATGTTGTGGTGGCATATTCTGTTGTTGGTGTTGTAGTGGATGTTTCAGTGGTAACAGTGGTTGTCACTGCAGTAGTTTCTGCTGATGTTGGTGGTGTTGTAGGTTGTGTTGTGTATATAGTTGTGGTGGCAGATTCTGTTGTTGGTGTTGTAGTGGTTGTTTCAGTTGTTGGACTTATTGTCACTGGAATTGTGCTTGTTGGGGTAACAGGTGTTGTCGTCACTGCAGTAGTTTCTGCTGATGTTGTTGGTGTTGTAGGTTTTGTTGTGTATAGAGTTGTGGTGGCAGATTCTGTTGTTGGTGTTGTAGTGGGTGTTTCAGTGGTAACAGTGGTTGTCACTGCAGTAGTTTCTGTTGATGTTGGTGGTGTTGTAGGTTGTGTTGTGTACAATATTGTGGTGGCAGATTCTGTTGTTGGTGTTGTAGTGGATGTTTCAGTTGTAAAAGTGGTTGTCACTGCAGTAGATTCTGCTGATGTTGGTGGTGTTTTAGGTTGTGTTGTGTATAGAGTTGTAGTGGCAGATTCTGTTGTTGGTGTTGTAGTGGATGTTTCAGTGGTAACAGTGGTTGTCATTGCAGTAGTTTCTGCTGATGTTGGTGGTGTTGTAGTTTTTGTTGTGTATAGAGTGGTGGTGGCAGATTCTGTTGTTGGTGTTGTAGTGGATGTTTCAGTGGTAACAGTGGTTGTCACTGCAGTAGTTTCTGCTGATGTTTGTGGTGTTGTAGGTTGTGTTGTGTATATAGTTGTGGTGGCAGATTCTGTTGTTGGTGTTGTAGTGGACGTTTCAGTTGTTGGAGTGGTTGTCACTTCAGTACTTTCTGCTGATGTTGGTGGTGTTCTAGGTTGTGTTGTATATAGAGTTGTGGTGGCAGATTCTATTATTGGTGTTGGAGTGGATGTTTCAGTGGTAACAGGTGTTGTCACTGCAGTAGTTTCTGCTGATGTTGGTGGTGTTGTAGGTTGTGCTGTGTATAGAGTTGTGGTGGCAGATTCTATTGTTAGTGTTGTAGTGGATGTTTCAGTTGTAACAGTGGTTGTCACTGCAGTAGTTTCTGCTGATGTTGGTGGTGTTGTAGGATGTGTTGTGTACAATGTTGTGGTGGCAGATTCTGTTGCTGGTGTTGGAGTGGATGTTTCAGTTGTAACAGGTGTTGTCACTGCAGTAATTTCTGCTGATGTTGGTGGTGTTGTAGGTTGTGTTGTGTATAGAGTTGTGGTGGCAGATTCTGTTGTTGGTGTTGTAGTGGGTGTTTCAGTGGTAACAGTGGTTGTCACTGCAGTAGTTTCTGCTGATGTTGGTGGTGTTGTAGGTTGTGTTGTGTACAATGTTGTGGTGGCAGATTCCTTTGTTGGTGTTGTAGTGGATGTTTCAGTTGTTGGAGTTGTTGTCACTGCAGTAGTTTCTGCTGATGTTTGTGGTGTTGTAGGTTGTGTTGTGTACAATGTTGTGGTGGCAGATTCTGTTGTTGGTGTTGGAGTGGATGATTCAGTTGTAACAGTGGTTGTTACTGCAGTAGTTTCTGCTGATGTTGGTGGTGTTGTGTATAGAGTTGTGGTGGCAGATTCTGTTGTTGGTGTT
This sequence comes from Tachysurus fulvidraco, assembly GCF_022655615.1. NCBI lineage: Eukaryota > Metazoa > Chordata > Actinopteri > Siluriformes > Bagridae > Tachysurus > Tachysurus fulvidraco. The sequence goes on along the minus strand of NC_062521.1, from coordinate 30,675,612 downwards.
GGAGTGGATTTTTCAGTGGTAACAGTGGTTGTCACTGCAATAGTTTCTGCTGATGTTGGTGGTGTTGTAGGTTGTGTTGTGTATAGAGTTGTGGTGGCAAATTCTATTGTTGGTGTTGTAGTGGATGTTTCAGTTGTAACAGTGGTTGTCACTGCAGTAGTTTCTGCTGATGTTGGTGGTGTTGTAGGTTGTGTTGTGTACAATGTTGTGGTGGCAGATTCTGTTGTTGGTGTTGGAGTGGATGTTTCAGATGTAACAGTGGTTGTCACTGCAGTAGTTTCTGCTGATGTTGGTGTTGTTGTAGGTTGTGTTGTGTATAGAGTTGTGGTGGCAGATTCTATTGTTGGTGTTGTAGTGGATGTTTCAGTTGTTGGATTGGTTGTCACTGCAGTAGTTTCTGCTGATGTTGCAGGTGTTGTAGGTTGTGTTGTGTATAGAGTCGTGGTGGCAGATTCTGTTGTTGGTGTTGGAGTGGATGTTTCAGTGGTAACAGCTGTTGTCACTGCAGTAGTTTCTGCTGATGTTGGTGGTGTTGTAGGTTGGGTTGTGTACAATGTTGTGGTGGCAGATTCCTTTGTTGGTGTTGTAGTGGATGTTTCTTTTGTAACAGTGGTTGTCACTGCAGTAGTTTCTGCTGATGTTCGTGGTGTTGTAGGTTGTGTTGTGTATAAAGTTGTGGTGGCAGATTCTATTGTTGGTGTTGGAGTGGATGTTTCAGTTGTTGGAGTTGTTGTCACTGCAGTTGTTTCTGCTGATGTTGGTGGTGTTGTAGGTTGTGTTGTGTACAATGTTGTGGTGGCATATTCTGTTGTTGGTGTTGGAGTGGATGTTTCAGTGGTAACAGTGCTTGTCACTGCAGTAGTTTCTGCTGATGTTGGTGGTGTTGTAGGCTGTGTTGTGTACAATGCTGTGGTGGCAGATTCCTTTGTTGGTGTTGGAGTGGATGTTTCAGTTGTAACAGTGGTTGTCACTGCAGTAGTTTCTGCTGATGTTGGTGGTGTTGTAGGTTGTGTTGTGTATAGAGTTGTGGTGGCAGATTCTATTGTTGGTGTTGGAGTGGATGTTTCAGTTGTTTGAGTTGTTGTCACTGCAGTAGTTTCTGCTGATGTTGGTGGTGTTGTAGGTTGTGTTGTGTACAATGTTGTGGTGGCAGATTCTGTTGTTGGTGTTGTAGTGGATGTTTCAGTTTTTGGAGTGGCTGTCACTACAGTACTTTCTGCTGATGTTGGTGGTGTTGTAGGTTGTGATGTGTATATAGTTGTGGTGGCAGATTCTGTTGTCTGTGTTGTAGTGGGTGTTTCAGTGGTAACAGTGGATGTCACTGCAGTAGTTTCTGCTGATGTTGGTGGTGTTGTAGGTTGTGTTGTGTATAATGTTGTGGTGGCAGATTCCGTTGTTGGTGTTGTAGTGGATGTTTCAGTTGTATCAGTGGTTGTCAATGCAGTAGTTTCTGCTGATGTTGGTGGTGTTGTAGGTTGTGTTGTGTATAGAGTTGTGGTGGCAGATTCTGTTGTTGGTGTTGGAGTGGATGTTTCAGTTGTTGGAGTGGTTGTCACTGCAGTAGTTTCTGCTGATGTTGGTGGTGTTGTAGGTTGTGTTGTGTATAGAGTTGTGGAGGCAGATTCTGTTCTTGGTGTTGTGGTGGATGTTTCAGTTGTTGGAGTGGTTGTCACTTCAGTAGTTTCTGCTGATGTTGGTGGTGTTGTAGGTTGTGTTGTGTACAATGTTGTGGTGGCAGATTCCGTTGTTGGTGTTGTAGTGGATGTTTCTGTTGTAACAGTGGTTGTCACTGCAGTAGTTTCTGCTGATGTTGGTGGTGTTGTAGGTTGTGTTGTGTACAATGTTGTGGTGGCAGATTCTGTTGTTGGTGTTGTAGTGGATGTTTCAATTGTTGGAGTGGTTGTCACTGCAGTAGTTTCTGCTGATGTTGGTGGTGTTGTAGGTTGTGTTGTGTATAGAGTTGTGGTGGCAGATTCTGTTGTTGGTGTCGGAGTGGATGTTTCAGTTGTTGGGGTTGTTGTCACTGCAGTAGTTTCTGCAGATGTTGGTGGTGTTGTAGGTTGTGTTGTGTACAATGTTGTGTTGGCAGATTCTGTTGTTGGTGTTGGAGTGGATGTTTCAGTGGTAACAGTGGTTGTCACTGCAGTAGTTTCTGCTGATGTTGGTGGTGTTGTAGGTTGTGTTGTGTATGGAGTTGTGGTGGCAGATTCTGTTGTTGGTGTAGTAGATGTTTCAGTTGTTGGAGTTGTTGTCACTGCAGTAGTTTCTGCTGATGTTTGTGGTGTTGTAGGTTGTTTTGTGTATAGAGTTGTGGTGGCAGATTCTGTTGTTGGTGTTGTGGATGTTTCAGTGGTAACTGTGGTTGTCACTGCAGTAGTTTCTGCTGATGTTGGTGGTGTTGTAGGTTGTGTTGTGTATATAGTTGTGGTGGCAGATTCTGTTGTTGGTGTTGTAGTAGATGTTTCAGTTGTTGGAGTTGTTGTCACTGCAGTAGTTTCTGCTGATGTTGGTGGTGTTGTAGGTTGTGTTGTGTATATAGTTGTGGTGGCAGATTCTGTTGTTGGTGTTGTAGTGGATGTTTCAGTGGTAACAGTGGTTGTCACTGTAGTAGTTTCTGCTGATGTTGGTGGTGTTGTAGGTTGTGTTGTGTATATAGTTGTGGTGGCAGATTCTGTTGTTGGTGTTGTAGTAGATGTTTCAGTTGTTGGAGTTGTTGTCACTGCAGTAGTTTCTGCTGATGTTGGTGGTGTTGTAGGTTGTGTTGTGTATATAGTTGTGGTGGCAGATTCTGTTGTTGGTGTTGTAGTGGATGTTTCAGTGGTAACAGTGGTTGTCACTGTAGTAGTTTCTGCTGATGTTGGTGGTGTTGTAGGTTGTGTTGTGTACAATGTTGTGGTGGCAGATTCTGTTGTTGCTGTTGGAGTGGATGTTTCAGTGGTAACAGTGGTTGTCACTGCAGTAGTTTCTGCTGATGGTGGTGGTGTTGTAGGTTGTGTTGTGTATAGAGTTGTGGAGGCAGATTCTGTTGTTGGTGTTGGAGTTGATGTTTCAGTGGTAACAGTGGTTGTCACTGCAGTAGTTTCTGCTGATGTTGGTGGTGTTGTAGGTTGTGTTGTGTATAGAGTTGTGGTGGCAGATTCTATTGTTGGTGTTGGAGTGGATGTTTCAGTTGTAAAAGTGTCTGGTGATGTAGTGGATTCTTCAGTTGCTGCAGTCGTTGTCTCAGGAATTGTACTTGTTGTGGTGCTAGTTGTTGTCAGTGTGGTGGTTTCTGCTGATGTTGGTGGTGTTGTAGGTTGTGTTGTGTACAAACCTGAGGTTGTTAATTCTGTTGTTTCCTTGCTTGTTGTATCTTGAGTTGTACTCATATTTGTATTTGTAAATCCTGTTGATGTAGTGGACGGTACATTTGTAGGGCTTGTTTTATCCTCTGTAGTTGTTGAATCCAGAATTGTACTTGTTGGAGCATTATTCAGTATAGATGTAGTTGTTTCTGCTGTTGTTTGTGCTTGTGCTGTATATGCACTGAGCCCCAGCCATAGACATACTGTTACAATTGTAGAATATAATTATTTAATCTCCTGAAACACGTTTCGATCGTGTAATTTTGCGTTTATTCTAAAATAAATCAATAAATCTCTTACATTCTGGTATTCAATAGATCAGTTAATGTATGAAGAGAATTCACATAGTATATTACATTAAAACCTGCTTCTATTCTTATGCAATGCCGCTTTGAGACAATGTGAATTGTTAAAAGTGATATACATATAAATAAGTGTAAAATGATGAATGAAATAGAAATATCACAATTAAATGTGACTATCAATTTAATTACTCTTTTCTACTGACACACACACACACACACACACACACACACACACACACACACACACACACACACACACACACACACATCCTAATGTTGCATGTTTTAAATTTGAAAAAATACATTTGTTTGTGACAAATAAGTATGATTTATAATTTATTAAGATAAAGTATTAATTTATTACATTATAATAATATTTGCAGACACTTTTTGTATTTGTTTTGTAAATATTTAATAGATACACATTCAATCTTAAAATGTCAGGTTTACTTACGTATAGTGAGATGAGCAAAACTGATCTTGTCATATTTTGAAAAATCAAACCTGTTGATATTGAAAGAGACAAAAATCAGAGCTTTAGTTGTATTATATGTGTAAAATAGTATTTAGCAACTAAAATATTAACAGAAACTATAATACATTTAACTAATGAATATAATAATAAGATTAACAATTAATCCTCTTAATTTATTTTCTGTTATATTTATTTTACAAGTCTGTTTCCATGAACTATATAAAAACCAATATGAAATAAATAAAAAAGAGCTACATTACCTTGTTTTATTCTTGAAACTCATGACTGTCAAATTTCAACACTGAAAATTTGTCCCTGTAACTCTGTCAGTAATAGCCTTAATGACAACAGAGTCTGTCATGACAATTGGTTCACCCGAAGTGTAAGCAGGCTTTATTAGGAGTGGTTAGAGGTGTAGCTCATGAAAACAAACAAACAAACAAACAAACAATCTGCAGCCTCTTGACGCAAAACCCTTCGTCACACCCAAAGGTGTCTGCCATTGTGCTATGCCACTATTTTACGTAACAATACTTACAATAAACAATTCCAAGTAAACAATTCCATCGTACTTGAATAATCAGTCATTGGTACTGGAATGTTGGTAGCGTGTTAGTATGAACCTATGTTTGGTTTGTAGATTCAATTGACGTCACACCTTTTTTTAGCCAAACAAAAAATAGATTTTCAAAGAAAGGTGTATGTCAGATTATATATTATTGCTCACTACTAACACACACACACACACACACACACACACACACACATATGCTCAATATTATCATACACAAATACACACAGTGTGTGTGTGTGTGTGTGTGTGTGTGTGTGTGTGTGTGTGTATGATAATAGTGAGCGAAAATAAATAGTCTCACATCTACACATCCTTCTTTGAAAATCTCCAGTTCATCCAGTTTTACTAATTTTACCAGCACAGTCTTTCTTGTTCAACACAAACAGCATAATATACATATATTACACCTTGATCAGAATTGAACGTCTCAGTTGTAATTTTCATTACAAAGCACGATGCTGCCACTATAAATTACAACTGAGGCTATCATTTCTGCTTAGTGTGTAATAGTAATAATAAAGCATGTGTAATTAAAAGGTAGGGTGCAGGCAGGTCAGAATTGTAGTAATAGAAATTGCAGAAGTGAACAGAAGTTAATAAGTTAAACCTATTGAAATTCTGTGCTACCTTTTCTAAGATCTTGTAGATAAAAGGGTGATTGGATACATTTCTATATGTCAGTTGCTAAAAAAAAGTCCTCTTTATATGGAAAAAAAATAATTTGTTTATATAAAATATTTATTTTATTAAGTCATGAGAGTTGAATGCAATTGTAGTTTAACCATTTATTTAGAGAGGCAGGCAGACAAATTCAAATTCAGTCTAAATTTAAAGCAAGAAACAGGCAGAAGGCAGGTGATCACCAAGTGGTGCAGGTAATCAGGACACATGAGGGAGACAACAAATATCAGCATATGGGTGGTGACAAGACGTGAATTAAAACAAAATATATGTTATAGATGGCAAGAATTAAAGCACATTCAGTAGTACTTCAGGCTGCTATGTACTGAGCTGCTTGGGTGTCAGCTGTATGGTCTGGTCTTTATTAATAATCAGGTCTGTGCTGAATTCAGAGTTTACGATGACCCATTAGGTCCTCAGGAGCTCTTGGTTGTATGGTTATAAACTGTTGTAGAAAGGACATTATTTACATTTACATTATTTACTGTAGAGTGTCACCCAAATGAGGATGAGGTTCACTTCTGAGTCTGGTTCCTCTCAAGGTTTCTTCCTCTTATCATCTCAGGGAGTTTTTCCTTGCCACTGTCGTCTCTGCGTCTCTGACTTGCTCATTAAGTATAGGGATAGATTGATATGTAGTATTTTAAATGAATATATTTAAATTAATTTTAAACCTTAAATGTATTTATTAATAAATTTATTTATTTAGATTATTATTATTATTATTATTATTATTATTATTATTATTATTATTAGCTCAAGTTGAAGTTCAAGTTTATTTGTATAGCACATTTACAAACAGCCACACGGCTGACCAAAGTGCTTCACAGTGCGTTTGACATTGCACCTACACTTAAAAATACACATACACAATAAGATAGTTCAATAAAGTAAAATAAGAATTATTAAAAAGAATAAAATAACCAGTTTATAAGAAAGTGATATAGATATAAAACATAAGATATAAACAGACATAAAACCCTGGGCAATCATGAAAAGGCTAGAGAAAATAAGTGGGTCTTTAGCATGAACTTAAAACTAGAAATGGTGGGTGCCATCCTAATGGCAGGGAGTTCCATGTTAGGACCGGCCACAGAAAAGGCACGCTCTCCTCTACGCTTGAGCCGTACACGAGGGACAACCAAAATAGCCTGGTCAGATGAACGAAGACTTCTAATAGGAAAGTAGGGATGAATAAGTTCAGATAAGTAGAGAGGAGCAATATTATGGAGAGACTTATAGGCAAAGAGTAAAATCTTTTCTCTGAGAAATCGGCAGCCAGTGTAGAGATGTGAGAATGGGAGTGATGTGTTCATGTTTGCCACAACTAGAGAGAAATCTGGCAGCAGCATTTTGAATGAGCTGGAGACACGTAATCTGAGTTTTAGATATACCACAATATAAAGAGTTACAGTAGTCTAAGCAAGAGGTCATAAACGCATGAACAGCCATTTCTAGAGTCTTAGGTGTAAGAAAGTGTTTAATTTTGGAGATAATCCACAGTTGGTAAAAGCTAGACCCAATAACAGGCGAGATGTCCATCCATCCATCTTCTACCGCTTATCCGGGGCTGATGTGGAGGAGCAGCGGCTCTACTCTGAGCTCCTCCCGAGTGACCGAGCTCCTCACCCTATCTCTAAGGGAGCGCCTGGCCACCCTGCGGAGAAAACTCATTTCGGCCGCCTGTATCCGGTATCTTGTCCCAAAGCTCAAGACCATAGGTGAGGGTAGGAACGTAGATCGACTGGTAAATAGAGAGCTTCGCCTTGCGGCTCAGCTCTTTCTTCACCACAACAGATCAGTATATCGACTGCATCACTGCAGAAGATACACCAATCCGCCTGTCGATCTCCCGCTCCATCCTTCCCTCACTCGTGAATGAGACCCCAAGATACTTAAACTCCTCCACTTGCAAAAAGCAGTGACGAAATCCTGTGGTCCCCAAACCGGACTCCCTCCGGCCCCATACTGCACCTAGAAATCCTGTCCATATAAGTAATGAACAGTACTGGTGACAAAGGGCAGCCCTGCACCAACATGCACCGGGACCAAGTTTGACTTACTGCCGGCAATGCGAACCAAACTCCTGCTCCAGTCATATACGGACCGGACAGCCCTTAACAGAGGGCCCCGGACCCAATACTCCCAGAGAACCCCCCACAGGTCACGACGAGGGACACAGACGAAAGCCTTCTCCAGATCCACAAAACACATGTGAACTGGTTTGGCAAACTCCCATGAACCCTCCAGCAACCTGGAGAGGGTATAGAGATGGTCCAGTGTTCCACGACCGGTAAGAAACCCGCATTGTTCCTCCTGAATCCGAGGTTCGACTATCGGCCGAATTCTCCTCTCCAGTACCCTGGCATAGACTTTTCCGGGGAGACTGAGGAGTGTGATCCCCCTATAGTTGGAACACACCCTCCAGTCCCCCTTCTTAAACAGAGGGACCACCACCCCAGTCTGCCAGTCCAGAGGCACTGTCCCCAAACTCCACGCAATGTTGCAGAGGTGTGTCAACCAAGAGAGCCCCACAACATCCAGAGACTTGAGGTACTCAGGGCGGATCTCATCCACCCCCGGTGCCTTGCCACTGAGGAGCTTCTCAACTACCTCAGTGACCTCAGCTTGGGGAATCGACGAGTCCACAACTGAGCCCCCGCCCTCTGCTTCCTCAGTGAAAGACATGTAAGTGGGGTTGAGGAGAACCTTGAAGTATTCCTTCCACCATCCGAGGATTTCCCCAGTCGATGTCAGCAGATTCCCACTCCCATTGTAAACAGTGAGTGCAGGGCAGTGCTTCCCCCTCCTGAGGCACCGGACGGTTTGCCAGAATTTCTTTGAGGCCGACCAATAGTCCTTCTCCATGGCCTCACCAAACTTCTCCCAGACCCGAGTTTTTGCCTTTGTAACCCCCCGGTCTGAAGCTCGCTTGGCCCTTCGGTACCTATCAGCTGCCTCCGGAGTCCCCCGAGCCAACCAGGCTTGATAGGACTCCTTCTTCAGCTTGACAGCATCCCTTACTTCCGGGGTCCACCACCGGGTCGGGGATTGCCACCACGACAGGCACCGGAGACCTTACGGCCACAGCTCCGAGCGGCCGCGTCGACAATGGAGGTGGAGAACATGGTACACTCGGACTCAATGTCTCCAAGCTCCCTCGGGATCTGGTTGAAGCTCTGCCAGAGGTGGGAGTTGAAGATCTCTCTGACAGGAGACTCTGTCAAACGTTCCCAGCAGACCCTCACAGTACGTTTGGGTCTGCCAAGTCTGTCCAACTTCCTCCCCCACCATCGGATCCAACTCACCACCAGGTGGTGATCAGTTGACAGCTCCGCCCCTCTCTTTACCCGAGTGTCCAAGACATACGGCCGGAGGTCAGATGAAACAACCACAAAGTCGATCATCGTCTTCCGACTTAGGGTGTCCTGGTGCCATGTGTACTGATGGACACCCTTATGCTTGAACATGGTGTTCGTTATAGACAAACTGTGACTAGCACAGAAGTCCAAAAACAGAACACCCAATCACGCCCCTCCAGGTGTCACTGTCACTGCCCATATGAGCGTTGAAGTCCCCCAGTAGAACGATGGGTTCCCCTTCAGAGCACATTCCTGCACCCCTTCCAGAGAAAAGTCCGGTACTCTACACTGCCATTTGGCCCCTAAGCATATATAACCATGAGAGACCTATCCCCGACCCGAATGCGCAGGGAAATGACCCTCTCGTTCACCGGGGTGAACTCCAATACATGGTTGCTGAGCTGGGGGGCTTTGAGCAAGCCCACACCAGCCCGCCGCCCTAACCATGGGCAACTCCAGAGTGGTAGAGAGTCCAGCCTCTCTCAAGGAGTTGAATTCCAGAACCCAAGCTGTGTGTGGAGGTGAGCCCAACTATATTTAGTTGGTATCTCTCAACCTCCCGCACCAGCTCAGGCTCCTTCCCCCCCCAGCGAGGTGACATTCCATATCCCTAGTGCCAGATTTTGTGTCTGGGGATTGGGTCGCCGAGGCCCCCGCCTTCAGCTGCCACCCAATCCACATTGCACCGGCCCCTTACGGTTTCTCCTGCAGATGGTGGGCCCACAGGAGATACAGACGAGATGTGTTTGTCAAATTTTAAGTGCTGATCAATAAAGATGCCAAGATTCTGCACCCGTGAAGATCTAAAACAGATAAACTCACTAGGTTGATGCTTGAGGACTGGCAGTTCTCATTTGAAAACAGGAAATTTTGTGCCAGCCATAAATTAACCTCTTCTAAGCATATTAGAAAAGATGAGATTGCTGAAGGATTATTTTTCCTAATTGGTAAGTAGATTTTGGTGTCATCAGCATAGAAATGAAAGGATTCACCATGTTGCCGGAGAATAGAGCACAGGGGTAGCATGTATAATGTGAATAGAGACGGAGCTAAAATAGAGCCTTGTGGAAGGCCATAGGACAGCAAGGCAGGGGAGGAGGAAAAGTTACCCAGTTTCACTATGAACTTTCTGTCCGTCAGGTATGACTGAAACCAGCTCAACACATTTGCTTTTAGACCTACCCAGGTCTCAAGCCTTGCTAATAAAAGGGAGTGGTCTATGGTATCAAAAGCAGCTGATAAATCTAAAAGAATAAGAACCACATAATCTCCAGAGTCAGTAGAGAGATAAATGTCATTTAAAACTCTCAAAAGGGCAGACTCAGTACTGTGAGCAGACTTAAAACCCGATTGAAAAACCTCGTAGATACAATTGTTATTCAGAAAACGTTGAAGTTGATTTAGCACAATTTTCTCCAAAATTTTTGATATGAAAGGCAAGACAGAGATAGGTTGAAAGTTTTTTTGAATGGAGGGGTCCAGTGAAGGCTTCTTGAGCAAGGGAGTAACAGTGGCAACCTTAAGGTTGGCAGGGACTGAGCCAGTTTGCAGGCACTTGTTGATCAAAGACAGCAGGCCTGGACTAATTGAGTGAAAGATTTGCTTAATAAAAAAAATTTTGGTGAATTGTGTCACTGGGACAAAATGAGGGTTTGAGCTTGTCACTCACCTCCTTCAGTTGCTGGAGGCTGATATGCTCAAAAGCTTTAAAAAATGCAGAGACCTTTGACTTGATTGGGGAGGAGATAGGAGTTATAGTGGGGTGAACACTTAGCCTTTTTTTAGTGATTTTGTCACTAAAGAATCTTGAGAAGCCTTCAGAGACAGCAACAGAGGCAACAGGCATAGATTTAACAGAAGGATTTAATGATAGAAAACAAAACCTTAGGTTTAGAGTAGTTTCTTTCAATTAAATTAGAGAAATAAGCGGCTTTCGCAGATTTGGCTAAAGTCTGGTAAGATGTAAGAGAGTCTCTAAGTATCTGAAGAGAAACCCGCAGCCTGTCCTTTTTCCATTTACATTCAGCCTTTCTGCAAATTTGTCTTTGCAGACGAGTCTCAGCGTTTTGCCAAACTTAAGACTTAAATTTTTTCTTGCGAGGTTTGAGAGGGGCAGTTGCATTGGCAGTCTCAAGCCAGGCAGAATTTAAGAGTCCAAGATGTTGCTCAGCATCCAAGTCAGGTAATGGCTGCTCCAGGAGCAACTGTGAGCAGCATTTGGCAAAATATGAGTTAAAATTAGTGCTAAACTGTGGAGAATAAAAACGTGAAATACTTTCAGACGTATTAGAAAAGTGAGAGATGACTGGAAGCGACAGAGAGAATAATATATAGTAGGCTTATGATCTGAGATCATAATATCAGAAAGCACAACATCAGCCACATCAAGTCCATAAAATAGAACCAGATCAAGCGTATGTCCCGGACATCAAAAAGACGGACAGCAAACATGCACCTTAAAATCGAACATAACTCACAGCAATACTGCCAATTAGTTCAGTGAGATGCTGTATAAAGTCTGTGGTCGAATGTGGAGGACGATAGATCACCCCTAAACAAACCGGACCATTCCAGTCTAAATGAAGTATCTGATAAAGTAGCTGGTAAATGTCATAATCGGAGTTAGACGACAGCATTCAGATAGAGAGCTCTTTAAAATGGTAACTATGCCCCCTCCGGACGAGGCGTGTTAAAAAATGTACAATCTGCGGGGATCAGGTCAGAAAACGGCATTAAATCACCAACCTTTATCCAGGATTCTGTGATAAACATAAAGTCCAGGTTGTGGGAAGAGTAGAAGTAATTTAATAAAAAAGTCTTATTCACCAGCGAATGGGCATTTAATAATGCCATCTTTGGTGAGGAGATGGTAACAGGTGAAGAGGACGCTCTTTTCAGCTCGCGTAGATTGTTGTGTGTAACTCCTCGACCCCAGGAGCCGAGACAAAATCAAAACAAAATTAGACAGGTGCATAAATTTTGGCACCCTTTTTTATTTTTTCTTATTTGAAGACCTGTAACTACTTAGCACTGATTAATTTCTAACACACAATTGGTTTGGTGGCTCATTCAGCCTTGAACTTCATAGACAGGTGCATCCAATCATGAGAAAAGGGTTCTCTTTGAATCTCCTCTGAAGAGTAACAACATGGAGGCCTCAACACAACTCTCAAATGACCTGAAAACAAAGATCGTTCAACATTATGTTTTATGGGAAGTCTACAATAAGTTATTGCAGAGATATAAGCTGTCAGTGTCCACTTCGAAGGAACATAGTGAATACATGGAAGACCACAGGAAGAGTTCTTGTTAAGGCCAGAAGTGGCAGGCCACGTAAAATATTGGAGAGGTGAAGGATGGTGAGAACAGTCAAAAACAGCCCACAGACCACCTCCAAAGACCTACAACATCAACTTGCTGCAGATGGTGTCACTGTGCATCGTTCAACAAGTCAGTGCACTTTGCACAAGGTGAAGCTGTATGGGAGAGTGATGTGAAAGAAGCCTTTTCTGCACACACGCCAAAAAAACGGGGTTGCTTGAGGTATCCAAACGCACATTTGGACAAGCCAGATTCATTTTGAAATAAGGTGCTGTGGAGTGATGAAACAAAGATTGAGTTATTTGATCATAAAGTTGACTTGCACTTCAGCAACACTCCCACCCTTAGGAAGATCGGATAACAACCTGGTTTCTCTTACCTGTGTACAAACCCCTTGTATGCAGGCAACCAGCTGCCTCCCGCACAGTGAGGACATGGTCTGATGAGACCAGGGAGGCTCTGAAAGACTGTTTTGAAACAACTATGTGGGAGGAATTGTGCAATCTTCAGAGGATATTGACAATCTAAGACTGTATTACTGACTATACCAACATAAATGCGTCTTGGCGAATCGGATATCAATCCGATCTTTCTACTCCCACCCAATATGCAAATATATTTTACCTTATTTAATAATTTGATAATTGAAATGGAACACACTTTGGTGTGTGCGGTTGCTACAAAAAACAGCATTTACTGCTTGCTGCATTTTCACTGGCAGCAGCAGTGCATTTTAAGACCCAACAAGACACCTGGGTGAAAGATCGGAGCAGCGCTGGTGGGAAAACATGTTTGTTTCTGGCATGATGCACGACTCGCGAGTCACCTGCGTTACATACTTCTGTTTGGGAGGAGTATAGCGCTGATGTATGTGGTGTAGCGTTTTGTACCAGTCATTTTAGATTTCATGTCCCAGGCACCCTAAATTTCAACATCTACTCCTCAATTAACCGATGAGCAACACAGTTTTACACCCACACCTGGCTCCAGAATGTCTGGAGTCTCCACAAAGACCAGATAACCCCATGCGGCTCATTGGGGCCTGCAAACAGAACTCTCTCACACACACACACACACACACACACACACACACACAATGAGACATTCCGTTTACTAATAAAACCCAAGATAAGGTACTCTAAGGTTCTCATTCTTATAACCCTTTTTGTAATGTGTTTCTTCTTTTAAGGCTTGCCTGACTTAAAATTATTTGCTCCTTAATCTCCTGACTAGGGTGTATTTTATTCATGTGTCAGAAAACAACATTGTATTTTAAAATCCGTTATACTCTATCATCATATCTTACTGATCATGGCATGTTAATGTATACCTGTTCTAATGCCGTATGACCCTTTAAGGTCTGATGTCAGAATGTATACGAAGCTATTGTTTTCTTTTTACTTCCCTAATGAAAGTGCATCTTGTTCATGTTTCATTTTTGTTTCTTTGCCTTTATCTTTGCCTTGATTAATGATCTGTGTATATAATGTACCGCTGCCTTCATACCATCATTACCCTTCATGTTTAGTATCCAAATGACCACAAAATTATCGGTTACTCATATTTCAAGCACTGGTGTATTTTATTTGAGCACGAAAGGTGCCATACCATCTTAATACACCCTGGATCAAACTTTAAAGTCATCTAAAAGTTTGATAGCTAAACCACGCCCACAGACACCTGTAACAAAGGGAGTTTTTCCCTTCAAAATCCTGACCGAAGTATTGGTCATCTTCCCAAAGATGGGTGGAGTTCGTGACCTTTAAATTGTCACAAACACCACTAATCCGTGGTCAGACTTTCGGAACAGCTTCAAGACGACTCCATCTTCCTTCAACGAAGTTCCAGCAAGCTTCACTTCCAAGAACGACAATTGCTCTGATCTTCAGGAGAACTTGGAAGAACGTCTGACCCCACCCTAACTGACTTTTCAGAGATTTCTCTGTTGCATCCGGACTCTTGTGCAGTAAGCCAATGCAAGTAACCGTTTCCTCTACCAACCAATTTAGATGCGTAATTTTAAGTAGGAATCTTTCATTGAATCTTAAGGTGAATTTAAATTTCTGTGACGATTTCCCAGTTAGGGTGTGATTTAATTTTGAAGTCTAAGCTTGCCACTCCTTTCCTTCCTTTCTCTAGTTTCTTCTTTCCAGTCTCTTCCTCCCTTTCCCCAATTTTAATTTCTTTTGCTTTATTTTATTTTTCATTTTCGTTTTCCCTATTTCTTTTGTTTGTTTGTGTAGTTAGTTTTATGTTGTGTTTGTCTCATTCATTAAATGTCATAATTTTGAGCCACAGGTGATTTGTCTCTGAGTCTCGCTCACAAATTAAGGTACCTGCAATATCTGGTCTGAACTACATGCTCTATTAAGTTAATTTAATTTAAATTACGGTATACAGTAAAAGGAAAGCGAATCTTTCTTGGCCGGGAAGATACCGCCTTCATAGAATTAATAAAGGTTACACGGCCTGTTCGCCGGATGAACAGACCAAATAAGCGTAACCTTAATTCCAGTACCGTTAATTTCAACTTAGGTTAAAATATTTAGAAGTCACTATAACACGTTATAGTTGCTTATAAATATTTACCTTGCTTCGCGAGCCAAAATCGCTACAGTGGCTTGAACAATCACATTTATTTACACCTGTCTAGTTTCATCTGTAATGCGTCCCAGACCACCTCCTGAAGGGGTTTGTACGATCGGATTTATATCCGTCTCGAAACCGTTTCGGAGGGCATTTACAGCTGGTCTTTTTACGATCGGACAGCTATCGGATCACAGAAAACGCATGAAGTGACCAGGTGTAAAAACCCCCAAGGATGGACAAGACCAAAACATATTTAAAGTAAATGATCCTGTCATAAAGGACTGACACCATCAAACAGTTTTGATACGTAAGCCTGATGTCAGATCTTCAACTGGACCAGCCCTGGCATTGCAAAAATAAAAGTGGCATTTGGATTTAAACAATTCCTTTTTGAAAACATTAAAAATTTTTGAACAATAAAGTTACAATGTTTATATAAAAATTTTACAAAATTATATACTTATTGTTCTTGATACAGAGCTCAACAAAGAAGTGTTAGGAATATAAGGTATAAGGTGAAAAATGCTATTAAATTAATAATGACATTAAAATAATGCAGACAGAACTACTGTAGTGTTACAAATATTACAATTACAAATATTGGTTAAGTAGTTAATTAGAAGTACTGCTGGGTCTGAATGCCTCTACACTGCATTCTGGGCTTTCCTGACTGGGAAACTTCAGTCAGTCTCTGAGCACTGGAGGCTGTGTGGTCAGTCTACTGCTCTTCATTCTGCCGTCTCATGACTGTGCAGCATTATTATTGTATTATTGTATTATTGTTAATGTAGTAGACAACATTATTTCATAAATATTACATTTTATAAATAAAGAAAATAATGTTTAAAAATCTTAATGAACACTCCTGGCATAATTGTGCAAGTGTCTATTTCACTAAGTGGACATCCCTAGAAAAAAATGTCCTTTGGTGTTATGCAAAAACCTAATTTTAATTTGGGCAATATCATGGACAACTACATTTAATTGAAAGACCCCACTCAAGGTCATGTGACTGAAGACCCCTATTAAGGCCATGAGAAGTGCACATGGTAAGTATTTCTCTCAGAATTGTTTAAATATTTAACTATGTTTTAAGACCATTGAAGTTGTTAAGTTTTTTGTCCTTTGGTGTGACACCATTCATCTATTCATGGTGAAAATGATTCTAATTAGTACTTTCATGTAAAATAAATATTACTTTAAGAAAATAATGTTTTAATAATGTGAACAATTCTGTCTCAAGTATTTATTTTATGTTATTTAATATAATTTCTTAGTACTTTTAAATGTCACACCATAGGACACATTTACAGTATTGTTGAGTGAAAAAGTGAAAAAAATATGTGAAGTCATTGACAAAATGAGTGACCAGTACTATTTTCTGAAACTGCAGTTTTCATACTCCAAAAATATATGTATTTTTTCTTAAAAAGTTATGCTTTCCAAAAAAAGTACTTTTTCTTGGTCATTTGTCAACTACCCATTTACATTTACAGCATTTAGCAGACTCCCGTATCCAGAGCAACATACAAAATTGCTTAAGTCTCTATCATTGGGTTAACTAACAGTAATCCAAACTACAGTAATCCCTGCTTAGTCTGCTGCCTCAGGGCTGTGTCCTCAGCCCACTCCTGTATTCCCTGTATACACACGACTGTACAGCTACACACAACTCCAATGTCATCATCAAATTCACTGATGATACAACGGTGATAGGCCTGATCACTGACAACGATGAGACGGCCTACAGAGAAGAAAGAGGTGAGCACCCTGACTAAATGGTGTCAGGAGAACCACCTCTCACTAAACATTGACAAGACCAAGGAGCTGGTGGTAGATTTCAGGAGACAGAGCAGAGAACACAAACCCATCACCATCGACAAGACGCCTGTGGAGCGGGTGAGCAGCTTTAAGTTTCTGGGTGTTAACATCAGTGAGGATCTCACCTGGTCCACACACACCGACACAGTGCTGAAGAAGGCACACCAACGCCTATTCTTTCTGAGACGTCTGACGAAGTTTGGAATGAGCCCCAGCATCCTCAGAACATTTTACACCTGCACTATAGAGAGCATCCTGACGGGCTGCATCACCACCTGGTTTGGAAACAGCACCGCTGGAAACCATAAAGCCCTGGAAAGGGTCGTGTGAACTGCCAGCCACATTGTTGGAGGTGAGCTTCCCTATGTTGACATCTACAACAGGCGGTGTATAAGGAAAGCTCGGAGGATCACTAATGACTCCAGCCACCCGTCCCACAGACTGCTCTCTCTGCTCCCCTCAGGAAGACGTCTCCGCAGCATCCGATCCTGCAATAGTCGACTGAGGGATAGCTTTTTCCCTCAGGCCATCAGACTAATTAACAGCCATAACTAACACAGCATACAGCATACTCCCACAATATGGTATGCTACACACTGCACTCAAACGTCAACAGTTCAACTCTGGACTACACACACACACACACACACACACACACATGCACATTGCATTCATACTGCATCTATACACACTGGACTATACACACACACACACTGCATTTAATTTAATATAACAATCTATCTGACAATAAGCTATCGGTACCACAGGACATTTCTGTATCTGTACAGTCTGTTGCACCTTACATGTTACATATATATTACATGTATATAATACTTATACTTACATATATTATTTATATTTATACTTATATAAATATATAATTCATACTGTGTATATAATGGGTAATTCATTGTAAATATGTCTAGTAGTACACTGTGTGTACTGACTGTGTATGAGCACATTGCATCTTTTCCACATTTCCGCATTTGCACATTTCACCTGGTACTGAGCATTTTGCACATTTTTTTTAACCTGTTTGTAAATTGTTCTAATTTCTGTTTCTTAACTACTGTATGTAAATGGTTCTGCAATTTCTGTAGCTCGCTCCCAAGAATTTCACTCACCATGGCACATGTGCTGTGGTGATGCGACAATAAAGGTGACTTGACTTGAATTGACTTGACTTGCCCCCGCGACCCAGCCCCGGATAAGCAGTAGAAGATGGATGGATGGATGGAATCCAACCTACAGGTAACAAATGCATTGACTAGTGTTTCTGAATCATGTAATGACATCACATTTCCTATCTTAGCAATATTTCTGAGATGAAAGAACACTATTCTAGTGATATTATTATCTTTTCTACAACAGTTTGTAGTTAAGCAACTGAGAGATCCTGATCAACTAATGGGTAAGTGCAATTTCTGAGTTCACCACAGACCCAACACAAATTTCTTCCTGCCAAAGTCATTAAATGATTGTGGTCCAAGTAAAGGCACCTCTGTCTTGTTAGAGGTGTAGGAGGAAATTAGTAAGGAGCTATTCAATTCAATCTTATTAAATTGTTGTCTCACATCTGACACAGCTGAAACATATAGCTGTGTGTACAAATAATTGCACAAAGGGGTAGTATATATAGGGAGAAAAGCAATGGGCCTAAAACAGAACCTTGCGAACATAACATTAGTATGTTAAGAGTAGTAGACCTTTAAATCTACGAACTGATAGCGATCAGTAAATTCTGGATAAACAACTAAGGTCTTTTGAGACGAAGTGTGAAGTCAGAGAGGATGGTAGAACATCCTCTTTTACAGCCTTGACTTGTCAGTTGCAAGCAACTGGATTAAAGCAGGTTGGGTTTTGTCTTTTATCATCTCTGGCTGCATCAATTAATTAAAATTTGTGTAATATTCTACTTTGGTAATTTTAAGCAAAGTGGTCTGTGGTAAAGGAGGTTTTATATTCAGCAGATATGGTATGGTTCACAGCTTGGACTTCTCACACTACGTCTTTCGACTTCACCTGACTGCTCATGGAAATAATGATAAGTGAAATAATTACTAAAGAGGAATATAGAAAATTCAGAGTTAAAAGATAAAAGAAAAAGAAAAAAAAAGAAAAAGAAAAACACACACACACTGAGGTGCCCTTGAGCAAGGCACCGAACCCCCCCAACTGCTCCCCGGGCGCCGGGGCATAAATGGCTGCCCACTGCTCTGGGTGTGCACTTTGGATGGGTTAAATGCAGAGAACAAATTCTGAGTCTGGGTCACCATACTTAGCCGTATGTCACATCACTTTCACTTTCAAAAATTAACTTCCTCTATATGTCAGACAGCTAAGTCACAGGCAGTCTTCAAGCTATTTATAATTACCTATATTTTCCTGAAGTACAAAAACTAGCATTTAAATATTGTCATCTGTGTGCTTTTCTTACTGTATTACAACAGAGTTTTCAAGACTGTTGGTCTGTGACCTATTGAACCAGTATTAGAATATATTTATTGTTGACAGTAAGTAAAATCATTCTTTACTTATTAAAAGAATGCATTGATGCCTCAGGCCTCTTAAACAGAACAAAATGCACAGAGTTTGTGGTTGAAAGAATACAGTACATTGTGGACATTCAATAGCATTTCTGTCTCTGGGAGTGTCTGGGGGGAAGTATTGCATCATCTCCCTTCTATGCAAGTGTTAACTATATAAAACTTGTTTTGCCTGGCACTGAACGTCTGCTGCCACTCCTATGCTGCATTCAGATGACATGAATCTTTTGTTTTTGACGCATGTACAGTTTCACAGGAAATGAATTTATCTCAAAACAATTTACTAAGTGACGAACATTTACAAGGCCATTCTTAAAGAAAACCTCCTGACATTTTTGATTGTTTTTAGATGCAAATGTAATGAAATAAAAAAAAGGCCAATACTTTTGCTTTTTCTGTATATGGAAAACATTTGTCATTTTGATCAAGATGAATATGAGATGATGGATCCAAATTTCTGATATATCTGATAATCTGAATATTTTCATCTAGATGTTTCAAACAAATTTGACATGCTGCCTTTTGTTTGAACCAACCTGATTTCCCTCTTTTCTCAGTTTGACTTTAAGCAGATGCTTTGACTTCTGGCTTGATGTGTGTCAAAAATTCAGGAACTTTTGTAAAATTCAGGCTCTTGGAGCCCTAAATGTTTTTTATGGCTCCACTATGCAGGAGTATTATTTCTGAATTCAATTTAAATTTATTTGTATAGCACTTTTAACAGTTCCAATTGTCTCAAAGCAGCTTTACAGAAGTTTACAGGCAAAAGAGAGAGAAAAAAGAAATAATTATATAAAATAATAATGAGTATAATAAAAAATAAATAAATAAATGAATGAATACATAAAATTAAAATATCTCCCTATCCCTAATGAGCAAGCCGGAGCAAGGGAAAGCTCAATGAGATGATATGAGGAAGAAATCTTGAGAGAAGCACTTCCTCATTTTGGTTTGAATGCTATGGATAGTTCTACTTGAAGACCATGGTGGAAGGTTTGAACTGACATTGCCTTGGTGACCTTCATTGAACATTTGATGACTTCACATTTTCTTCTAGAAATCTGTAATGACACTTCATATATTATGTCGTTATATAATACTTATATGTAAGTATTATATAATGACACAACAAAATATAATGTAACCTAAGAAAATTAATGTATAAATTTAAAATTTGGATATTTAATAAATAAAAATATTTTTATATAAAAAAATATAAAATCTCTATGATAGAAATTTTAAAGGTATTTTTATTCTGAGATGTCAACACTGTGCAATTTGTCATTTAAATTACACAATAAGTGCAAAGGATAATTGATCATTATACTTTGTGCAACCTCCAAAGTTAGGATACACAAAGAACGAATTTGTTCTGTGATGTATATGTGAAGAGTATATGTGTATATGCATATATGATTCTTCTTCTTCTTGTTCTTTACCATAGAGGATTTAATCTGCCCTCTAAGGTGCTACAGATTCTTTACACCTTCACCTTTTTAGTACCCTTCCAGGAAGCTTCAAGCCTGGATTGGAAACAGTGTAGTCTGGCTCACAAGAGAGTGGTGTACGTACCATCTCTAACCATCCACTCTGAGCTCCCTTACCTGCAGTTGATCAGCAAGAGCTGCTGGACCAAGGCCAAGAATATAGTGAAAGCCCTCAGCCAATGACAATGGAAACTTTTTCTTTGTTGATATCAGGTAAGTACTACAGTATACGAATGGGTACAGGTGTGTAATGCTATGTAAGACAGAAAGAACAAGAGGTTTGGCATATAACAACACATTATTACTTATTAGATATTTGCTATTGCTGAATGTATAGAATACTTTTCATGTTTGACATTGTATATTTGACTAAAACAAATTTGGACATCTGACAAAGGTGTACATATCTGATATATAGAGATATTCTTAGACACACCTGTACAAACATTAGGTCAAAAAACATGCTAACAATATTCCAGGACTGGGTGAATCTTTTTAAATTATATTGAAAACAAGATGTATAGAACAGTATAGCAGTACAATAGCTTTTTATAACCACTGCGTCAACAGGAAGCCAATAGATATTTTTAGAAGTTGGTGTTTTTTGGTTTTGCTTTTTTTTCTGTTTCAAATTCATATTTCAAAATTTATTTTATTTTTATGTTGTTATGTTATTATTTGTATTCTACATATATCTCTTGGAATTTCTTATTAATTCCTTAATATACAATTATGATGGTTAGCATGTTTAGCATTTGAGGAGCATTTTCTTTAAACACAATGATTAGCTTATCTATAAATAAACAGATTTTATTAAAAGTAGAGAGTAAAAAAAAAACACTGTTCCATTAAATGCTGAGATTTTTCCCCCCACCCAATTCCCACCCATATTAGGTCTCCCCACCCAATTCCCACCCATATTAGGTCTCCCCACACAATTCCCACCCATATTAGGTCTCCCCTTTTGTACACCAGATACCAGGCATGTAGAATGATTGAGTAATTTATGCATTGATTCCAGAGGAAAAGTGCACCCATTTAATGCACCCATTTTGTTTGATTGTGTAACCAAGAAATATATAGAAAATATCTAATTTTAACTTAAAGTCTATTTTGTAGAAATTATAAACTGTACACTTGTGGAGGCTTGAATAAAAAAGGTTAATTTGCCTGTGAATTCTATCTCTCCTTCCTTATGCACGAAAAAAGTATTAACAAAAGGCTTGACTAAACAAAAGTCAAGATATAATTCACACTGATGGGAATGATGGGATCATAGATTAAAAAAAAACATTTATTTGTCATGTAAACATAACATTATTTTCTTCACTCATAGCTTGTTAGGAAGTTGGGGTCAGTGAGGTAAGCTAACTTAGATCATTGTCTATTGATCATCTCTTCATGAAGAAACACCCATTATTGTTAAATTGAATACAAATATATTTTGTCATTGTTATGACCTTCAGTAATTTGTTTTATTTCTGTGCTGCCCTCTTGTGTCTTCTCTCTGTATTTGACATTTGTTTTCAGGAAGGTGGTTCCTGGAGTTTTGTGTATAACATTATGGAATAAAAACACTGTCAATAATAATCGTACGTAATTCAAAGCATTTGTGTGTAAATTTTAATTTTGCGGAGTTGGATCCCAAAATCTACAGCCACGACAGTTTACAGAAACGAGATTTTGCGTGTTTGTTCAAATACGACTCCAAAATGTATGACTTTGACAGTTTACACACACAACGCTTGTTTTCACAACACCTCGTTTTCACACACGAAAACGGTCTGCGAAACAACTGTCAAAAATACGTCATCACGTTCACAGGCATTACTATCCGAGGGAAGATGAATCGATTCCACGAAGTGCGCATGCGCCCCGCCCTCTTTTAAACCACTGGCACCGAAATGGCGGATCAGCAGCCAAGCGGGGGGTGCTCTTTCCCGCCCTATTGCTCACCTCGCCGAGGCGCGGGTTTGGCCGCGGTGCGTCGGGGGATGCTGCTCGGCCCTTCAGCTCGGTGGTGGACGTCGCTCGGCCTTTCAGCTCGGCTGTGGACTTCGCTCGGCCCTTCAGCTTGGATGCAGACGTCGCCTCGGCCGTTCAGCTCGGCTGTGGACGTCGCTCGGCCCTCTCTGGCTGTGCCGCCGTGTGCCCTGCTCCCCCCACCTGCCTCGCTGTGTGCCTTGGCTCCCCTCGAATACCTCGCCGTGGTCCTTGCTCCCCCCACTAGCCTCGCCGTCGTCCTTGCTTCCCTCACCTGCCATTCGCCGTATAAGTGTTTGGTGAACTGGGATATTTGGATGCTGTCACCTTACCACATTACCACCATGAGTTCCTAGTCCTAGTCTACCGCACCAATCCCGACGTCTTACCCCTGTTTGGAGTCTCGTCGCCCGGTGTGCACTCTGGGTTACAGTAAGAAAAAGAGTTAGAAAAATATTAGGTATGATTGTAATCATGTGATGGACAATGTACATTATGTGAAAAATGCAGACTGGTGAGACTACCTATGACAGCATAACTAAAAAGGAGTGGCAGAAAAGTGACAGAGATATGAGGGCTTACTGGGACATATAGGAACCCACCACAACAGTCTGCAAACCTGAGAGACTAGTGAGGGTGGTAAGGTGACAGTATCCAGACATCCCAGTTCACCAAACTGTGTTCGTTTCCCCTTTCCAATGTGTCCTTGGTTACAAACCCCTCTTGTTTTCCTGGTATAAAGAACTATCAAATTTCCACCCGTAGATAAATGGTTTCAATGGAGTCAGACAGTGTGACTATGTACAGTATGCCTACAGACAGCCATTTGGCATCAGTGCCTGAAGGCAGATCGTCAGAGATGACTCTGCTAGCAGTTCCTCCTTCTACCCACAAGAGGGAATCCTTGCCTAAATATTGAACGTTTTCAGGTTATATCCTGCCATTGAGGAATTTTTAACCAGTGATTTCTGTCATACTACACAAAGTATTGTTAATTTATTTTACTTTGAAAATCGGTATGTTGTTCCTTTCATTTTGACTCAAGTTTTGAACATTGCTCTGTTCTTGGATTTCTCTGATGTTCTCTGGATTACGTTTTTGTACCTCTCTTCTGCTGATTGCATATTTTCAGCTTTGCTTATTCTTTGCCTATTTCTGCTAACTTTGTTCCTTACCTGCCTTTGTGGATGTGTATGCTGTGCTGTTTCCTTCATTAAATTCTGCAAATAGATTCTAATCCCTCTGCTTCTGCTAATCTGTCAGAGAATGAGAATCAGAATATAACAAATAAAATTAGAATTTGATTTGAATTTCAATGTGTTGTTTTTTTAATGTAAAATGTGATTGATCTTCCCACAATTTCTTACTTCTGATCTTTGTATTAAAAATTGTTTGTTAAGTATTCATTACAGCACATTCATTGTCCCTTTATGGCTGCTGTGTGTGTTCGTGTGTCTCATTTTGTCATTGCCTTACCCAGGATTGCTTTGTGTTTTATTCAATAAAATCTTAACCTGCATTTGGATCCTCTGCCTCTTCATGCTATACACTTGATAAGCCCACTACAATCGTCTTCTTTGCATAAGGAAGTTGTGGTCCGAGCACAGGGCTAGCCATGATATGGTGCCTCTGTAACAGATATGGATAATGGAATCCTCGGGGGCCCAACAATGGCAGCTTAACAGTGCTGATCGATAACCCAGGGCCTTAAGGGTGAGGTGCACGATGTTTGAAAGCCAATGTTGACATTTGAAATCACCAAAACAAAAATGCCCCTAAGCCAAATGGGTGTCACCCTGTTTTGATAGCTCCGCCCCACACATATGTAACCCAGGCAACTATTATGTAACCCAGGCAACTATTATGGCAGAACCTCCTGAGGCAGCTGGCCGAGGGGATATTTTTATCAATAAATGAACACAATGAGTAATACTACGGTAATACAAATGTGTTTCTGTAGTACTGTGTGTTGTACCATGAAAGGTTTAGCTCTGTTTCATGCGGAAGACGCTGGAAAGCTGATCCTATATTAACACGAGTCCTGTTCCTGCCTTATCGTAAGCCTTTTTTCACTTTCTGTTTTTATCTGCCATGTCAATGTTTCAATCGCTTTCTGCTAATGTCACACATGCGCACTGAATACTCTCTCCGCTGCATATTGATAAGACACACCCCTTTCTGCTCATTGGCTACACATTTGTTTTGTTAGTCAGACTCAATTTTCTGAAGCATTTTCTGATGCACCCCACCTTTAACTGTTGCACTACCACTTCCAAATATTCAGTAGGAATTGACAGTGGTACACATCTGTGTTTGATGTATAAGGTAAACATGTACTAGATAGAGTGTTACACATAAAATCCAAATTTCTGCAAATGAGGTGGCCACTGCGTATTACCATGCTGCAGCCTTGTATTACTTTATAGATCTTAGATTATGTTATGGACTTAATAATTATTTTATTGCCTTTTAGTCCAGTCTTTTTTTAATCGCATTTTGAATTTTTGTAAAGCTGCTTCTGGTTTTTGGAGCATCAGTCTGAAGGACATATTCTAGAGATGCAGATTTGATCTAGAAAAGCTGTTCTAGCTGGAATCAGACAAACAAAAGGATATATATGAATATATTGAAATACGTTTACAATATGGTAACTCAAATAGCTAAAATCCGAACATAATTGGAATTTTTAGACTGAAAACTCAGAGCACCTGCTAACTCTGCTAATTGGCAGAAATGTAAATGTAAACATCTGCAGGCACTGAGTGAGAATTTCAGAGCTAGATCTCATCTATGGTTTGTGTGAATAACATTGTTTTTGTCAAAGTGTTTACTGACTTAAGGAGCTTGGAAGAAGTGACCCTACACCCAGTGTCGCTGTGGATGCAACAAAGCCTTTGCTTGTATACAGACTTGATGATCAACAGGCTCTCAATATATAATTGCCATTGAATAACGGATCCTTTCAGGAGGCCTGCAGAACACTGAAGGTGTCTGGGGGATACATGAAAATTCATTGTCATTCCAACATTCCTCCTGCATCCATGTAAAGAGCAAAGCAAATCTGTCCCGTAACGGGGTTGATGCAGTTTCTGTTAAAGCACATTAGTGAGAGTAAAAAAGGGGAGATGAAATGAGGAAGAAACCTTCAGAGGAATCAGACATAGAAGGGAATGTGGGAAAATAATTTTAAGTCATTGTTTTATTTCCTTTTAGTTCTAGCATATTTCTGTGGATCATATAGAAGCCCAATCAATTTACAAGGCTAGAGCTTCTCATCTCACTAAACTTCTTCAGATCCTCAAGCTCCAGAATCTTCAGATTTTTTTTTTCCGACGCAACTTTGATTTGGTGAGTGTCACTCTATCCAAAGAACCTACAGACCAGTGTACATGTGGTTATCCTCTGCTTTGTCACGGAAGAGTTAACAAACAGCTGCAGGGTTTGGTTTAACTACAATTTTGGTTTATTTTAACACGTTTAGTTTAACAAGTTTATGAGTGTTAAGTGCACGTCTTTTGTGTTTTTTGTTCTATGTTAAGTTATACTTGGCTGGATAAACAATGATTCATCGCGGCATGGCTGATCGGCAGGAACCACGCACACCCGACAGACACCGGCAACAGGTTACTCACCTATAGCCGTGATGCACTTTTACTACATCGGTCCTCGCTGCTGTGTAACATCAAGCCTGATGTGCTTCTACCACCGGAGCTTCGGCCGAGGAAAAGAGGAAGACGTGGGGGTATTCGCAGTAGAATTAGAAAACGACCATTCAAACCTCCTCTTCCCTCCATCATTCTGTCAAATGTACACTCACTTCGCAATAAAATGGATCCTTACTTCGACTGGAAAGGGCCTTCAGGGACATCTGTATCATCGCCCTGTCAGAAACATGGCTAGACCAGTCGGTCTCGGATGCTGAAGTCAGTCTGGACAATTTTACTGTAATTAGGGCAGACAGAACTGAGCAATCGGGGAAGACCCGCGGCGGTGGGGTGTGCTTGTACATAAACAACAGGTGGTGTAATAACATCAAAGTACATCACAAGTCATGTACAGCCGATTTGGAGATACTAACTGTGTCCCTTCGTCCATACTATCTGCCCCGGGAATTCCCTGTTGTTGTGGTCAGCTGTGTTTATGTTGCCCCCAGCGCCAATATCAATAAAGCAGCTGAGCTTATAGCCGGGGATGCTAACGACAAGTTAGCTAGGTATCCCGGTGCACCACTGTTCATTCTGGGGGACTTTAACAACTGCAAGTTGGACTGTGTGTTGCCGTCATTCCAGCAGTATGTTGATATTCCCACAAGGCGGGCAAACATCCTGGATATGTGTTATGGCAATATAACCGATGCATTTCGTTCCTGCTCTTATCCACCGCTAGGAGCTGCCGATCATAACGTCATCTTACTTCTCTCGCTGTATAAACAACAACTGAAGAAACATAGTCCACAATGCTACAGTGCCCCACAGTGGTCGGAGGATGCCATCGCACGCCTACATGGTTCCTTGGCATGCACTGATTGGAACATTTTTGACGGGAATCTGAATGACAAGGCTTCTGTTATTACTGATTATATAAACTTTTGTATCAAGCAAAGCACATGCATTCCTGTTAAAACAGTAAGGAAATATCCAAACTCTAAGCCATGGATTACTTCCCAAATAAAACAATGTCTTAAAGAAAAACATAAAGCATTTAGAGAGAAGAACTGGGTTAGCTTGAAATTGGCAAACCGCAATATTAAGAATGCTGTATTTAAGGCAAAACTGAAATACAAGGACAGACTGGAAAAAGATTTTTCCAACATGAACACAAAACAAGCATTCCAGACAGTACGGACACTAACAAGATGTGAACCCAGAACAACTTCTGCTCTATGTTTATGCTCTGTAAAGCCGCTTTGAGACAATGTCTATTGTAAAAAGCGCTATACAAATAAACTTGAATTGAATTGAACTTCATGTACAAATTCTGCAACAGATCCAGTACTATTTGTAGAAGAACTGAATGCATTCTACGCTCGTTTTGACAAGCAGAACTTTTCAACTGAATGTGATAACATCTTGAGAGCCCTCCCTCCTCCAGACCCTGATGAATTACCCCCCTTTACCGTGGAAGATGTGAGGCATCAGCTCAGCAGATGTAAGCTGAGCAAGGCCACGGGTCCCAATGGCATCTCAGCACGGGTGCTGAAGAACTGCGCTCAAGAACTCTCATATGTTTTCACTTACTTTTCAGTAAGGTTTATCTCACTGCCATCATACCTTCCATATGGAAAATGTCCATCATAATCCCGGTTCCTAAGAAACCTCGGCCTTCAGAGCTTAACGACTACCGACCTGTTGCCCTTACATCTATAATTGTGAAGTGCCTGGAGAAGCTGCTGCTAAAATTCATCTTGCCAGTTGTCAATCCACAACTAGACCCCCTCCAATTTGCCTATAAGGCTAAAAGAGGCACAGAGGATGCTGTAGCCTGTCTGCTGCATCTCCTCCTTCAGCACCTGGATTCCCCTGGCAATTTTGCTCGGATAGTTTTTTTGGATTTTAGCTCTGCCTTTAATTGCATCCAAAGACATGTGATGATTCAGAAGCTGTATCACCTCAACATCCCCTCTCGGCTGATTCAACTTATACACAACTTCCTTAGCGACAGGCAGCAAGTAGTACGGCTGGGCTCAATTACATCCTCTGCTCTTACTATTAATACCGGAGCACCACAGGGCTGTGTGTTAAGCCCATTTCTGTATACACTCTACACAAATGACAATATCAGCCCTTCGTCTAGCATAAAATATTTAAAATATTCTGACGACACAGCCATTCTTGCCCTGCTTAGAGACAACAACTCTGTCATGGATTATCACACCACTGTTATGCACTTCACTCAGTGGTGTGAGGGTAACCACCTGAATCTGAATGTTAGCAAGACAAAAGAGCTGATAGTCAGCACCCTATTGTCATTCAAAATCAACCAGTTGAAATAGTGGACAGTTTCAAATATCTGGGAGTGACACTGGATAACACACTCACCTTTGCTCAGCACATTATGGACATTCAGAAAAGAAGTCATCAAAGACTGTCAGTCATTCGCAAACTCAAAGGTCTTAATGTCACTCCTCGTTTACTATTACTACTTTATCAAAGCCTTATTCAGTCAATTTTACTGTATGGTTCAACTTGTTTTTTTGGCATGCTTTCTGTTAAAAATATGGTCAAGTTACAGGTCTTCCTACACCCAACCTTATAGAACTCAGTAACACAGCTATCGGACGCTTTGTCATTTCAATAGAACGGGATTCCACACATCCACTAAATGAGTATCTAGCCCCACTGCCCTCAGGGCCCAGGTACAAGGCTCTGAGGTGCAGAAGGGACCGCTTTTGAAGAAGCCTGATTCCCTCAGTCATTAAGTATCTTAACAATAGACATCGCTGAGTGTTATTCTGAATGTTTTTGACATGTGTGTATTATGACTGTCTATGATTATGTTGTGTGTATCGAACAAGTACAGTGTTGTGGAAAAGAATTTCCCCTTTGGGGACAATAAAGTAATAAAGTAAATTAAGTAATCAGGGAAGAATTTTGGTTATCCTCTGTTGATCAGGGAAGAATTGTGGTTTATCCTCTGTTTACCAGGGAAGATTTTGTGGTTTATCCTCTGTTGATCAGGGAAGAATTTTGGTTTATCCTCTGTTGATCAGGGAAGAACTTTGGTGTATCCTCTGTTGATCAGGGAAGAACTTTGGTGTATCCTCTGTTGATCAGGGAAGAAATTTGAGTTACCCTCTGTTTATCGGGGAAGAGTTTTCGTTTATCCCCTGTACATCGGGGAATAATTGTGTGTTATCATCTAGAAATCAGAAACAGTTATGGGTTATTCCCTACTTTAGAGAAACTAACAGTAGATCGTCTAAAAAGAGAAATCCCATAGCATTTAAAAAGAATGCAAGACTGATCCCCACTACTGAAAAATGTGGATTAGCTACCCCTTTGTGGACTAGTGGAGAGTTCAAATCACTGTTAGATGAGCAAATGAATGTTATAGTGACAGACTCAGTCAAACAGAATTTGACAAAGAAATATGGCATTCATCCAGACAAAGTGTGGTCTGTTGAAGAGTGCAAAAAGGTGCTAGGTGCTCGTATCAGAAAGAAAAATGTCAAAGGAATTATCTGTTGCCACATGGAATTTCGTGTTACCTCCGCACAAGAGCATGCCCAACGTATTGCAGAGCTAGAAGAGCAAAACAAAGAATTACGTGCACAAGTATCTTCCATCACTACTGTATATCCTGACTTGCATTCTTTGTCTAACCAAGAGAGAGATAATGTGTCCTTTAGTGACCTCACTGATCAGCCAGTCAATGCCCTTGTGTGTGGAGCTCAAAAAAGGGTTCAAAGTAGAATAGAAGAGGCAGAAAATACTCCTTGCCCATCTCCAGTATTACGAGTGCAAACTGTCATTAAAGCTTTAGGGCCTGAAGCAATAGAGAGACTTTCTCAAAGTTTGCCATCAGCACATTCTAATTTTAAAACTGCTTCTCTATGACATGTCTCTATTGGAGGTCACTCAACTTATGTCTCAGGTGTTAACAGAATCAGAATTTAAGTGTTTTGAAAATACTGTGTATACTTCTGATTTCAAATGTGCCAGCAAAGATGAGTTTTGAGAAGGAGTCCTTAGGATACTGAAGGATATTATTGGGCCAAAGATTGACTGGGCCAGAGTCACTAGCTGTGT
This sequence comes from Tachysurus fulvidraco, assembly GCF_022655615.1. Lineage (NCBI taxonomy): Eukaryota > Metazoa > Chordata > Actinopteri > Siluriformes > Bagridae > Tachysurus > Tachysurus fulvidraco. The sequence goes on along the minus strand of NC_062521.1, from coordinate 30,645,376 downwards.
ACAGAAAAAGAAAGAAACTGTAAGTGATTACACTGAAAGATTTTGTCAATCAGCCGTTGCATACAGTGGAATAGCCAACAGTCCAGATGATGTATTAGGTGATAAGGGACCATTAGTCAGGGCATGGTTTGATGGCCTTTCATCACAGTACAGGAATGCTCTGCCTTTCTTAGACCTTACTTGGTGTATTCAAACACTGAAAAGCAACTTGGACAGGTTAGCCATCTGGGAAAGGGATTCTGATGTTGAGATAAAAGTCAGAACAGCCGCAGAATCGCTAAATAATTCCTATGCAGAGACTAGGCAAGAACCCGGATTCCCCAAGAGAGAGGGAACATGTAACTATTGTGGAAAATCAGGGCACTGGGTAAAAGATTGTAGGAAAAAGCAGCAAGATAGCAGACGAAATTTACATAACCCCTCACCCACCCAGCCTGCTTATAACCCAGAGGTAGTCCATCCTCTTTCTAGTGAAACCATAGGACAGCTTGTTCAGGCCTGTACAAATGCAGTTTTAGGCCAAACAATAAAAGTCAGGTGCCCAAATTCAGTATCCACATCAGAGATTGAAGCTAAAATCACCTCCTCCTGTTGGGGAAATTGGTTAACTACTCTCACAGCCCTCAACTTGGTTTTTGACCATGCCCCTGTCACTAACCCATCCTCTTGTGTGATGTCTGCAATGACTGATGTTCCTTTAGAGGATGAAGAAATGACTCATGATTGTGTTATTCTTACTCATCTTCAAATGCTATTCCAGAGAGTCCACTAAATAATGCTGATTTTGAATTGTTTGTTGATGGTTCAGCTCAAGTCATTGGAGGGAATAGAAGAGCAGGAAAAGCAATGACCTCTGTATCTGATGTAGTAGCTTCCAGTCGTCTCCCAGATTCCAAACCTAACACTGCAGAATCTCAGGGTAAAGCTCTTACAGACGTGGCTGCAAAAAAAGCCTGTTCATACTGTACAGTGCAAGTGGGTACTAGAATGACAACAACCAGTGTCATTATGCCTCCAGACTCTCTAACAGACCTCTACAAAGATGTTCCAATGTATGAAGCATGGAAATGGTTAGATAAGGGAGCCATGGTTGATTTTACAAGCTGCTGGATCAAAGGGGGAAATTATATGGCACCAGAATCACTTCTGCCATATTTGGCTCTGCTGTTACTTAACTTAAGTCACATTAGTCCAGCAGCAATGATTCAACCTTTGTCAAATCACTGGTGGAATCCCGGAATCCGGCTTTTAGAGGTATAGACACAGAGACAGCCAAACGCTATGTTGTATGCCAACAGAATCAGGTCGAGTAGACAGAGCAAACAGGACGTATTTTACAGTAGATGTAGTGAAGAAAGTTGCCAGAATGCTACTATATAAAGGAAAAAGTTGGACTCATGTCTCATACTGTAAAGTAGTTTCATCACCTGCAGGGATAGACTAGGACACACAGACCAGTAAGAAGCCCAGGGAGGAACCGAAGGCAGTAGGCCTCGGTGGCCAACCCGGTGGTGAAGACTTCCTTATAGAATTCCCCTTTTATTAGCTTATCCCTACCTAATTGATCCTTAGGTGTCATAACACTGCAGATTAGGGAAAGTAAACAAAAAAAAAAAACTATACGATCACAGAGATTCTGAAACTAAACACTATACGATCACAGAGATTCTGAATATAAACTGTAGTATGGAAATATGGCTCTCCTGCTTCTCTCTTGCTCGCCTTCTTATGTTTGTGTTACAGATACAAGGATTGAAAAGCACTGCAACAACCAAGGCAACAGAAGCATCAAAGCACTGACATCTGAAGACATCTGCAGAACAACTGCTCAGGACTGGCAGACAACATCAATTCTTACTGTCTTCATTTACCTGATGACAAAAAGGAAATCATATATCAAGCTACAATGTGCACTGCAGAAGCTTTGGACTATAGAAAACAACAAAGAACTATTACCCTTAAAAAGTTTTCTTTTCTGGCTCTATGTTAAAGCACTCAGGCCAAATATATTTTTGGTAAATAGAAAACTGAGCATGACTTTAATTTATTTTTTATTATTGATTTAAATCTATTGTGAGAGTTATTAGAACTCTCAAAGGGGGAGTTGTGGGAAAATAATTTTAAGTCATTGTTTTATTTCCTTTTAGTTCTAGCATATTTCTGTGGATCATATAGAAGCCCAATCAAGTTACAAGGCTAGTTCATCTCAAACTTTACATTAGTCTTGTAGTTCCTGTATCTAATTAATATGAAAGGAAAGGGCAAAGGTAACTCAGCATATCATCTGTCCCTTTGTGACATTTGTCCCATTGTTTAATTTGGCAATGGGGTTCAAGGTCTGAGTCAAGAAGGAATGCCAAACATTAGAGATGAACTCGTTTCTATGATAATGAAGGGGTCTGCAAAAGACTGTTATGTTAATGGGATTAAGGGTGGGTGAAAGTCCAGGATCTGGTGTGGGGCTGTTACATCCTTTCATGCTTTGATTGTCACCCGAGTGTTTTGTCTCTATCAGATGGGACTGCCCCCTAAAATGTGTATATTTACAATGTATTACAACTTTAAGTCAGACTTGAGGACTGCAGCACCCGGGCCAGTACGCTCTGACCTGCAGACTCGTTTCATCGTGTATCAATAAAGACTACTGCACAAGGATTTCCAAGTCTCCTGGTCTTCTCTGAAAAAAAGTTTACAACAGGAATGTTGTGAAAAATCCCAGAACCCAGCAGTAAAAAACAGAGAGACATGCCTTAAGGCGATTATGATTGGAGTCATAAGACACATGGGGATAAACCCCAGATGTTGTAATAATCTTAAGGTAATATATAACTAGAGAATAAAATAACCAAATAACCACACTTGAGTCAGAGGGTGGATAGAAGGTGATTTATTATTATTATTAAGGTGTTTTTATTAGGCCTTAGTAAAGGGGAGTAGTAGGAGTGTAATCTGGAGATCCAGGAGTGTAATCTGGAGATTCAGGAGTGTAATCTGGAGACGCAGGGTTAGAATCAGAGGGAGAAGATGGAAAGGTGGGAGAGAGGGGACGAACATAGGCATAAGGAGGGGGGGAGCCGGGAGTTCCAGGCTCACGGGTGCAAGGGTGAGCATGAGGACAGCCATCAGTTTGAGATCCCCTGTCCACGAGGTTTACCAGAGTGGTTTGAGAGGAGGACATGAGAACAGGAGGATTTCTCATAATAGGGGATGGCAGATAAGCATGCGCAGGCAGTTCAGGAGAAATGAGCTGTTCCAGAAGCGTAGTGAGCTCAGAGATGATATGACGCAGTTGGAAGCGGCGATAGCCGGCCATGGGGTCAGCAGGCGCAGGTCTTGGATAGGGAGAAGGACGAGGGTCCCGGCGGGTGTAGCCAGGCTGAATTGACCGACCTGGAGGTGAAGGATCTAAGGAGAGAAAAGAGTAACTGACTTAGTAGAGATAGAGGAAATGAAGCTTGAGATATGTATATGTTAGCAAGCCCAGCCAGGGGATAAAAAGACAGGCTGAGATCATAAACAATTAACAGGCTTGAGAAGTTAAAGAACTCCACTTGTACACAAGCAATATTACAGCAGCAATAGCTTAACAATAGTAATGTTATAGAATGACGAATAGGTAAGAGCCTTTTTACATAATATCATGTGACATAAAATAGACTCATAGAGTGAATATAATCAGAAAACATCATATACAGGAGAAGATAGCAAAAGGGAAACTTACTCATTTTAGTTGAATGCAGGTTTACTCCTCAGGGCAGATGTCTGTCGTAAAAGACTCAGAAGCAAATGGCAAATGTAACTTTGACGAGGGAATGGAGCCCCTTTTTGTGCACATTTGTAATAACAAATGTAAACTTGTTATGAAAAATGGGAAAGACAGTGGTTCTCAGACCTTGGCCCATAGCGATAACATGTTAGGTAGAATGGAAAAGACCATTGTTCCCAGACCGTAGCTCATGAATTGTTATGGAAAATGAAGAAGACCATGGGTCTCAGACCTTGGCCCATAGCGAAAACATGTTAGGTAGAATGGAAAAAAACAGGGGGCCACAGTCCTAGGCCCTGAGAACTAAAGGAAGGAAAATCCATAAATGGGCATTTGGTGCTCATAAACATGTTGTGCAGACTGAAGAAGGCCCAGGTGTTTAGTCTAAAGTTATGCGAAATAAGGGAAGGAAAATCCATAAATGGGCATATGGGTGAAAGGTAATGGGAAATCAGGGGAAATTGGGTTCGGGTGTTTAGAGAACATAGTGGGTAATGCCGATAAAAACAGGTGATATGGCACCTGGGACTCCAAAAAATAGTGGGAAACGAAGCGGGGGCGAGGAGTGTTAGGATATATATATATCCGGGGCGAGCGGGCCAGTTGGGGGTTGTTTTTATTTTCGCAAGGACGTCGCGAGAGTTTTTGTTTCTTTCTTGATTGATTTGGCATGACATGCCCTTATGGGTTTTAATTTGTTACTTTGAATTTGGTAATTTGTTACTTTTAATTTGGCAATAATTTGTTACTATTAAATTTGGCAATTTGATACTTTGAATTTGGCAACTACAATTTGTTGGCTGATTGACCACAATAAAGAAGTTTGCTCATTCTCATCCAGGCCTGAGGAGTTTTCTCAGTTTCTTTTGTAGTAATTATAGAGTTAACAGTGAAATTTAACTAAAAGCCTAAGAGAAGAGGACACCCTGTGATGTGTCGACTTGGAGACCGGCTCTGAGTTCCGACAGGAACCTAATACTCATTTGGGTGAACTGTGCAGGAAATAATGTAAATTTAAACAATGTCCTTTCTACAACAGTTTGTACTTTAGTAAACTACTGGGTCAGTGCAAATTCTGAGTTCACCACAGACCCAAAACTTATTTCTTCATGCCAAAGTTTTCAAATGATAAAAATAGAAAAATACCCATTTACAGACATAATATTATCCGCTTTATTATAGATATTAATATCAGGCAAAATAAACATATTTATGCACATGCAAGAATGAAATATATATATATATATATATATATATATATATATATATATATATATATATATATATATTCGATTATTTTCTTTATAGTATGAAGCCTACAAGCAGCTTGAAATTCAATAAATATAAATAAATAAATGAATAAATAAATGAAAAAATAAATAAATATTTAAATAAATAATTGATTCCAATAAATTCCAATGATACAAGACATTATTTTACACATAATCTGTTTTTAAAAGAGTCCATTTCTGGTTGCATATTGGACGTTGTAGGACCGTCTTCTGCTGTAGCGCCTCCTTAAACCAGCACAGCAGCCACAGAGCAGACACTGAGAGTTAAATAAAGAGAGACAAGGGGGAGTAGAGGAGAGATTCTGATTAGATATTTATGCTTATTTTTATTGTTGTAAAATAACGTCTTTAATCAAAATAAACAAATGATCTTAGTCAGATTCTGCAACAAATTATTGACATATAAAAATAAGAATATTTATATTTCATGTCAAAGAGCGTCCTAAACCTATATGGTTTACAAGTGATTTTGGTGACACTTACACAGAGTAGAATCCAGCAGGGTATGAGAATAATGACTATACTGCAGGGGATAATGATGCCCAGGATCCATGCAAAATTTCCACCAGTGGTGGTGTTCTGTGCTTGGACTGTGGGCCTCAGGACTACGTGGACAGGGGGGTCTGTTTGGGCAGCAGCAGTAGTGATGGTCGACAGACCGCTAATGTTGAGTACTGCATATAGAAATCCACTTGGTGTCCACTTGGTGTCACCTTCCACAAAGACGTATTCTGAATTAGCCACAATTTCTGCACCATTAAATCTGGAGGAAAAGTGAGATAAAAAATATAAATTCAGTGTATTTCCTACCCTTAAAGAACACATGACAGATAATCATTTCATTGTAAAGAACAAGAATGTGTTTTTAAAGGCAGGTCTTTGGAAATAATTGTCCATAATGTTATGTTGGTCTCATTCCTCTTTTGGTTTTACCACTAAAACTACAGTAACATTGATTAGATCCTGTATGTTCAAGTATTCACCTGGAGATAAACATCAACGTGTTCACTTTGGAAGGCTGCAGTGTATCAGGTGCTCAGGGTTCCCTGGACTGTGCTCTGTTAGTTAAACTTTATATTTTTAACACACTGAGAAACAATTTAAAATCTCAAGTACTACATTTTTCTGTTTGTATTGTGTAAGAACATCCTAAGTTTTCCTGTTATTTTTATTTGTTTGTGTAGTAAAATATAAAATGTGAATTCTTATGACCTAGAGAGCCAAGAAAGCCAAGAAACACAAAGCTTAAGACCAGTCCAGCCTGTTTGCTGATCACCTGACTATTATTTATTGTCTTCTACATTTTTCAGTTTGTCTGTAATTTAACAATAAATCTACAGTTATATCCAACATGTCTTTGAATATTTCTATAAGATTAAGGCAGTTCATATTTTAAATTAATTAATAATGGTGCTTGCAAAGCAACATTCTTGTTATTGTGCCGCACAAAATATAGCGTGTAACTTGTCCCGCAGCTTTTGTCCTAGACCCATGGATGAGGTGTCAAATCGACCGGTTCATTGAGGAGAGGTGTGCTATGACTTTTATAAGCGATCGGAATTCCCAGTACGGAAGCTCACGTCATGTGTAGCCCCGCCCCCAAAATTAGCGAAATCAAAAATTTAGCACAACATGGACATGTGACATATCAAAACACTCAGCACAATGAGGGGAACTTGCCATGTGCAAGCACATTCACATTTTCTTTAGAAATGTACTGCTCTAGTTATTATTATTATTATTATTATTATTATTATTATTATTATTATTATTATTATTATTAATAATAATAATGTGCTTGCAAAGCACATTCTTATTCTCTTGCATACTTATTATTATTATTATTATTATTATTACTATTATTATTATTATTATTATTATTATTATTATTATTATTATTATTGTTCTGATTTTTATAATTCTTCTTCTTCCGGACACTTTTTCGGCGCGTAACTTGTCCCGCAGCTTTTGTCCTAGACCCATAAATGAGGTGTCAAATCGACCGGCTCATTGAGGAGAGGTGTGTTATCTATTTTGTAAGCAATCAGAATTCCAGAATTCCCAGTATGGAAGTTTAAAGGGGTGTTTTTTCCCCATAGACTTGAATGGGGAATATCTCTGTAGATGTGCTAACATCCAAAAGAGGGCAGCAGACACCAGTGAATCTGTCAGATCACACAACGTTGGAAGAAAAAGATCAAGGACGGAAGTACATTTTTCGGTCAGAAACGCATTTTGGATTAAAGTGTTTTGGTTTAAAAGGCTTACATATTCCAGTTCCTTAGACTCTTGGGGATTTTTTACAAGCATTTGTTTTGGAAAATATTACCCCAGTGAAGAAAGGTAAGCGCTGCCTATTTCCGATGACTATCAAGTTGGATTAAATTAGTATGATGGCTATAAATAATATTATGCTTTGTGTGTGGGCTTAATAAAATCCCGAGAGTCTAAGCTTTCAAACAATATAACATTTAACCGTGTATTTAATGCTTAAAATGAGTTGGTGGCATGCCTTGGACAGCACGGCGGTCACATATGTTGTTGTTTCTGCCATTTGTATAACTTTTTGTTGTTTTCAACTATCAGTGTAGTTTTTATAATTTTTTATTTCAGTTTGGCAGTTTAAACTAATGTCCTTTTAAGAACAGCAACGGCTCTTTTAAGAGCCACCCATTAATTAAAATTAAGCACATTTTTTTTTTGTCTCCTCACATTACATAATTATTTTTTAAACATATGACACGTATATTATAATAAAGCTTGGGTATTGTTAGACGCGCCATGCTTCACATTAATGAATTAATACATAAAACCGCAAAGGCTTCCTCGTGTTCCTGGATGGCTTAGTGGATAGCGAATCCGTTTAGCATGCAGACATTCGGGGTTTGAATCAACCCTCGGACGTTTTTTTTTTTCTAAAACTTTATAATAAAGGTTCATTAGTTGACATTAGTTACCACATTATTAACATGAACTAATAATGAACTGCACTTCTACAGCATTTATTCATTTTGTTCATGTTAATTTCAACATTTACTAATACATTATTAACACCGTGTTAACATTACTTAATATACTGTGAACTAACATGAACAAAGAATAAACTTTATTTTAACAAAGATTACTAAATACAATAATTTATTGCTCATGGTTAGTAAATGTTAGTTAATACATTAGATTTGAACTAATGATCCTTATTGTAACGTGATTATATTTTTTCCCAGTAAAATCACTGGTTGATGCTTTAGTTCAAGATCTTCATGGCGCTTGTTTCAGGAAAAGATAAATGGATTTTCAGGTGTGCTCTTTTGTTGCAGGTGAGAAACTAGTCTGCAAATATAACCATAGTAACTGTGCAGCCAAACCCTAGCAACCATGTAGTGCACCTTACGAACCATATTGCAATATAAAGAAGCCATATCTCAGTTACACAACATAAAATACTCAGCACGACGAGGGGAACTGACGTCACGTGTAGCCCCGCCCCTAAAATAAGCGAAATCAAAAATTTAGCACAACATGGACGTCATATATCAAAACACTCAGCACGATGAGGGGAACTGACGTCACGTGTAGCCCCGCCCCCAAAATAAGCGAAATCAAAAATTTAGCACAACATGGACATGTCATATATCAAAACACTCAGCACGATGTGGGGAACTGACGTCACGTGCAAGCACATTCACATTTTCTTTAGGAAATGTACCATTCTAGTTATTATACTACTTCTTCCGGACACTTTTTCGTAACTTGTAACATAACTTGTCCCGCAGCTTTTGTCCTAGACCCATAAATGAGGTGTCAAATCGACCGGCTAATTGAGGAGGGGTGTGCTCTGTCTTTTATGTGTCTGTCAATCTAATGATTCCAAAAGTATTGGCACCCCACCAGGTATTCATGTGACGTCATGTGTAGCCCCGCCCCCAAAATACTGTTCTATGCAGTATTATAATAAGTATTCCATTATGACTGCTCAGTAGTCACTTTTGTCCAAAAGTATTGGCACCCCACCGGGTATTCACGTGACGTCACGTGTAGCCCCGCCCCCAAATTAAGCAAAATCATAAATTTTTCACAACATGGACGTGTCATATATCAAAACACTCAGCCCAATGATGGGAAGTGCCTCACGCGTGTTTTGGTAACGTCACGTGACGTCACGTGTAGCCCCTCCCACAAAATAAGCGAAATCAAAAAGTTAACACAACAAAGACGTGTTACGTTCAATTACGTAATGTATAGGTTTTGGGATGTTGTGTTCTTCTCCCTTGTCTTTTCTTTCTCTTTTTTCTCTCTGCTAAGCAGCGCTTCCAAATCATCTGCAGCTGAGGCCAATTGGCTTGGCGTGGCTTACATGCTATGCGGCGTGCTGGGGAGATAAAACAGGAGAGAGACACAGCGCAAGAGAGAGGCTTTCCTTATCCGCTATCCCAGCACCGTGGCTGTTGTGTCTGCTATTAAGCAATTGGACATATGTAAACAAAGTGTTGATGTGTGAGTCTGCCTTTGTCAACCTGTGTAGGGAGTTGGGTGCCGATTTATTTGGGTTTATATTCCCTTTCTATATTTTTTCACCTGTTTTTCGTTAGTCAGGGAGAGAGGTAAGAATATTGTCTTTAATTTTATTTTTATTTTGGGCAGGGAAGTTATTTGGTTAACATTAAGTAAGTTTCTTTTGTTTGTTGTTTTCGGCACTTGCTCTCTCCTGACGTTTTGGGTTGTTTAGTCTTATTTATAGTTTGTATTCATTGGCTTTTGTTATGCCCTGGACAATAAACAAAAATATAATAATATTTTTTGGTGCGGTGTTCTTTCCAAGTATGGTGTTAAATAGAGTGAACCTCTGAGTAGTACCAATTCATAAAGTGAGACGGGCTGGGATAAAAGAAAAGGAAAGTTCTCATTTATTTATTTATTTTACTTGTTTATGTTCTCAATAACCCCTAGATAATTGGAGTTCGTAACACATGTCATATATAAAAACACTCAGCCCGATGAGGGAATCTGCCTCACGTGTGTTTTGGTCACGTCACGTGTAGCCCCGCCATGTTGTGCTAATCAAAAAGTTAGCACAACATGGACATGGGTCATATATCAAAACACTCAGTACGATGAGGGGAAGTTGCAATGTGCAAGCACCATTCACAGTTTATTCAGGAAATGTACTGTTCTAGTCTCTATTAATACTATTCTGGTGCTTGTATTCTAATAAGAAGCAGCTTTTATGTTTCATGTATATATGAACAGGGTCAGCCAGTATACAGCATCCCTGGAACAGTCTGGGGTAATGGCTGCAGCTTGGCAGGACTGGGGCTTGAATCTACAATCTTCCATCAGGAACCCATTGCCTTACCAACTGCTCTAATCGGTGACCATCTGCACATGATCTTGATTCATTTCACCATTCATCAACCAATGATGAAAAATTGGCTCATATTACTCAATCTTTCAAAACCTTCCAGTTTACTGTAATGGCTCCAGCATAGAGATATTTCTTCAAAATGAAATTTTTATTTTATTCCTTAAAGATAATGTCGGAATTTTGAATCAGTTCTGTGAAGCAGCACTCAAGATGAGATGTAAAATGAAGACACTTACGTGTAGTTTGCTTGTGGGAAGACAAATACAGGAGCATTTTTGACATTCAGAATATTGTTCAGCTAAAAAAGAGGGATAAAAAAATGGTCTTAGTATTTTATTTATTTTTTACATTTTTTATTTTAGAGTGTAAAATAATTTGGAGACGAAGAGAAGTTGCTAACACATACCAAGCTGTTGATGGTGTTTTGAATTAAAGAATATGTTCCATTCCTCAGCTGAGTGTCCTTGGAGATTGTCACATTGTTGATTTGGAATCCAAAGCTTATAATGTATGAGTTGTTGCCAATTTCTGAAAGTTAGATAATGAACAGAATTATATTCAACACATTACAGTTAATATATTTTAATTCTAATTTAGGGAGATTAATAAACTAGACTCACTCTGATAGGTGACATCCTGTATGCTCACAGGATCACTCAGTTTTTGTGTTACAAGATCTCGTGCTCTTCTGATCTTTGTATCCAGCAGAGCATTAGCAGCATTGAGAACATCAGCCTCACTAGGTACTTTGGTCAAATTCTTAAAAACTAGACGAATATATATCAGAACATTCCCCAATCTGAAATCGGAAAGCAAATATAACTTGTAAAGTACATGAAGAAAAAATCGTTTAGAATAGAATAACGTGGTAATAAATTATAATTGAATGAGGTGGAATTTAACACATTTTGTTAGAACAACTAACTTTTGAAATTATATTTCAGGACACTTACACAGGTGAAATATCATTCAGGAAAGATGCTGGTGTTTTAGCTTCTCCAACTTGGCAGTTGTACAGCATGTCTCCTATAACCTGGGTTCCTGAAATCCTGTTAACAGTAGAAATATATTCAAACATCACAATATAATTTGGTTTACATTTCAAAATACAGAAAGTATTTTCTGTACAGAACACCACTGTGAACTCACGTGAAGAAAGAACTCTGTGGGTTGAATGGTTCTGCACCAGCTTCATTTAGAAGTGTGTTCAACTGGATAAGGAAAGATTATTTATCAGTTTGTATTTGTCATCAAAGATGATTCCCCGGTGTTGATTAGTGAGATATAAGATCATTTCACTAATACACAATGTGCTTAATTATACTGTATTGAAATTAAATTTTAGGAAAAGGAAGAGGAGCAGGCATGGAAACCACTGCTCTCCAAAGCACCAGAGGTGGCAGGGCAGGAAGTAAGGGAAGCCTTCCTGAAAAGGACCTTCCTAGGAACCCTCGAGCACCAGGATTACTTCTTAGCATGCCTGGCCGAAATGACAGCCCTACGGTCTCCTCTCGCCTGACGGGTCTGCTACCAAATACCGTCTGTAAAAGCCGGAGTCCTGATCTTGGAGGGGGAGAAACATGTTCTTTCTCCCATTTTCTCAAAAATGGGAGAAGTTTCTCTTGGCGGAACGAGGTTTGGCAACCTTGGAAACCCTAGCTTTTGGGCGTTAGGATTCCTTCTGACCACAGATGAGCTCCATTAGCAGGTCAGCTTGGTAAGCCTGTAAATCTGTGATTGTGTGCAGCACCATACCAGGTTATCCTACAAGATTGTAGGCCTTTCCTAAAAGGCAGAGGAGAATAAACAAGCAGAATATGTGTCATTCCACAGCTTCAACACCACAGTGTGGAGGTCTGCGGATATGGGAGATGCCTGCATCGATGTGGAAGCGGTAGCAATTGTCAAGCTCAGAGTGGACAATGCTAAACTTTCATAGGAACAGTCTAAGCTAAGCTAAGTAACAGAAACTTTGCTCGGTTCCAGGAGCTAATTGAACACCAGAGAATGTAATGGCAATTTAAGTGATTCTTGCTCCTCATTGCCTAGAGCTCCTCAATGCCTAAATCGAGTCCTTCAATAAAGAAAATACTTATAATTCCATGTTCATTTAAGGAGAAATCGACCAAGCGAGCTCCCAAAGTCAAAGCAGAAGAATAAAAGCCAGGTGCTTGGTTGGAGTACAGCTAAACATGTGCGCATTGAGCATAGCAACAACGCTCGATTATAGTTCTTTGTTCAAGTTGGGAGAAATCGCAAAATAAGCTCCTGGGATCAAATCGAAGACAAAGAAGCTGGAGTAATGTGACGGAAAATGCAATTATATGGACTTGAGTGTAATCACTTCATCACGTGTCCTTCATATGCCGGAAAATTGGTATGTGTGCCCAGAGAGCTTAGAACAAATTCCTCGTATAAGAAAACATACTTGGCAATAAAGACCTTTCTGATTCTGATTCTGATGTAGACCATTGCAGTCCTCTATTCGATGATTGTTTATGGTCCTGTTTATGATTGTTAATATTTATGTTTTGCTGTATCTTATTGTATGTTTTGCTGTAACTATTGTATTTTGACCTTTCCCTGATTTACCCCACTGTGAGGCTGTAGTTCCTCAGATAACCCTGTGTTGATCTGTTGACTTTTAGACTAACTATTAAACTGTTTTTATTAATCTGTGCTACTAGATCAAACGACATCTCTGGATATTTGTGACAAGGTCATGATGATGGTCCAGCGGTTAAGGCCCTGGGATCTTGATCAGAAGGTCGGGTCCGATTCCACAAGCTGCCGAGACATCTATGTTGGGTCTTTGAGCATGATGGCTGACCCCAGGCTCATAATAGCGAGGAATATTCGAAAACTAACTTTTGTACTTGTACATGTGTAATGACAATAAAGTTGAATCTAATCTAATCTAATCTAATCTATATCATCTCTGGATATTTGTGAGAATATCATTAAGCACATATTCATGTACACTCACAACATTGTTGATGATGCTCTCGACTTGGTTGTAGGTATCATTCACTAATTCAGGCTTCTGTGACATGTTGATGTTACTTATCTGGAATGTGAATTTTACCGCATAGCAGAAGTCTGAAATTTCTGTGGAACAAATCAGATGACTTTGAAATACAGATTAAGACATCATAGAGATGAAAGAATAATTTGTGTAGTACGTATTTGTGTTATTAGTAAAACAAACATACTCTCATAGGTGAAGTTCAGCACTTTTACAGAGTCAGTGAGGTTTGTGAGTCGAGCACTCAGAAGAGTCTGGATTACACTGAGGACCAAACTCTCACTGGGAACAGGAGAGGAGGAATTGAAGACCATCGTGGTCTGAACCACAGCTGAACCAGATCTGATGAAATAAAACATTATGGTGAATATTTTCTACAGTCAGACTGCTGATTTAATTCTCTGTAAAATTCAAATGTTTGTAAAAATATTATTAATTATATATAAATGAACAGACTTCACAAACAGAGGGTAAGAACACACTGACTGAATGTAAACTTCTGAAATTAATATCAGGACACTTACATAGGTGTGCTTTGTGCTTTAAGCTCATTCAGGAAAGATGCTGGTGTTATAGTGTCTCCATCTTGGAAGTGGTATGTCATGTCACCATTAACCTGGTTTCCTGAACTCCTGTTAGCAGTAGAAGACAAAAGTCACAATACAATTGACTGTACAATAAGAATTAACACACTGTTCTTTGAGAGTGGAAAGAACACTGTTGTGATCTTACATGAAGAGAGAGCTCTGGGGTGCGAACGGTTCGGCTGCAGGTTCATTTAGAAGTGTGTTTAACTGTAGAAAGAGAAATAATTAATCAGTTTTTATATTTGACGAAAGAAGAGATTTTTTTTCCTGTTTATTTTCAACTGAATACACAGACATGATCTATCCATCCCTTCATTCCCTAAACTGCTTGATCCAGCACCAGAGTGAGCAGAGAGACCAACACCTCCCTGTCTCTTTCAACATCATACATTTTAAACACAGAAAGGTTACAGTCACTACCTGTACTTCTCCCACTGACCACAGGAGTCATTGTTACCTGAGATCTGAACTGCTTTGCATCCCTGAGGGAATTCACTTCATTTATGTCCCTACATATGGAATATGTTTGATGTCTGCCATTGAAAAGTCTTTCTACTATTTCTGTGAGACATATCTGACCCTTTTAAATTCCCCCATTGCAGTCCTCTATTTGATTATTGTTTATGATCCTGTTGCAGATTTTCCCGGAGATCTGTTGACTGGGTTGATCTGTTGACTTTTAGACTAACTATTAAACTGTTTTTATTCATCTGAGCAACTGAATCCAACGTCATCTCTGGATATTTGTGAGAATATCATTAAGCAAATAGTGATGTACACTCACAACATTGTTGATGATGCTCTCCACTTGGTTGTAGGTATCATTCACTAATTCAGGGTTCTGTGACATGTTGATGTTACTTATCTGGAATGTGAATTTTACCCCATAGCAGGTGTCTGAAATTTCTGTGGAACAAATCAGATTACCTTGAAATGCAGATAAAGGAGTCAAGAGATGAAAGAATAATTTGTGCAGTACGTATTTGTGTTAACAGTAAAATAAACATACTCTCATAGGTGAAGTTCAGCACTTTTACAGAGTCAATGAGGTTTGTGAGTCGAGCACTCAGAAGAGTCTGGATAACACTGAGGACCAAACTCTCACTGGGAACAGGAGATGAGGAATCGAAGACCATCGTGGTCTGAACCACAGCTGAAAAAGATCTGATAAAATAAAACGTCATGGTGATTATTTTTTACAGTCAGACTGCTGATTTAATTCTCTGTAAAATTCAAATGTTTAAAAGAATATTATTAATTACATATAAATGTACAGACTTCACATTCTGTCATAAATACCGCACCTGCCGCATCTCCCGAGCGCCACCAGAGGGAATGTTCGCCGGAGTACTAACCACTTCCGCACTACACTTCCCATAACCACCCAGGACTGATTACGCCGCCATCTGGTTCCAATTACACACTTCCTATTTAAAGGAACTTGATCTTGAACTTGACCTCAGTGCGAAGTCTCGACTTGTTCTGGCCTGTCGTTCTGAGAGTTTTCTGTCCGTGTATGCTTGCCTGTGTTTTGATCTGTTTCTGTACCTCTGTTCCCAATTGGTTGCTGCCTGCCCTGACCTTTCTGCCTGTTATTTTCGACTCTGTCTTTGCCTTGCCTACGTTACTCGTCGCCATGCTGCAGAACTGTCAGACCAGTCCAGTGGCACATGAGACAACACCTCCGTCGATTTAACTGGCTCCCCCGTCCGCCGCTCTCACGGCCGCTAATCCACGGCTGGCTTTCCCGGAGAAGTTCAACGGCAACCCAGCGCAATGTCGCCAGCCACACCGAGTTTGTCTACACCCTTCTCACAGGGAGAGCACTAGAGTGGGCCACCGCAATATGGGGAGAGGATGGCACCACGCTCCCCTCCTTCCAGCACTTCCTGACACAGTTCCGCAGCGTGTTCCAGCATCCCGCGGGAGGAGAGAGCGCAGAGGAGCGCTTACTGAACCTGGCTCAAGGAGACTGTACAGCCTCAGTTTACGCTCTCGGGTTTCATACTCTCGTGGCACAAACGGGCTGGGAAGAGAGACCACTCAAGCTTCTATACCGCAAGGGATTGAACTACGAGCTGCAGGCTGAACTCGCCTGCCGCGACGAAGGGAGAGATTTATCGGCTTTTGTGGAGCTGTCCATTCAGGTGGACAATCTGATGAGAGCCCGACGACTGCCCTCACGCATCCGATCTTACGAGAATTCGACATCCACGCAGCACGGAGCGACGCACCTCACACCTGAGGAGAGAGCGTGCCACGTCCGTCAGCAACTCTGTCTATACTGTGGGAGGTCCGGTGACCTGCTACCAGCCTGCCCCACCAGACCACGCAGTAGACGAGACACCCTGGTGAGTTTGAACGTGTTCACTCCCCGATCACAGAATTGTGCTCAATATGAGGTACGACTAAAGGTCCAGGGGGAGGAGTTGAGTCTGGTGGCACTCATCGACTGCGGCGCTGCAGGAAATTTCATCTCGGAGGAGTTTGCTAAGGCAAAGGCCATCCCTATGACCAGGTGCGCCTTACCCTTGGCAGTGGAGGTGATAGACGGGCGACCGCATGGAAAGAGACGAATCCAGTTCACCACTGAGGAGGTCGAGCTGCAAGTGGGCCTGTCTCATAGTGAAACCATTTGCTTCCTCGTGATGAGATCTCCACGTCACCCACTGATTTTGGGCCTGCCGTGGCTGCAGCTCCACGAACCTGTCATCTCCTGGAGAGAGCGTCAGATTATTTCCTGGGACAAAACCTGCACTCAGCATTGCAGACCCTCCGAGGCACGGTTCCAGCTTAACTCAGCCATCACCACGCCTGACTCTCCGACCGTTCCCGGCCTGCCAGCCGAGTACCATGATCTCACAGAGGCCTTTAACAAGGTCGAAGCCACCAAGCTACCACCTCATCGATCCAGTGACTGCTGCATTGAGCTTCTGCCGAACGCCACTCCACCCAGGGGCAGGATCTTTCCACTGTCACAACCCAAAACCGAGGCCATGAATAAGTACATTGAGGAGGAGTTGAAGAAGGGATTTATTCTATGTTCAGTATCGCCTGCTTTGTAAGGCTTCTTCTTGGTGAAGAAAAATGACGGAGGGCTCCGTCCCTGCATCGATTATCGGGCTCTAAATGAACTGACCGTTAAGTTTCGTTATTCACTCCCACTTGTTCCGTCAGCTCTGGAACAACCGCGCAGGGCCCGATATTACACCAAGCTGGACCTGCGCAATGCTTACAATCTCATTTGCATTAGAGAGGGAGACGAGTGGAAAACTGCTTTCTCCACCCAGTCAGGCCACTACGAGTACTTGGTCATGCCGTACAGCCTGACTAACAGTCCAACAGTATTCCAATCGTTCATCAACGACGTGTTCCGGGACATGCTGGATCGCTGGGTGATCGTGTATATTGACGACATCCTCATTCATTCTGAAACGTTGGAAGAACACATACAGCACGTACGAACGGTACTTAAGTGCCTGATCCAACATCACCTGTATGCTAAAGCAGAGAAGTGCGAGTTCCACAAGACATCGACGTCTTTCCTGGGCTACATCATCTCCGCGGGAGGTGTGGCCATGGACGATGCCAAGGTGCAAGCAGTGCTAAAATGGCCATGACCCCAGACCCTCAAAGAGCTACAGCGGTTCCTCGGGTTTGCGAATTTCTATCGCCGCTTCATTCGAGTTTTCAGCACTATAGCGGCACCGCTCACCTCCATGACAAAAAAGGCACCGTTCCGTCTGACATGGTCACCTGAGGCAGTTGCAGCCTTTCAGCTCTTAAAAAAGCGTTTCGCCACGGCTCCCATTCTCCATCACCCTGATCCGATTCGACCATTCATTGTCGAGGTAGACGCTTCCAGCACAGGAATCGGAGCGGTGCTCTCACAACGCCAGGGACCGGCCGCCAAAATGTTCCCGTGCAGAACTCCCTCACTAAGCCGGCCAGCAGCATTATGCCGTTTCAATGTATCCTGGGGTATCAACCACCTCTCTTCCCGTGATCGGATCTGCCAGCTGTGGATGATTGGTTCCGCAGGAGCGAAGAGACCTGGAGTGAGGCATATCGCCAGCTGCAGAGGGCCATCAGAAAGCAAAAGCTCCAGGCCGGCAAGCACCACAGACCTCATCCCAATTATCAGCCGGGGCAGTTGGTGTGGCTCTCGACTCGGGAAATCTGTGTGCACCTGCCCTGCATTATTCTCGACTCTGTCTTTGCCTTGCCTACGTTACTGTCTCTACCGTTGTTTGACCCTGCCTGTTACGAGTGTGTTTAATAAATACTACAAATGGATCCTCAGCCTCATGACGCATCATTACACATACAGAGGGTAAAAGCACACTGACTGAATGCAAACTTCTGAAATTAATATAAGGACACTTACATAGGTGTGCTTTGTGCTTTAAGCTCATTCAGGAAAGATGCTGGTGTTATAGTGTCTCCATCTTGGAAGTGGTATGTCATGTCACCATTAACCTGCTTTCCTGAACTCCTGTTAGCAGTAGAAGACAAAAGTCACAATACAATTGACTGTACAATAAGAATTAACACACTGGAAAGAACACTGCTGTGATCTTACGTGAAGAGAGAGCTCTGTGGTTCGAACGGTTCGGCATCAGGTTCATTCAGAAGTGTGTTTAACTGTAGAAAGAGAAATAATTAATCAGTTTTTATGTTTGAGGAAAGAACATTCCTTTGGATTGTTTCTATAACCATTTAATGTTTTGGATGATTTTTTTTCCTGTTTGTTTTCAACTGAATATACAGACATGATCTATCCATCCATTCATTCCCTAAACTGCTTGATCCAGCCCCAGAGTGAGCAGAGAGACCAACACCTCCCTGTCTCTTTCAACATCATACATTTTAAACACAGAAAGGTTACAGTCACTACCTGTACTTCTCCCACTGACCATAGCAGTCACTGTCACCTGAGATCTGAACTGCTTTGCACCAATGAGGAAATTCACTTCATTTATGTCCCTACATATGGAATATGTTTGATGTCTGCCATTGCAAAGTCTTTCTACTATTTCTGTGAGACATATCTGACCCTATTAAATTCCCCCATTGCAGTCCTCTATTTGATTATTGTTTATGAGCCTGTTGCAGATTTCTGTGCAGTTTTAGCTATTGTATCTACATTTTGCTGTATTTTGACCTTTCCCTGATATACCCCACTGTGAGTCTGTACTTCCTCAGATAACCCTGGGTTGATCTGTTGACTTTTAGTATAACTATTAAACTGTTTTTATTCATCTGAGCAACTGGATCCAACGTCATCTCTGGATATTTGTGAGAATATCATTAAGCACATAGTGATGTACACTCACAACATTGTTGATGTTGCTCTCCACTTGGTTGTAGGTATCATTCACTAATTCAGGGTTCTGTGACATGTTGATGTTACTTATCTGGAATGTGAATTTTACCCCATAGCAGGTGTTTGAAATTTCTGTGGAACAAATCAGATTACCTTGAAATGCAGATAAAGGAGTCAAGAGATGAAAGAATAATTTGTGTAGTACGTATTTGTGTTATCAGTAAAACAAACATACTCTCATAGGTGAAGTTCAGCACTTTTACAGAGTCAGTGAGGTTTGTGAGTCGAGCACTCAGAAGAGTCTGGATTACACTGAGGACCAAACTCTCACTGGGAACAGGAGAGGAGGAATTGAAGACCATCGTGGTCTGAACCACGGCTGAACCAGATCTGATGAAATAAAACATTATGGTGATTATTTTTTACAGTCAGACTGCTGTCCGTGTATGCTTGCCTGTGTTTTGATCTGTTTCTGTACTTCTGTTCCCGATTGTTTGCCGCCTGCCATGACCTTTCTGCCTGTTATTTTCGACTCTGTCTTTGCCTTGCCTATGTTACTGTCTCTGCCGTTGTTTGACAATGCCTGTTACGAGTGTGTTTACTAAATACTGCAAATGGATCCTCAGCCTCACGACGCATCATTACAGAAGACTTCGCCATTCTACGATCCAGCAGTAATTTCCAAGCTCTCCATGGAACTCTCCACTCAAGCACAACAACTCGCGGACCACTACGAGCAGCTTAAGTCCCTTACCTCGCTCACTATTGAACTCGTCGCCATGCTGCAGAACTGTCAGACCAGTCCAGCGGCACATGAGACAACACCTCCGGCAATTCCACTGGCTCCCCCGTCCGCCGCTCTCACGGCCGCTAATCCACGGCTGGCTTTCCCGGAGAAGTTCAACGGCAACCCAGCGCAATGTCACCAGCCACACCGCATTTGTCTGCACCCTTCTCACAGGGAGAGCGCTAGAGTGGGCCACCGCAATATGGGGAGAGGATGGCACCACGCTCCCCTCCTTCCAGCACTTCCTGACACAGTTCCGCAGCGTGTTCGAGCATCCCGCGGGAAGAGAGAGCGCAGAGGAGCGCCTACTGAACCTGGCTCAAGGAGACTGTACTGCCTCAGTTTACGCTCTCGGGTTTCATACTCTTGTGGCACAAACAGGCTGGGAAGAGAGACCACTCAAGCTTCTATACCGCAAGGGATTGAACTACGAGCTGCAGGCTGAACTCGCCTGCCGCGACGAAGGGAGAGATTTATCGGCTTTTGTGGAGCTGTCCATCCAGGTGGACAATCTGATGAGAGCCCGACGACCGCCCTCGCGCATCCGATCTTACGAGAATTCGACATCCACGCAGCACGGAGCGACGCACCTCACACCTGAGGAGAGAGCGTGCCACGTCCGTCAGCAACTCTGTCTATACTGTGGGAGGTCCGGTGACCTGCTACCAGCCTGCCCCACCAGACCACGCAGTAGACGAGACACCCTGGTGAGTTTGAACGTGTTCACTCCCCGATCGCAGAATTGTGCTCAATATGAGGTACGACTAAAGGTCCAGGGGGAGGAGTTGAGTCTGGTGGCACTCATCGACTGCGGCGCTGCAGGAAATTTCATCTCGGAGGAGTTTGCTAAGGCAAAGGCCATCCCTATGACCAGGTGTGCCTTACCCTTGGCAGTGGAGGTGATAGACGGGCGACCGCATGGAAAGAGACGAATCCAGTTCACCACTGAGGAGGTCGAGCTGCAAGTGGGCCTGTCTCATAGTGAAACCATTTGCTTCCTCGTGATGAGATCTCCACGTCACCCACTGATTTTGGGCCTGCCGTGGCTGCAGCTCCACGAACCTGTCATCTCCTGGAGAGAGCGTCAGATTATTTCCTGGGACAAAACCTGCACTCAGCATTGCAGACCCTCCGAGGCACGGTTCCAGCTTAACTCAGCCATCACCACGCCTGACTCTCCGGCCGTTCCCGGCCTGCCAGCCGAGTACCATGATCTCACAGAGGCCTTTAACAAGGTCGAAGCCACCAAGCTACCACCTCATCGATCCAGTGACTGCTGCATTGAGCTTCTGCCGAACGCCACTCCACCCAGGGGCAGGATCTTTCCACTGTCACAACCCAAAACCGAGGCCATGAATAAGTACATTGAGGAGGAGTTGAAGAAGGGATTTATTCTACGTTCAGTATCGCCTGCTTTGTAAGGCTTCATCTTGGTGAAGAAAAAGGACGGAGGGCTCCGTCCCTGCATCGATTATCGGGCTCTAAATGAACTGACCGTTAAGTTTCGTTATTCACTCCCACTTGTTCCGTCAGCTCTGGAACAACTGCGCAGGGCCCGATATTTCACCAAGCTGGACCTGCGCAATGCTTACAATCTCATTTGCATTAGAGAGGGAGACGAGTGGAAAACTGCTTTCTCCACCCAGTCAGGCCATACTCCACCCAGTCAGGCCATACAGACGAATACTTGGTCATGCCGTACAGCCTGACTAACAGTCCAACAGTATTCCAATCGTTCATCAACGACGTGTTCCGGGACATGCTGGATCGCTTGGGTGATCGTGTATTTTGACGACATCCTCATTCATTCTGAAACGTTGGAAGAACACATACAGCACGTACGAACGGTACTTAAGTGCCTGATCCAACATCACCTGTATGCTAAAGCAGAGAAGTGCGAGTTCCACAAGACATCGACGTCTTTCCTGGGCTACATCATCTCCGCGGGAGGTGTGGCCATGGACGATGCCAAGGTGCAAGCAGTGCTAAAATGGCCACGACCCCAGACCCTCAAAGAGCTACAGCGGTTCCTCGGGTTTGCGAATTTCTATCGCCGCTTCATTCGAGGTTTCAGCACTATAGCGGCACCGCTCACCTCCATGACAAAAAAGGCACCGTTCCGTCTGACATGGTCACCTGAGGCAGTTGCAGCCTTTCAG
The DNA here is from genome assembly GCF_022655615.1 of Tachysurus fulvidraco. Taxonomy (NCBI): domain Eukaryota; kingdom Metazoa; phylum Chordata; class Actinopteri; order Siluriformes; family Bagridae; genus Tachysurus; species Tachysurus fulvidraco. The sequence continues at coordinate 30,623,072 of NC_062521.1, read as the reverse complement.
CTCTTAAAAAAGCGTTTCACCACGGCTCCCATTCTCCATCACCCTGATCCGATTCGACCATTCATTGTCGAGGTAGACGCTTCCAGCACAGGAATCGGAGCGGTGCTCTCACAACGCCAGGGACCGGCCGCCAAAATGTTCCCGTGCAGAACTCCCTCACTAAGCCGGCCAGAAGCATTATGCCGTTTCAATGTATCCTGGGGTATCAACCACCTCTCTTCCCGTGATCGGATCTGCCAGCTGTGGATGATTTCTTCCGCAGGGGCGAAGAGACCTGGAGTGAGGCCCATCGCCAGCTGCAGAGGGCCATCAGAAAGCAAAAGCTCCAGGCCGGCAAGCACCGCAGACCTCATCCCAATTATCAGCCGGGGCAGTTAATGTGGCTCTCGACTCGGGAAATCCGTCTGCACCTGCCCTGCAGAAAGCGCAGCCCCAGGTACATAGGTCCATTCTGGATCATAAAGCAGATAAACCCGGTGTCCTACCGCTTGGCATTGCCAGCGTCATACCGCATCTCTTCGACGTTCCACGCCTCACTCCTTAAACTCGCCTGTGATCCGGGAGGAGCACGAGAAGGGCCTGCCGAACCATCTGTGCCACCGCCCCGTGGGTTGACGGCGAGAAGGCTTATCAAGTCCGCTCCCTATTGGATTCCAGACGCCGGGGCGGCAACCTTGATTACCTAGTAGACTGGGAGGGATACGTCCGGAGGAACGCTCCTGGGTAAAAGTGACTGACATCCTAGATCCATCGCTCACCACGGAGTTCCAGCAGCAGCATCCGGATAAACCGGCACCTCGTCCTCGGGGAAGACCCCGGCGCTGTTCACATTCTCGCTTCGGGAGCCGCTCGCAGGGGGGGGCTCTGTCATAAATACCGCACCTGCCGCATCTCCCGAGCGCCACCAGAGGGAATGTTTGCCAGAGTACTAAACACTTCCGCACTACACTTCCCATAACCACCCGGGACTGATTACGCCGCCACCTGGTTCCAATTACACACTTGTTTTTTTAAAGGAACTTGAACTTGACCTCGGCGCAAAGTCTCGACTTGTTCCGGCCTGTCATTCTGAGCGTTTTCTGTCCGTGTATGCTTGCCTGTGTTTTGATCGGTTTCTGTACTTCTGTTCCCGATTGTTTGACGCCTGCCATGACCTTTCTGCCTGTTATTCTCGACTCTGTCTTTGCCTTGCCTACGTTACAGTCTCTGCCATTGTTTGACCCTGCCTGTTACGAGTGTGTTTAATAAATACTGCAAATGGATCCTCAGCCTCATGACGCATCATTACACATACAGAGGGTAAAAGCACACTGACTGAATGCAAACTTCTGAAATTAATATCAGGACACTTACATAGGTGTGCTTTGTGCTTTAAGCTCATTCAGGAAAGATGCTGGTGTTATAGTGTCTCCATCTTGGAAGTGGTATGTCATGTCACCATTAATCTGGTTTCCTGAACTCCTGTTAGCAGTAGAAGACAAAAGTCACAATACAATTGACTGTACAATAAGAATTAACACACTGTTCTTTGAGAGTGGAAAGAACAATGCTGTGATCTTACGTGAAGAGAGAGCTCTGTGGTTCGAACGGTTCGGCGTCAGGTTCATTTAGGAGTGTGTTTAACTGTAGAAAGAGAAATAATTAATCAGTTTTTATGTTTGAGGAAAGAACATTCCTTTGGATTGTTTCTATAACCATTTAATGTTTTAGATGATTTTTTTAGCTGTTTGTTTTCAACTGAATATACAGACATGATCTATCCATCCCTTCATTCCCTAAACTGCTTGATCCAGCCCCAGAGTGAGCAGAGAGACCAACACCTCCCTGTCTCTTTCAACGTCATACATTTTAAACACAGAAAGGTTAGAGTCACTACCTGTACTTCTCCCACTGACCACAGGAGTCACTGTCACCTGAGATCTGAACTGCTTTGCATCCCTGAGGGAATTCACTTCATTTATGTCCCTACATATGGAATATGTTTGATGTCTGCCATTGCAAAGTCTTTCTACTATTTCTGTGAGACATATCTGACCCTTTTAAATTCCCCCATTGCAGTCCTCTACTCGATTATTGTTTATGATCCTGTTGCAGATTTCTGTGCAGTTTTAACTATTGTATTTTGACCTTTCCCTGATTTACCCCACTGTGAGTCTGTACTTCCTCAGATAACCCTGGGTTGATCTGTTGACTTTTAGTTTCGCTATTAAACTGTTTTTATTCATCTGAGCAACTGGATCCAACGTCATCTCTGGATATTTGTGAGAAAATCATTAAGCACATAGTGATGTACACTCACAACATTGTTGATGATGCTCTCCACTTGGTTGTAGGTATCATTCACTAATTCAGGTTTCTGTGACATGTTGATGTTACTGATCTGGAATGTGAATTTTACCGCATAGCGGAAGTCTGAAGTTTCTGTGGAACAAATCAGATGACTTTGAAATACAGATAAAGAAATCATAGAAATGAAAGAATAATTTGTGTAGTACGTATTTGTGTTATCAGTAAAACAAACATACTCTCATAGGTGAAGTTCAGCACTTTTACAGAGTCAGTGAGGTTTGTGAGTCGAGCACTCAGAAGAGTCTGGATTACACTGAGGACCAAACTCTCACTGGGAACAGGAGAGGAGGAATTGAAGACCATCGTGGTCTGAACCACGGCTGAACCAGATCTGATGAAATAAAACATTATGGTGATTATTTTTTACAGTCAGACTGCTGATTTAATTCTCTGTAAAAATCAAATGTCTGAAAGAATATTATTAATTATATATAAATGTACAGACTTCACATTCTGTCATAAATACCGCACCTGCCGCATCTCCCGAGCACCACCAGAGGGAATGTTTGCCGGAGTACTAACCACTTCCACACTACACTTCCCATAACCACCCGGGACTGATTACGCCGCCACCTGGTTCCAATTACACACTTCCTATTTAAAGGAACTTGAACTTGACCTCGGCGCAAAGTCTCGACTTGTTCCGGCCTGTCGTTCTGAGCGTTTTCTGTCCGTGTATGCGTGCCTGTGTTTTGAGCTGTTTCTGTACTTCTGTTCCCGATTGTTTGCCGCCTGCCATGACCTTTCTGCCTGTTATTCTCGACTCTGTCTTTGCCTTGCCTACGTTACAGTCTCTGACGTTGTTTGACCCTGCCTGTTACGAGTGTGTTTAATAAATACTGCAAATGGATCCTCAGCCTCATGACGCATCATTACACATACAGAGGGTAAATACACACTGACTGAATGCAAACTTCTGAAATTAATATGAGGACACTTACATAGGTGTGCTTTGTGCTTTAAGCTCATTCAGGAAAGATGCTGGTGTTATAGTGTCTCCATCTTGGAAGTGGTATGTCATGTCACCATTAACCTGCTTTCCTGAACTCCTGTTAGCAGTAGAAGACAAAAGTCACAATACAATTCACTGAACAATAAGAATTAACACACTGTTCTTTGAGAATGGAAAGAACACTGCTGTGATCTTACGTGAAGAGAGAGCTCTGTGGTTCGAACGGTTCGGCGTCAGGTTCATTCAGAAGTGTGTTTAACTGTAGAAAGAGAAATAATTAACCAGTTTTTATGTTTGAGGAAAGAACATTCCTTTGGATTGTTTCTATAACCATTTAATGTTTTAGATGATTTTTTTTCCTGTTTGTTTTCAACTGAATATACAGACATGATCTATCCATCCATTCATTCCCTAAACTGCTTGATCGAGCACCAGAGTGAGCAGAGAGACCAACACCACCCTGTCTCTTTCAACATCATACATTTTAAACACAGAAAGGTTAGAGTCACTACCTGTACTTCTCCCACTGACCACAGGAGTCACTGTCACCTGAGATCTGAACTGCTTTGCACCAATGAGGAAATTCACTTCATTTATGTCCCTACATATGGAATATGTTTGATGTCTGCAATTGCAAAGTCTTTCTACTATTTCTGTGAGACATATCTGACCCTTTTAAATTCCCCCATTGCAGTCCTCTACTCGATTATTGTTTATGATCCTGTTGCAGATTTCTGTGCAGTTTTGACTATTGTATCTACATTTTGCTGTATTTTGACCTTTCCCTGATATACCTCACTGTGAGTCTGTACTTCCTCAGATAACCCTGGGTTGATCTGTTGACTTTTAGTCTAACTATTAAACTGTTTTTATTCATCTGAGCAACTGGATCCAACGTCATCTCTGGATATTTGTGAGAATATCATTAAGCACATAGTGATGTACACTCACAACATTGTTGATGTTGCTCTCCACTTGGTTGTAGGTATCATTCACTAATTCAGGTTTCTGTGACATGTTGATGTTACTTATCTGGAATGTGAATTTTACCCCATAGCAGGTGTCTGAAATTTCTGTGGAACAAATCAGATTACCTTTATCTGCATTTCAACATGAAAGAATAATTTGTGTAGTACGTATTTGTGTTATCAGTAAAACAAACATACTCTCATAGGTGAAGTTCAGCACTTTTACAGAGTCAGTGAGGTTTGTGAGTCGAGCACTCAGAAGAGTCTGGATTACACTGAGGACCAAACTCTCACTGGGAACAGGAGAGGAGGAATTGAAGACCATCGTGGTCTGAACCACGGCTGAACCAGATCTGATGAAATAAAACATTATGGTGATTATTTTTTACAGTCAGACTGCTGATTTAATTCTCTGTAAAATTCAAATGTCTGAAAGAATATTATTAATTATATATAAATGTACAGACTTCACATTCTGTCATAAATACCGCACCTGCCGCATCTCACCTGCCGCATCTACTAACCACTTCCACACTACACTTCCCATAACCACCCGGGACTGATCCAATTACACACTTCCTATTTAACGGAACTTGATCTTGAACTTGACCTCGGTGCGAAGTCTCGACTTGTTCTGGCCTGTCGTTCTGAGCGTTTTCTGTCCGTGTATGCTTGCCTGTGTTTTGATCTGTTTCTGTACTTCTGTTCCCGATTGTTTGCCGCCTGCCATGACCTTTCTGCCTGTTATTTTCGACTCTGTCTTTGCCTTGCCTATGTTACTGTCTCTGCCGTTGTTTGACAATGCCTGTTACGAGTGTGTTTACTAAATACTGCAAATGGATCCTCAGCCTCACGACGCATCATTACAGAAGACTTCGCCATACCATGATCCAGCAGTAATTTCCAAGCTCTCCATGGAACTCTCCACTCAAGCACAACAACTCGCAGACCACTACGAGCAGCTTAAGTCCCTTACCTCGCTCACTATTGAACTCGTCGCCATGCTGCAGAACTGTCAGACCAGTCCAGCGGCACATGAGACTACACCTCCGGCAATTCCACTGGCTCCCCCGTCCGCCGCTCTCACGGCCGCTAATCCACGGCTGGCTTTCCCGGAGAAGTTCAACGGCAACCCAGCGCAATGTCGCCAGCCACACCGCATTTGTCTGCACCCTTCTCACAGGGAGAGCGCTAGAGTGGGCCACCGCAATATGGGGAGAGGATGGCACCACGCTCCCCTCCTTCCAGCACTTCCTGACACAGTTCCGCAGCGTGTTCGAGCATCCCGCGGGAAGAGAGAGCGCAGAGGAGCGCCTACTGAACCTGGCTCAAGGAGACTGTACTGCCTCAGTTTACGCTCTCGGGTTTCATACTCTTGTGGCACAAACAGGCTGGGAAGAGAGACCACTCAAGCTTCTATACCGCAAGGGATTGAACTACGAGCTGCAGGCTGAACTCGCCTGCCGCGACGAAGGGAGAGATTTATCGGCTTTTGTGGAGCTGTCCATCCAGGTGGACAATCTGATGAGAGCCCGACGACCGCCCTCGCGCATCCGATCTTACGAGAATTCGACATCCACGCAGCACGGAGCGACGCACCTCACACCTGAGGAGAGAGCGTGCCACGTCCGTCAGCAACTCTGTCTATACTGTGGGAGGTCCGGTGACCTGCTACCAGCCTGCCCCACCAGACCACGCAGTAGACGAGACACCCTGGTGAGTTTGAACGTGTTCACTCCCCGATCGCAGAATTGTGCTCAATATGAGGTACGACTAAAGGTCCAGGGGGAGGAGTTGAGTCTGGTGGCACTCATCGACTGCGGCGCTGCAGGAAATTTCATCTCGGAGGAGTTTGCTAAGGCAAAGGCCATCCCTATGACCAGGTGTGCCTTACCCTTGGCAGTGGAGGTGATAGACGGGCGACCGCATGGAAAGAGACGAATCCAGTTCACCACTGAGGAGGTCGAGCTGCAAGTGGGCCTGTCTCATAGTGAAACCATTTGCTTCCTCGTGATGAGATCTCCACGTCACCCACTGATTTTGGGCCTGCCGTGGCTGCAGCTCCACGAACCTGTCATCTCCTGGAGAGAGCGTCAGATTATTTCCTGGGACAAAACCTGCACTCAGCATTGCAGACCCTCCGAGGCACGGTTCCAGCTTAACTCAGCCATCACCACGCCTGACTCTCCGGCCGTTCCCGGCCTGCCAGCCGAGTACCATGATCTCACAGAGGCCTTTAACAAGGTCGAAGCCACCAAGCTACCACCTCATCGATCCAGTGACTGCTGCATTGAGCTTCTGCCGAACGCCACTCCACCCAGGGGCAGGATCTTTCCACTGTCACAACCCAAAACCGAGGCCATGAATAAGTACATTGAGGAGGAGTTGAAGAAGGGATTTATTCTACGTTCAGTATCGCCTGCTTTGTAAGGCTTCATCTTGGTGAAGAAAAAGGACGGAGGGCTCCGTCCCTGCATCGATTATCGGGCTCTAAATGAACTGACCGTTAAGTTTCGTTATTCACTCCCACTTGTTCCGTCAGCTCTGGAACAACTGCGCAGGGCCCGATATTTCACCAAGCTGGACCTGCGCAATGCTTACAATCTCATTTGCATTAGAGAGGGAGACGAGTGGAAAACTGCTTTCTCCACCCAGTCAGGCCATACTCCACCCAGTCAGGCCATACAGACGAATACTTGGTCATGCCGTACAGCCTGACTAACAGTCCAACAGTATTCCAATCGTTCATCAACGACGTGTTCCGGGACATGCTGGATCGCTTGGGTGATCGTGTATTTTGACGACATCCTCATTCATTCTGAAACGTTGGAAGAACACATACAGCACGTACGAACGGTACTTAAGTGCCTGATCCAACATCACCTGTATGCTAAAGCAGAGAAGTGCGAGTTCCACAAGACATCGACGTCTTTCCTGGGCTACATCATCTCCGCGGGAGGTGTGGCCATGGACGATGCCAAGGTGCAAGCAGTGCTAAAATGGCCACGACCCCAGACCCTCAAAGAGCTACAGCGGTTCCTCGGGTTTGCGAATTTCTATCGCCGCTTCATTCGAGGTTTCAGCACTATAGCGGCACCGCTCACCTCCATGACAAAAAAGGCACCGTTCCGTCTGACATGGTCACCTGAGGCAGTTGCAGCCTTTCAGCTCTTAAAAAAGCGTTTCACCACGGCTCCCATTCTCCATCACCCTGATCCGATTCGACCATTCATTGTCGAGGTAGACGCTTCCAGCACAGGAATCGGAGCGGTGCTCTCACAACGCCAGGGACCGGCCGCCAAAATGTTCCCGTGCAGAACTCCCTCACTAAGCCGGCCAGAAGCATTATGCCGTTTCAATGTATCCTGGGGTATCAACCACCTCTCTTCCCGTGATCGGATCTGCCAGCTGTGGATGATTTGTTCCGCAGGAGCGAAGAGACCTGGAGTGAGGCCCATCGCCAGCTGCAGAGGGCCATCAGAAAGCAAAAGCTCCAGGCCGGCAAGCACCGCAGACCTCATCCCAATTATCAGCCGGGGCAGTTAATGTGGCTCTCGACTCGGGAAATCCGTCTGCACCTGCCCTGCAGAAAGCGCAGCCCCAGGTACATAGGTCCATTCTGGATCATAAAGCAGATAAACCCGGTGTCCTACCGCTTGGCATTGCCAGCGTCATACCGCATCTCTTCGACGTTCCACGCCTCACTCCTTAAACTCGCCTGTGATCCGGGAGGAGCACGAGAAGGGCCTGCCGAACCATCTGTGCCACCGCCCCGTGGGTTGACGGCGAGAAGGCTTATCAAGTCCGCTCCCTATTGGATTCCAGACGCCGGGGCGGCAACCTTGATTACCTAGTAGACTGGGAGGGGTACGTCCGGAGGAACGCTCCTGGGTAAAAGTGACTGACATCCTAGATCCATCGCTCACCACGGAGTTCCAGCAGCAGCATCCGGATAAACCGGCACCTCGTCCTCGGGAAAGACCCCGGCGCTGTTCACATTCTCGCTTCGGGAGCCGCTCGCAGGGGGGGGTTCTGTCATAAATACCGCACCTGCCGCATCTCCCGAGCGCCACCAGAGGGAATGTTTGCCAGAGTACTAAACACTTCCGCACTACACTTCCCATAACCACCCGGGACTGATTACGCCGCCACCTGGTTCCAATTACACACTTGTTTTTTTAAAGGAACTTGAACTTGACCTCGGCGCAAAGTCTCGACTTGTTCCGGCCTGTCATTCTGAGCGTTTTCTGTCCGTGTATGCTTGCCTGTGTTTTGATCGGTTTCTGTACTTCTGTTCCCGATTGTTTGACGCCTGCCATGACCTTTCTGCCTGTTATTCTCGACTCTGTCTTTGCCTTGCCTACGTTACAGTCTCTGCCATTGTTTGACCCTGCCTGTTACGAGTGTGTTTAATAAATACTGCAAATGGATCCTCAGCCTCATGACGCATCATTACACATACAGAGGGTAAAAGCACACTGACTGAATGCAAACTTCTGAAATTAATATCAGGACACTTACATAGGTGTGCTTTGTGCTTTAAGCTCATTCAGGAAAGATGCTGGTGTTATAGTGTCTCCATCTTGGAAGTGGTATGTCATGTCACCATTAACCTGGTTTCCTGAACTCCTGTTAGCAGTAGAAGACAAAAGTCACAATACAATTGACTGTACAATAAGAATTAACACACTGTTCTTTGAGAGTGGAAAGAACAATGCTGTGATCTTACGTGAAGAGAGAGCTCTGTGGTTCGAACGGTTCGGCGTCAGGTTCATTTAGGAGTGTGTTTAACTGTAGAAAGAGAAATAATTAATCAGTTTTTATGTTTGAGGAAAGAACATTCCTTTGGATTGTTTCTATAACCATTTAATGTTTTAGATGATTTTTTTAGCTGTTTGTTTTCAACTGAATATACAGACATGATCTATCCATCCCTTCATTCCCTAAACTGCTTGATCCAGCCCCAGAGTGAGCAGAGAGACCAACACCTCCCTGTCTCTTTCAACGTCATACATTTTAAACACAGAAAGGTTAGAGTCACTACCTGTACTTCTCCCACTGACCACAGGAGTCACTGTCACCTGAGATCTGAACTGCTTTGCATCCCTGAGGGAATTCACTTCATTTATGTCCCTACATATGGAATATGTTTGATGTCTGCCATTGCAAAGTCTTTCTACTATTTCTGTGAGACATATCTGACCCTTTTAAATTCCCCCATTGCAGTCCTCTACTCGATTATTGTTTATGATCCTGTTGCAGATTTCTGTACAGTTTTAACTATTGTATTTTGACCTTTCCCTGATTTACCCCACTGTGAGTCTGTACTTCCTCAGATAACCCTGGGTTGATCTGTTGACTTTTAGTTTCGCTATTAAACTGTTTTTATTCATCTGAGCAACTGGATCCAACGTCATCTCTGGATATTTGTGAGAAAATCATTAAGCACATAGTGATGTACACTCACAACATTGTTGATGATGCTCTCCACTTGGTTGTAGGTATCATTCACTAATTCAGGTTTCTGTGACATGTTGATGTTACTTATCTGGAATGTGAATTTTACCCCATAGCAGGTGTCTGAAATTTCTGTGGAACAAATCAGATTACCTTTATCTGCATTTCAACATGAAAGAATAATTTGTGTAGTACGTATTTGTGTTATCAGTAAAACAAACATACTCTCATAGGTGAAGTTCAGCACTTTTACAGAGTCAGTGAGGTTTGTGAGTCGAGCACTCAGAAGAGTCTGGATTACACTGAGGACCAAACTCTCACTGGGAACAGGAGAGGAGGAATTGAAGACCATCGTGGTCTGAACCACGGCTGAACCAGATCTGATGAAATAAAACATTATGGTGATTATTTTTTACAGTCAGACTGCTGATTTAATTCTCTGTAAAATTCAAATGTCTGAAAGAATATTATTAATTATATATAAATGTACAGACTTCACATTCTGTCATAAATACCGCACCTGCCGCATCTCCCGAGCACCACCAGAGGGAATGTTTGCCGGAGTACTAACCACTTCCACACTACACTTCCCATATCCACCCGGGACTGATTACGCCGCCACCTGGTTCCAATTACACACTTCCTATTTAAAGGAACTTGAACTTGACCTCGGCGCAAAGTCTCGACTTGTTCCGGCCTGTCGTTCTGAGCGTTTTCTGTCCGTGTATGCGTGCCTGTGTTTTGAGCTGTTTCTGTACTTCTGTTCCCGATTGTTTGCCGCCTGCCCTGACCTTTCTGCCTGTTATTCTCGACTCTGTCTTTGCCTTGCCTACGTTACAGTCTCTGACGTTGTTTGACCCTGCCTGTTACGAGTGTGTTTAATAAATACTGCAAATGGATCCTCAGCCTCATGACGCATCATTACACATACAGAGGGTAAATACACACTGACTGAATGCAAACTTCTGAAATTAATATGAGGACACTTACATAGGTGTGCTTTGTGCTTTAAGCTCATTCAGGAAAGATGCTGGTGTTATAGTGTCTCCATCTTGGAAGTGGTATGTCATGTCACCATTAACCTGCTTTCCTGAACTCCTGTTAGCAGTAGAAGACAAAAGTCACAATACAATTGACTGAACAATAAGAATTAACACACTGTTCTTTGAGAATGGAAAGAACACTGCTGTGATCTTACGTGAAGAGAGAGCTCTGTGGTTCGAACGGTTCGGCGTCAGGTTCATTCAGAAGTGTGTTTAACTGTAGAAAGAGAAATAATTAACCAGTTTTTATGTTTGAGGAAAGAACATTCCTTTGGATTGTTTCTATAACCATTTAATGTTTTAGATGATTTTTTTTCCTGTTTGTTTTCAACTGAATATACAGACATGATCTATCCATCCATTCATTCCCTAAACTGCTTGATCGAGCACCAGAGTGAGCAGAGAGACCAACACCACCCTGTCTCTTTCAACATCATACATTTTAAACACAGAAAGGTTAGAGTCACTACCTGTACTTCTCCCACTGACCACAGGAGTCACTGTCACCTGAGATCTGAACTGCTTTGCACCAATGAGGAAATTCACTTCATTTATGTCCCTACATATGGAATATGTTTGATGTCTGCCATTGCAAAGTCTTTCTACTATTTCTGTGAGACATATCTGACCCTTTTAAATTCCCCCATTGCAGTCCTCTACTCGATTATTGTTTATGATCCTGTTGCAGATTTCTGTGCAGTTTTGACTATTGTATCTACATTTTGCTGTATTTTGACCTTTCCCTGATATACCCCACTGTGAGTCTGTACTTCCTCAGATAACCCTGGGTTGATCTGTTGACTTTTAGTCTAACTATTAAACTGTTTTTATCCATCTGAGCAACTGGATCCAACGTCATCTCTGGATATTTGTGAGAATATCATTAAGCACATAGTGATGTACACTCACAACATTGTTGATGATGCTCTCCACTTGGTTGTAGGTATCATTCACTAATTCAGGGTTCTGTGACATGTTGATGTTACTGATCTGGAATGTGAATTTTACCCCATAGCAGGTGTCTGAAATTTCTGTGGAACAAATCAGATTACCTTGAAATGCAGATAAAGGAGTCATAGAGATGAAAGAATATTTTGTGTAGTACGTATTTGTGTTATCAGTAAAACAAACATACTCTCATAGGTGAAGTTCAGCACTTTTACAGAGTCAGTGAGGTTTGTGAGTCGAGCACTCAGAAGAGTCTGGATTACACTGAGGACCAAACTCTCACTGGGAACAGGAGAGGATGAATTGAAGGCCATCGTGGTCTGAACCACAGCTGAACCAGATCTGATGAAATAAAACATTATTTTTATTGTTTTTTTCTTTCTATTACATACAAATGTTTGGACAAAAATAAATTATTTTATTTTTTATTATTTTATTTATTAATCATTAATTTATATCATACAATTCATATGTGAATCTATATGTGAATCTAAAGTTCTATATTCCTGCAGATATATGACCCAAAACATTATCAGAATTTTACACAATTTATTAAGTGGTCATTTTTTTCTTTTTCAGAACTTGTGCACCTCAATGATGCAGTTTAATTCCAAGGTCAAATTATAGTTTATGTCCTCAGAAAATCGGGTGTTTTGAAGTGCCTTGTTTCTGAAAGTTGTTAATGGCCAAATCAAGAGAGATCTTTGAGGACTTCAGGAAAAGATTTATTGTTAACTCCACTTTGCTGAAAAAGTTACATGACCATATCTAAAGATTTTTTCTGTACCTCACAAATCTGTAGTCAGACAGATTCTGTACAAATGGATGACATTTAAGACCATTGTTACCCTCCCCAAAGTTCACTCTAAAATCAAGACAGTTAGCAGTCTGTTGGGTCAGAAATGAATACAGAGGAACTACTAATCAACTAAAGGCCTCTCCTACTTTGGCTAATGTTAATGTACATAAGTCTACCATCAGGTGAACACTGAACATCCTCAATGTGCAGAGCAGTATCACAAGGAGACAGTCACTACTCTACAAAAAGAAAATTGCAGCCAATTAAGTTTATTAAAGATCAAATGGATAAGAAAGAGGACTATTGGAGAAATAATTTGTGGGGGAATGAAACGGAAATTTTGAAACTTTTGGTTTAAATGTGAAACATTAATTTTGGAAAAAGTAAAATATTGAATTCCATCATGAGAACCTTATATAGTCTGCGAAATGTGGTGGTGGTAGTATAATGCTTTGGGTCTGTATTGCTGGGTCTAGACCAGGATATTACCGTAATTGATGGACCATTGAATTCAGAATTATACCATTGATCTCTAAATGAACATGACAAGACATCTGATCATGAACTTGATCTTAAGGGAAAATGGGTCATACACAAATACAACGGACATAAGCACCCAAGTTTGTGTACCAAATAATGATTGAAGAGGAACAAAGATAATGTTTTGGAATGGCCAAGTCAATGTCCTGACTTTAATCTGAAAGAAATGTTGTTGAAGGACCCAAAGCAGAAATTAGAAATTTCTAAAGGGTCACAAACTATCAAGTAACACTGTATATAATACACTATATAAATTATCTCTCTTACTCTCTATCTCTCTTTCTCTCCCTCTGCAAATGTCTTTTTTCTCTGTCAGGCTGTCCATGTCTGTCTTTTTTCTGGTGCTTTTTCTTTCACACAATCTACATTTCTCTTAACCTGTCTGTTTCTGAGTTTAGGAACACTGAGGTTATGATCGCAACTTTTACTTAACGACTTTATTAAAAAGTGTGTTCTAAATTTAAACCAGTCCATCAGGGCAGGTGTCACTCAGAAGTTTGCATTTCTGCTTTAATGTCCAGTTGGAGAGGTTCTGGAATCAAATCCTAGCTTGATCCTTAAAACTCCAGACTCTCGAATAGACAGGATTCTATCTCTCTTTTAAGTAAGGCCAAATGAATAAACGCACTTTAATGTATGAATAATTCGGTGCTCACATTCATCAAGAGGATTTGAGTTACACAAATTTACAGAGAGGGTGTCAACGATTAAATGTCAACGATTCTCTTAGGAATGTTATCTCAAAACCGTTATTTATTATTATAAAAACTATATACAGTATATAAAACACTGTGTATATATATATAAAAGTACATTAACATACATTACTGTGGGAGCTGCTTGTGTAGTTCGTTCTTTGATGGTTGTAGCATTTGTATTGGATAAAATGACCATGGTTTCTTCTTTAGCTGTTGTGGGTACAGTTTTAGATATATTTGTTGGATTTTCTTTTGTAGTTGTTTTCTCATTTGTAGGTTCTGTAGTTATTATAGATTGTATTGTGTACTCAATCCCAGAATTCAGCTCTGTTGCCAGTGCTGTAGATGATGGTACAGCTGTAGTAGTGGTTATTTCCTTTGTAGTTGTTCTTTCTTGAATTGCACTTATTTGATCAGTAGTCAGTGTAGATTTAGTTATATTTGCTGTTGTTGAGTTTCCATTTTGCATTGGGTATATTGTGCCATTGGCAAATTCTGCTGTTATTGTATTGTATTGTACAGTTGTAGCTTTCGTTCTTTTTTCTGTAGTTGTTGGATTTTCAACTGTATTAACTGTACAAGGAACACTTGTATAGTTTTCTGCAGAAGCTTCTGTGGTTATTGTAGCCTGTCTTGTAGATAAATTATTAGTTGTCAGTTTTGATGTTGCAGATGATGATACATTTGAGGCTTTGGTGATTTCCTCTAATTTTGGCCCCTGAAATGTTGTTGGTTCTGTGGTTGATGTTGCTTGTGTTGTGCTCTCTGTAGTGGTAAATTCTTTTTTAGGGGCTGTGGTCGATTGTACAGTTGTATGTAATCTCGTGTCATCTGTTGGTGTTGTTCCTAAAATTATTCTTGTTGTATTAGTAGTAGTTTCCTCTGTTAATGTGGGCTCTAGAATGTTACTTGATAGAGTGGTAGTAGTTGTCACTGTAGTTGATTCTGCTGTTGTTTGTGCTGTGCTAGTTGTAGCTTGTGTAGTGTATACATTTGTACTGGTAGATGATGATGCTGATGTTGTTGTCAGCACAGTTGTAGCAGTCATTGTTTCATCTGCAGTTTTTGTATTAGGAATTGTACTTGTTGAACTGGAAGTATTTCCAACAGTTCTTTCTGCTGTTGTTAGTGCTGCAATTGTCATAGACTTTGTTGTGTACAATGTTTGATATAAAGCTGTGCTGGAAAATTCTTTTGTTGGTGATGTAGTCAACTGTAATGTTGTAGCAGTGTTTTTTTCTGCAATTGTACTTTCTAGGATAGATGTAGGTGTAAGTGCAGTTGTTTCTCCTGTTGTTGCAGCAGTTTTTGTAGTTTGTGTTGTGTACAAAGGTGTGGAGGTAAATTCTGCTGTTGGAAATGTAGTGGATGTCAATGTTGTAACAGTGGTTGTTTGTGAAATTGTACTTGTTGGAGTGCTAATAGATGTCAGTCCAATTTCTGATGTTTGTGGGGTGGTTGCTGTAGCTTGTGTTGTGTATAAGGTTGTGGTCATGAAGCCTGTTGTTGGTGCTGTAGTGTAGGTTAATGTTGTAGCCGCTGTTTCTGAAACTGTACTTTTGTCGGTGGTAGTAGTTGGTGCAGATGTTATTAGATCTGTTATTCTTTGTGCTGTGGAAGCTTGTGTTGTGTACCATACTGTGGTGGTAAATTCTGTTGTTGGTGTTGTACTGGATGGCACTGCTGTAGCAGTGGTTGTTTCTGAAATTGTACTTGTTGGGGTGGTAGTTGATGTCTCTCCGGTTGATTTTGGTGTTAGAATTGATGTTGTTGTTGTAGGTTGTGTTGTTTGCAAAGTTGTGCTGTTGAATTCTGTTAGTGTAGTACTGAATAGCACAATTATAGCCGTGGTTGTTTCAGAATTTGTTCTTGTTAATGTGGTAGTTGTTTGAACTCCAGTTGATTCCTGTGTTGTTTGTGCTGTGGTTGTAGTAGCTTGTGTTGTGTATAAATTTGTGGTGGTAAATTCTATTTTTGGTGTTGTAGTGGATGTTTCAGTTGCAGCAGTGGTTGTCCCTGGAATTGTGCTTGTTGGGGTAACAGGTGTTGTCACTGCAGTAGTTTCTGCTGTTGTTGGTGGTGTGGTAGGTTGTGTTGTGTACAAAGTTGTGGCGGTAAATTCTGTTGGTTTTGGAGTGGATGCATTAGTTGTATCAGTGGTTGTCACTGCAGTTGTTTTTGCTGATGTTGGTAGTGTTGTAGGTTGCTGTGTGTATAGAGTTGTGTTGGCAGATTCTGTTGTTGATGTTGTAGTGGATGCTTCACTTATTGCAGTGGTTGTCACTGGAATTGTGCTTGTTGGGGTAACAGTAGTTGTCACTGCAGTAGTTTCTGCTGTTGTTGGTGGTGTTGTAGGTTGTGTTGTGTACAAAGTTGAGGTGGATAATTCTGCTGATGGTGTTGTGGATGTTTCATATGTTGCAGTGCTTGTCACTGGAATTGTGCTTGTTGGGGTAACAGGTGTTGTCACTGCAGTAGTTTCTGCTGTTGTTGGTGGTGTGGTAGGTTGTGTTGTGTACAAAGTTGTGGCGGTAAATTCTGTTGGTTTTGGAGTGGATGCTTTAGTTGTATCAGTGGTTGTCACTGCAGTTGTTTTTGCTGATGTTGGTAGTGTTGTAGGTTGCTGTGTGTATAGAGTTGTGTTGGCAGATTCTGTTGTTGATGTTGTAGTGGATGCTTCACTTGTTGCAGTGGTTGTCCCTGGAATTGTGCTTGTTGGGGTAACAGTAGTTGTCACTGCAGTAGTTTCTGCTGTTGTTGGTGGTGTTGTAGGTTGTGTTGTGTACAAAGTTGAGGTGGATAATTCTGCTGATGGTGTTGTGGATGTTTCATATGTTGCAGTGCTTGTCACTGGAATTGTGCTTGTTCGGGTAACAGTGGTTGTCGCTGCAGTAGTTTCTGCTGATGTTGGTGGTGTTGTAGGTTGTGTTGTGTATAGAGTTTTGGTGACAGTTTCTGTTCTTGGTGTTGTAGTGGATGTTGCAGATGTTGCAGTAGTTGTCAATGGAATTGTGCTTGTTGGGGTGCTAGTTGTTGTCAATGTGGTTGTTTCTGTTGATGTTGGTGGTGTTGTAGGTTGTGTTGTGTACAAAGTTGAGGTGGACAATTCTGCTGTTGGTGTTGTGGATGTTTCATATGTTGCAGTGGTTATCACTGGAATTGTTGGTGATACAGTTGTTGTCACTGCTGTAGTTTCTGCTGTTGTTGCAGGTTGGGTTGTAAATAAAGTTGTGGTGTCAGATACTCTTGTTGGTGATTTAGTGGATGTTTCAGTTGTAGCAGTGGTTGTCCCTGGAATTGTACGTGTTGGGGTAACAGTACTTGTCACTGCAGTTGTTTCTGCTGATGTTGGTGGTGTTGTAGGTTGTGTTGTGTACAAAATTGTGGTTCCAGATTCTGTTGTTGGTGATGTAGTGGATGCGTTACTTGTTGCAGTGGTTGTCCCTGGAATTGTGCTTGTTGGGGTAACAGTAGTTGTCAATGCTATAGTTTCTGCTGTTGTTGGTGATGTAGTGGATGCTTCACTTGTTGCAGTGGTTGTCCCTGGAATTATGCTTGTTGGGGTAACAGTAGTTGTCACTGGAGTTGTTTCTTCTGATGTTGGTAGTGTTGTAGGTTGTGTGGTGTACAAAATTGTGGTTGCAGATTCTTCTGTTATTGATGTAGTGGATGCTTCACTTGTTGCAGTGGTTGTCTCTGAAATTGTGTTTGTTTGGGTGCTATTTTTTGTCAATGTGGATTTTTTTGTTGATGTTGGTGGTGTTGTAGGTTGTGTTGTGTACAAAATTGTGGTTCCAGATTCTGCTGTTGGAGATGTAGTGTGTGCTTCATTTATTGAAGTGGTTGTCCCTGGAATTGTGCTTGTTGGGGTAACAGTAGTTGTCAATGCTGTAGTTTTTGCTCTTGTTGGTGATGTAGCGGATGCTTCACTTGTTGCAGTGGTTGTCCCTGGAATTATGCTTGTTGGGGTGACAGTAGTTGTCACTGGAGTTGTTTCTTCTGATGTTGGTAGTGTTGTAGGTTGTGTTGTGTACAAAATTGTGGTTCCAGATTCTGTTGTTGGTGTTGTAGTGGATGCTTCACTTGTTGCAGTAGTTGTCCCTGGAATTGTGCTTGTTTGGGTAACAGTAGTTGTCACTGCAGTTGTTTCAGCTGTTGTTGGTAATGTAGTGGATGCTTCACTTGTTGCTGTGGTTGTTCCTGGAAGTGTGCTTGTTAACGTAACAGTACTTGTCAGTGCAGTTCTTTCTGCTGATGTTGGTAGTGTTGTAGGTTGTGTTGTGTACAAAATTGTGTTTGCAGATTCTTCTTTTGGTGATGTAGTGGATGCTTCACTTGTTGCTGTGGTTGTCCATGGAATTGTCCTTGTTATGGTGCTAGTTGTTGTCAATGTGGATGATTCTGCTGATGATGGTGGTGTTGTAGGTTGTGTTGTGTACAAGATTGTGGTTCCAGATTCTGCTGTTGGTGATGTAGTGGATGCTTTACTTGTTGCAGTGGTTGTCCATGGAATTGTGCTTGTTGGGGTAACAGTAGTTGTCAATGCTGTAGTTTCTGCTGTTGTTGGTGATGTAGTGGATGCTTCACTTGTTGCAGTGGTTGTCCCTGGAATTATGCTTGTTGGGGTGACAGTAGTTGTCACTGGAGTTGTTTCTTCTGATGTTGGTAGAGTTGTAGGTTGTGTTGTGTACAAAATTGTGGTTCCAGATTCTGTTGTTGGTGTTGTAGTGGATGCTTCACTTGTTGCAATGGTTGTCCCTGGAATTGTGCTTGTTTGGGTAACAGTAGTTGTCACTGCAGTTGTTTCAGCTGTTGTTGGTAATGTAGTGGATGCTTCACTTGTTGCAGTGGTTGTTCCTGGAATTGTGCTTGTTAACGTAACAGTACTTGTCAGTGCAGTTCTTTCTGCTGATGTTGGTGGTGTTGTAGGTTGTGTTGTGTACAAAATTGTGTTTGCAGATTCTTCTTTTGGTGATGTAGTGGATGTTTCACTAGTTGCTGTGGTTGTCCATGGAATTGTGCTTGTTATGGTGCTAGTTGTTGTCAATGTGGATGATTCTGCTGATGATGGTGCTGTTGTAGGTTGTGTTGTGTACAAGATTGTGGTTCCAGATTTTGCTGTTGGTGATGTAGTGGATGCTTTACTTGTTGCAGTGGTTGTCCATGGAATTGTGCTTGTTGGGGTAACAGTAGTTGTCAATGCCATAGTTTCTGCTGTTGTTGGTGATGTAGTGGATGCTTCACTTGTTGCAGTGGTTGTCCCTGGAATTATGCTTGTTGGGGTGACAGTAGTTGTCACTGGAGTTGTTTCTTCTGATGTTGGTAGTGTTGTAGGTTGTGTTGTGTACAAAATTGTGGTTCCAGATTCTGTTGTTGGTGTTGTAGTGGATGCTTCACTTGTTGCAATGGTTGTCCCTGGAATTGTGCTTGTTTGGGTAACAGTAGTTGTCACTGCAGTTGTTTCAGCTGTTGTTGGTAATGTAGTGGATGCTTCACTTGTTGCAGTGGTTGTTCCTGGAATTGTGCTTGTTAACGTAACAGTACTTGTCAGTGCAGTTCTTTCTGCTGATGTTGGTGGTGTTGTAGGTTGTGTTGTGTACAAAATTGTGGTTGCAGATTCTTCTTTTGGTAATGTAGTGGATGCTTCACTTGTTGCAGTGGTTGTCCATGGAATTGTGCTTGTTATGGTGCTAGTTGTTGTCAATGTGGATGATTCTGCTGCTGATGGTGGTGTTGTAGGTTGTGTTGTGTACAAAATTGTGGTTCCAGATTCTGCTGTTGGTGATGTAGTGGATGCTTTACTTGTTGCAGTGGTTGTCCATGGAATTGTGCTTGGTGGGGTAACAGTACTTGTCACTGCAGTTGGTTCTGCTGTTGATGATGCTGTAGGTTCTGTTGTGTACAAGGTTGTGGTGGAAGATTCTGTTCTTGGTGTTGTAGTGGATGCTTCAGTTGTTACAGTGGTTGTCCCTGCAAGTGTGCTTGTTGGTGTAACAGTAGTTGTCACTGCAGTTGGTTCTGCTGATGTTGGTGGTGTTGTAGGTTGTGTTGTGTACAAAATTGTGGTTCCAGATTCTGCTGTTGGTGATGTAGTGGATGCTTCACTTGTTGCAGTGGCTGTCTCTGGAATTGTGCTTGTTTGGGTGCTATTTTTTGTCAATGTGGATGTTTCTGTTGATGTTGGTGGTGTTGTAGGTTGTGTCGTGTACAAAATTGTGGTTCCAGATTGTGCTGTTGGTGATGTAGTGGATGCTTCACTTGTTGCAGTGGTTGTCGCTGGAATTGTGCTTGTTGGGGTAACAGTAGGTGTCAATGCCATAGTTTCTGCTGTTGTTGGTGATGTAGTGGATGCTTCACTTGTTGCAGTGGTTGTCCCTGGAATTATGCTTGTTGGGGTAACAGTAGTTGTCACTGGAGTTGTTTCTTCTGATGTTGGTAGTGTTGTAGGTTGTGTTGTGTACAAAATTGTGGTTCCAGATTTTGTTGTTGGTGTTGTAGTGGATGCTTCACTTGTTGCAGTGGTTGTCCTGGGAATTGTGCTTGTTTGGCTAACAGTAGTTGTCACTGCAGTTGTTTCAGCTGTTGTTGGTAATGTAGTGGATGCTTCACTTGTTGCAGTGGTTGTTCCTGGAATTGTGCTTGTTAAGGTAACAGTGCTTGTCACTGCAGTTGTTTCTGCTGATGTTGGTGGTGTTGTAGGTTGTGTTGTGTACAAAATTGTGGTTCCAGATTCTGCTGTTGGTGATGTAGTGGATGCTTCACCTGTTGCATTGGTTGTCCCTGGAATTGTACTTGTTGAAGTAACAGTACTTGTCACTGCAGTAGTTTCTGCTGTTGGTGATGTTGTAGGTTCTGTTGTGTACAAGGTTGTGGTGGAAGATTCTGTTCTTGGTGTTGTAGTGGATGCTTCACTTGTTACAGTGGTTGTCCCTGCAAGTGTGCTTGTTGGGGTAACAGTAGTTGTTACTGCAGTTGTTTCTTCTGATGTTGGTGATATTGTAGGTTGTGTTGTGTACAAAATTGTGGTTCCAGATTCTGCTGTTGGTGATGTAGTGGATGCTTCAGTTGTTGCAGTGGCTGTCTCTGGAATTGTGCTTGTTTGGGTGCTATTTTTTGTCAATGTGGATGTTTCTGTTGATGTTGGTGGTGTTGTAGGTTGTATCGTGTACAAAATTGTGGTTGCAGATTGTGCTGTTGGTGATGTAGTGGATGCTTCACTTGTTGCAGTGGTTGTCCCTGGAATTGTGCTTGTTGGGGTAACAGTAGGTGTCAATGCCGTAGTTTCTGCTGTTGTTGGTGATGTAGTGGATGCTTCACTTGTTGCAGTGGTTGTCCCTGGAATTGTGCTTGTTGGGGTAACAGTACTTGTCAATCCAGTAGTTTCTGCTGTTGTTGGTGATGTAGTGGATGCTTCACTTGTTGCAGTGGTTGTCCCTGGATTTGTGCTTGTTGGGGTAACAGTAGTTGTCACTGCAGTTGTTTCTGCTGATGTTGGTAATGTAGTGGATGCTTCAGTTGTTGCAGTGGGTGTTCCTGGAATTGTGCTTGTTGGGGTGACAGTAGTTGTCACTGCAGTTGTTTCTGCTGTTGTTGGTGGTGTGGTACGTTGTGTTGTGTACAAAATTGTGGTTCCAGATTCTGCTGTTGGTGTTGTAGTGGATGCTTCACTTGTTGCAGAGGTTGTAACTGCAGTAGTTTCTGCTGTTGTTGGAGATGTAGTGGATGTTTCACTTGTTGCAGTGGTTGTCCCCGGAATTGTGCTTGTTGGGGTAACAGTATTTGTCACTGCAGTTGTTTCTGCTGATGTTGTTGGTGTTGTAGGTTGTGTTGTGTACAACATTGTTGTAACAGATTCTGCTGTTGGTGATGTAGTGGATGCTTCACTTGTTGCAATAGTTGTCCCTGGAATTGTGCTTGTTAGGTTGCTAGTTATTGTGAATGTGGTTGTTTCTGCTGTTGGTGGGGTTGTAGGTTGTGTTGTGTACAAAATCGTAGTTGCAGATTCTGTTGTTGGTGATGTATTGGATGCTTCACTTGTTGCAGAGTTTGTCACTGCAGTAGTGTCTGCTGTTTTTGGTGATGTTGTAGGTTGTGTTGTGTAGAAGGTTGTGGTGAAAGTTTCTGTTCTTGGTGTTGTAGTGGATGCTTCATTTGTTACAGTACTTATCACTGCAGTTGGTTCTGCTGATGTTGGTGGTGTTGTAGATTGTGTTGTGTACACAATTGTAGTTCCAGATTCTGCTGTTGGTGATGTAGTGGATGCTTCACTTGTTGCAATGGTTGTCACTGCAGTAGTTTCTGCTGTTGTTGGAGATGTAGTGGATGTTTCACTTGTTGCAGTGGTTGTCACTGGAATTGTGCTTGTTTGGGTAACAGTACTTGTCACTGCAGTAGTTTCTGCTGTTGTTGGTGGTGTTGTAGCTTGTGTTGTGTACAACATTGTTGTAACAAATTCTGCTGTTGGTGATGTAGTGGATGCTTCACTTGTTGCAATGGTTGTCCCTGGAATTGTGCTTGTTAGGGTGCTAGTTATTGTCAATGTGGTTGTTTCTGCTGTTTGTGGTGTTGTAGGTTGTGTTGTGTACAAAATCGTGGTTGCAGATTCTGTTGTTGGTGATGTAGTAAATGCTTCACTTGTTGCAGAGTTTGTCACTGCAGTAGTGTCTACTGTTGTTGTTGGTGTTGTAGGTTGTGTTGTGTACAAGGTTGTGGAGGAAGTTTCTGTTCTTGGTATTGTAGTAGATGCTTCATTAGTTACAGTACTTATCACTGCAGTTGGTTCTGCTGATGTTGGTGGTGTTGTAGGTTGTGTTGTGTACACAATTGTGGTTCCGGATTCTGCTGTTGGTGATGTAGTGGATGCTTCACTTGTTGCAATGGTTGTCCCTGGAATTGTGCTTGTTAGGATGCTAGTTATTGTCAATGTGGTTGTTTCTGCTGTTGGTGGTGTTGTAGGTTGTGTTGTGTACAAAATTGTGGTTCCAGATTCTGTTGTTGGTGATGTAGTGGATGCTTCACTTGTTGCAGTGGTTGTCACTGCAGTAGTTTCTGCTGTTGTTGGAGATGTAGTGGATGTTTCACTTGTTGCTGTGGTTGTCACTGGAATTGTGCTTGTTTGGCTAACAGTAGTTGTCACTGCAGTCGTTTCGGATGTTGTTGGTGATGTAGTGGATGCTTCACTTGTTGCAGTGGTTGTCCCTGGAATTGTACTTGTTGGGGTAACAGTACTTGTCACTGCAGTAGTTTCTGCTGATGTTGGTGGTGTTGTAGCTTGTGTTGTGTACAACATTGTTGTAACAGGTTCTGCTGTTGGTGATGTAGTGGATGCTTCACTTGTTGCAATGGTTGTCACTGCAGTAGTTTCTGCTGTTGTTGGAGATGTAGTGGATGTTTCACTTGTTGCATTGGTTGTCCCTGAAATTGTGCTTGTTGGGGTAATAGTATTTGTCACTGCAGTAGTTTCTGCTGTTGGTGGTGTTGTAGGTTCTGTTGTGTACAAGGTTGTGGTGGAAGATTCTGTTCTTGGTGTTGTAGTGGGTGCTTCACTTGTTGCAATGGTTGTCCCTGGAATTGTGCTTGTTGGGGTGCTAGTTATTGTCAATGTGGTTGCTTCTGCTGTTGGTGGTGTTGTAGGTTGTGTTGTGTACAAAATTGTGGTTCCAGATTCTGTTGTTGGTGATGTAGTGGATGCTTCACTTGTTACAGTGGTTGTCCCTGCAAGTGTGCTTGTTGGTGTAACAGTAGTTGTCACTGCAGTTTGTTCTGCTGATGTTGGTGGTATTGTAGGTTCTGTTGTGTACAAAATTGTGGTTCCAGATTCTGCTGTTAGTGATGTAGTGGATGCTTCACTTGTTGCAGTGGTTGTTTTTGGAATTGTGCTTGTTGGGGTAACAGTACTTGTCACTGCAGTAGTTTCTGCTGTTGGTGGTGTTGTAGGTTCTGTTGTGTACAAGGTTGTGGTGGAAGATTCTGTTCTTGGTGTTGTAGTGGATGCTTCACTTTTTGCAGTGGTTGTCCCTGGAATTGTGCTTGTTTGGTTGCTAGTTGTTGTCAATGTGGTTGTTTCTGCTGATGTTGGTGGTGTTGTAGGTTGTGTTGTGTACAAAATTGTCGTTGCAGACTCAGTTGATGGTGATGTAGTAGATGCTTCACCTGTTGCAGTGTTTGTCCCTGGAATTGTGCTTGATTGGGTAACAATAGTTGTCACTGCAGTTGTTTCTGATGATGTTGGTGGTGTTGTAGGTTGTGTTGTGTACAAAATTGTGGTTCCAGATTCTGCTGTTGGTGTTGTAGTGGGTCCTTCACTTGTTACAGTGATTGTGCCTGGAATTGTGATTGTTGTGGTAACAGTAGTTGTCACTGCAGTAGTTTCTGCTGTTGTTGGTGGTGTTGTAGGCTTTGTTGTGTACAAGGTTGTGGTGGACAATTCTGTTGTTGGTGTTGTAGTGGATGCTTCATTTGTTACAGTGGTTGTCTCTGCAGTTGTTTCTGCTGATGGTGGTGTTGTAGGTTGTGTTTTGTACACAATTGTGGTTTCATATTCTGTTCTTGGTGATGTAGTGGACGCTTCACTTGTTGTGGTTGTCCCTGGAATTGTGCTTGTTGGGGTAACAGTAGTTGTCACTGAAGTTGTTTCTGACGATGTTGGTGGTGTTGTACGTTGTGTTGTGTACAAAATTGTGGTTCCAGATTCTGTTGTTGGTGTTGTAGTGGATGTTTCAGATGTTGCAGTAGTTGTCACTTGGATTGTGCTTGTTGGGGTAACAGTTGTTGTCACTGCAGTAGTTTCTGCTGATGTTGGTGGTGTTGTAGGTTGTGTTGTGTACAAAGTTGACGTGGTTAATTCTGTTGTTGGTGTTTGAGTGGATGCTTCATTTGTAGCAGTGGTTGTCTCTGGAATTGTGCATGTTGGGGTAACAGTAGTTGTCACTTCAGTAGTGTCTGCTGTGGTTGTTGTAGCTTGTGGTGTGTATAAAGTTGTGGTGGTAGATTCTACTGTTGGTGTTGTAGTGGATGCTTCAGATGTAGCAGTGGTTGTCTCTTGAATTGTACTTGTTGGGGTGCTGTTTGTTGTCAATGTGGTTGTTTCTGCTGATGTTGGTGGTGTAGGTTGTGTTGTGTACAAACTTGTATCCTCTGTAGTTGTTGATTCCAGAATTGTACTTGCTGGAGCATTATTCAGTATAGATGTAGTTGTTTCTGCTGTTGTTTGTGCTTGTGCTGTGTATGCACTGAGCCCCAGCCATAGACATACTGTTACAAGTGTAGAATATAATTATTTAATCTACTGAAACAAGTTTCGGTCGTGTAATTTTGCGTTAATTCTAAAATGAATCAATAAATCTCTTACATTCTGGCATTCAATAGATCATGTGACAGTTAATGTATGAAGAGAATTCACATAGTATATTACATTAAAACCTGCTTCTATTCTTATGCAATGCCGCTTTGAGACAATGTGAATTGTTAAAAGCCATATACATATAAATAAGTGTAAAATGATGAATGAAATAGAAATACCACAATTAAATGTGACTATCAATTTAATTACTCTTTTCTACTGACAGACACACACACACACACACACACACACACACACACACACACACACACTCACACACACACACACATATCCTAAAACAACTGTTTTAATTTTGAAAAAAAATGTAAAAAAAATTGTTTATGACAAATAAGTATGATCATATAAGTATGATTTATTTTAAAAGTATTTATTTATTACATTATAATAATATTTACAGGCACTTTTTGTATCTGTTTTGTAATTATTTAAAAAACACACATTCAATCTTAAAATGTCAGGTTTACTTACGTATAGTGAGATGAGCAAAACTGATCTTGTCATATTTAGAAAAATCAAACCTGTTGATATTGAATGAGACAAAAATCAGAGCTTTAGTTGTATTATATGTGTAAAATAGTATTTAGCAACTAAAATATTAACAGAAACTATAATACATTTAACTAATGAATATAATAAGATTAACAGTTAATTTATTTTCTGTTATATTTACTTTTACAAGTCTGTTTCCATGTGCTATATAAAAACAAACATGAAATAAATAAAAAAGAGCTACATTACCTTGTTTTATTCTTGAAACTCATGACTGTCAAATTTCAACACTGAAAATTTGTCCCTGTAACTCTGTCAGTAATAGCCTTAATGACAATAGAGTCTGTCATGACAATTGGTTCACCCGAAGTGTAAGCAGGCTTTATTAGGTGTGGTTAGAGGTGTAGCTCAACAGGCATCTTCACCTTTTCATGAAAAATGACTATTTTTATACAACTTAACAATAATGGGTGTGTTTCATAATGCAGAGATTATTATCAGAAATAAAACTGAGTAAATATGTTAATCACACAAATCAGGAAATGTACTACTGTAACAGTGACCTTAAGACAACAAAACTTATGCATTTTAAAAGTGGTTATTTTTTCTGTTGGCTGCTGTTAAGAGCCACAGCACTGGATCATGCGATCTGCATATCTGATGTGGAACAGCTTTTTTTTTGGATTCCTCCCATTTCATCTGGGTTTGGGACCAGCATTAGATTAGATTTTAAAGTACAATTTTCTGCTAAAACAGCTGTTAGAAATGTGCATTATTGGACTACCTACTGTATTATTTATTCTGTCAAGATCTGATTGTATATATTTTTAAAAAAATAAAGTTTACATTGTATATTTATGAAATACATTCGGGTTAATTAATGTTTTGTTTCTGTTGTGTTGTTAGTGGTGTTGTGTGTTAGTGTGTTGTTAATCCACTATGATCTACACTTCATTCATAAACACTTGTACACAATTAGGGATCTGATTATTACAAGCTAATACAATGACAACAACATAAATCATTAAAAGCAATAATTATGCAAATTACAGCGATTTCTCATATTCTATTGTGCTTGATTTGATTAAATTAGAAAGTTATAAAATAAATGTAAAAAAACAAACAAACAAACTGCAGCCTCTTGATGTAAAACCCTTTGTTACACCCAAGTGTATCTCCCCTTGTGCTGCGTCACATTTTACATAAGAATACTCACAATAGAAAGGTCAAACAATTGCATTTTATTTGAAAAATGAGTCACAGGTAGTGGAATGTTGTTAGAGTATTCCATGACCCAATGTTTTGTTTGTAGATTCACTTGAAGTTACACTTTTTTTTTCTGTGTTTTAGACATACAAACAAAGACCCAGAAATATATATAGAAGGTCTTCTTGTAATATTATAAAAAGGAGTGTGAAAGGAGTACTATGCTAACTCTTGGTAGGGGCTCAAAATATCTTAAATTTTTTGTGGCATGGATTCAAAAAGATTCCTGAGATATTCATGTTGCAAATCTCCTGTTCATAAGCTAGTAGTAAGTAATTTACCATTTTTACTATTTTTCTGCTTAAGATGTAATATTAGTGTCAGAGGTAATTGCAGTTTAAACATTTATTTATAAAGGCAGGCAGACACATTTGATACGAGTCAAAAACAAGACACAGGCAGAAGTCAGACGATCAAGAAATGGTGCAGCTAATCAAGACAAACAAGAGAGACAATATGAGAAGACATGGGTGGAGACATGAATCAAAACAAAATTTATGTGGTAAACAGTGAATGACAACAATGAAAGCACAAGCAGTAGCACTACAGGCTGCTCTGTGCACTAAGCTGCTTTAGATTTATCTCCAAAATCTTTACTTTAATATTCAGTTCGATAACCTTTAAGATATTCTGATAACAGCAGTTGTGTCAGTCCTATATTCTGTAGGTGTTATAGTGATCACACTCTAAATCTCATTCTAACATGTGGATTAAATACAGAAAATATAACAAAGCTGTCTCAAACTGTTACCTCATCTCATTTAAAATGTGTCTGAGACATCATATATACAATTTGCTACATTTCTCTGTCAAACATACGCAATCTTACCTCACAAAACAGACAAAACATCAGCTCAAGCACCATCTTAATTCAGTTGAATTAAATTTTAATGATTTGAAATAAATCTAAAAATTAAGAAAAAAAATTACAAGGTTTACCATTTAAATTCATTTCATAATGAGCTAGCCAGAGGCAATGGAGGCTAGGACAAACTCTCTGAGGTCATATGCAGAATAATCCTTAAAAACAGATACCAGAGTATGTGATTGTATTTTTATAGTCAAGTGGAGTTTTTGGATCTTTTGATCAATATAGCACTTTATTCATTTTAAATTTAACACTGTCATCAATTGTTTAGTTCGAAGCCATTGCCATGATCTCCATGTTTTACTATACACAGCAGTCAGGCCATCTTCATCAGTGAGAAGTAGACCAGAAGTAGGGCATTCAGTGAGAATAAGCTGTCAGAGACTCTGGGAAAGAGAGAGAGAGTGTTGTGATCATATAATGATTAATAGCAATGAACACGCAGGAACTCCAGCAAAGACAGCCAACGTACACTTTCGGGTTTGCAATGCAGGAACAATGCAGGGCTATTAAACTGTGCCTATACTGCACAGAGGTGGGACATGTCCAACAAAAGGTCAAGCTTGCCATCGAGTAAGGGGGCAGTGGCGAGCCGACGGTCTCCAGTCCCCTCCAAGGCCCCCCTCAAGTTTATCACTTATAGATTATGATTATATGATTATGTGACCTTTGTGGACGCAGGAGTGGACTTGCAAATCTTGGACCTTGAGCTGGTACATCAACTGCATATCGATACTGAACCCTTCCACAGTCTGTGTTCAGGCTACTTATCTCACCAACCCACTGCAGGTCACTATTGTAGAGCAACATAACAAGAGGCCTTTGTTCCTGTTTATGGTTCCTGTTTATGGATGGTCTTCAGTAAAGGCAAGGCAAGGCAAGTTTATTTGTATAGCACATTTCATACACAGAGGTCATTCAAAGTGCTTTACATACTGTAGAAATTAGAAAAAAAAATTATAAGAGAGAGAAAAAAATATATGTAAAAATAAGAGACAGACGATACAATCATAAAAAAAATGAAGAACAATTAAAGAAAATAAATGTGATTTTAATAAAAACAGTTTAAAATATGTTAAAAAGAATAAAACAGGAGTAAAAGTGATTTGGATAAAAAGTGCAGTCAGTGTGAAGCAGCACAGTCAGTGTGAAGCAGCACAGTCAGTGTGACGCAGCACAGTCAGGGTGAAGCAGCACAGTCAGTGAGAAGCAGCACAGTCAGTGTGAAGCAGCACAGTCAGCGTGAAGCAGCACAGTGCTCATTCAGTAAATGCAGAGTTAAACAGATGTGTTTTTAATCTTGATTTAAAAGTGTCTACTAGGTGGCGTAATAATTAAATGCTGACGCACCTTGTTTTGAGTGAACCCTTGGTATCTCTAACTGACCTGATCCTAATGATCTGAGTCGTCTGCTTGGTTTATATTCAATTAGCATATCTGTAATGTATTTCGGTCCTAAGCCATGAAGTGATTTATAAACCAGTAACAATACTTTAAAATCTATTCTAAATGTAACTGGAAGGCTGCAAGTTGATGCTTTAAGATGTTGTACTGTTTCTTCCAGGGTTTTTATATCGATTATGTCAAATTCTGAGAAAATGACAAATTTTTGAGGTTGTTGTAGTGAGGTCTGACTGACCACATTACAATATGACGCCATATTGATTGCCATTCTGATATTACTGATTTTCTCAGAGAAAAAGGTTGCAAACTCATTGCATTTGTTGTCAGAGAGCATTTCACTAGGAACTTGATTTGGGGGGTTAGTTTCTCTACAGTAGCAAAAAGAGTTGTTGTTGTTTATAATGTTTGAGAAGAAGATCTGTCTAGCTGTGCCTAGTTCTACATTGAAAGCATGAAGACTGTCCTTATAGATGCTATAATGTACTTCAAGTTTTGTTTTCTGCCAAAGAACACTGCATGTTCTTTTCATGCTCTGTACCGCTGTTGTGTTTCTCCAAGGTGCTTTATGTCTGCCAGTGATCATCCTGACCTTTACTGGAGCTATACCATCAATAGCATCTTTAACTTTTAAGTTAAAATTTTCAAGGAGAACATCAACAGAGTCTGTCGATATGTTTTTTTTTCTCCTTTATTTATTTATTGAAAAATCAACAATCACAAATACAAGAATTTATACAGAAATTCTCTTTTTTCCTTTTTCAAACAACAAAGAGTAAGCAACCCCACCCCGCCACCCTAAATAAAAACAAACCCCCAGACAAAGACACACACACGTGCACGCACAAACACCCCACATCCCCCTGTTAAAACAGCTGAAGAAACGGAAGAAAGGTTATGCATACAGTCCAATTTTTGACCAAATTAGAACTTTAATCAGGTAACACCCTTAGTCTCCTAAAATAAGAAATAACAGGTTGCCACTTGCAAAAAAAAGGTGTCAGTAGAACCCCTCAGTGTATATTTTATTTTCTCCAACTTAAGAAAAAACCTCAAATCCTTAAGCCACTGAGCATCTCTCAGTGGCTTAAGGATTTGATGTTTTTTCTTAAGGGACATCTTATTGCTTTCCAGTGTAGAAGTATACAACACCTGGCCAACAAAGATGAGAAGGCTAGAACATCTTTGTGTACAGAACTCAGTGATACTGACTCATTGGTAATACCAAATATAGCGATCAGTGGGCATGGCACCAATTGCACTTCAAATATGGAGGACATAATGCCAAAAAAAACCCGTCCAGAATGCATGTAATTTTGGGCAGAGAAAAAAGATATGACTTAAATGACAGGTGGAAGCATGACATCTGTAACATCTGTTCTCAACCCCAGGATAGATTTTTGCCTGTTTAGATTTGGAAAGATGAATTCTGTACAAAACCTTAAACTGAATGAGACTGAGACAGGCACAGAAGTGGTACACCGTATCCTATCTACGGCTTTCTACCACCGTCCATCGCCAAGCTGCAGCCCTAACTCCACCTCCCAAGCGGTCCTGGATTTATCTGTAATACAGCTATTGAGAGATAAAATGAAACTGTATATCCGGGAAATCAAACTACACTGGTGTGGAGTGAACATGAATAAACTCTCCCAAGGTTGCTTGGGGGTACAGAGGGAAAATTGGGAAGGCATTTAGATACAAAGCTGCGGACTTGGAGATATCGAAAAAAATGAGCTGAAGGCAGCCCATACTCCAAGGACAGGCTGGCAAAACGTCTAAAGATGCCATCTTTGTACAAATTATAAAGTTGCTTGATGCCTTTTTCGTGCCATAGTGAGAAAGCTGAATCTTAAAGAGATGATGGAAACAAATGATTTTTATTCAGGGGGCCCAGTGCTGATAGAGCCCTAAATTTAAAGTGACGCCTAAACTGAAACCAAATCTTAAGTGTATTCAGTACGACTGGATTATCAGTATATTGAGATGGTTTGATCGGAAGGGGTGAGCAAAGCAGAGCAGATACAGAGGATGATCGACAAGATAGCAGCTCTAGATTGCACCAAGAGTATTCCGTTAAATTGATCCAGGAGTTTAGTTTTTTATATGTGCAGCCCAGTAACATATTTGAAAATTTGGCAACGCAAGCCTACCACTGAGCCTACATCTCTGCAATAGAGTCCTACAGATTCTGGGAGGTTTTCCACCCCAAAGAAAAGAAGTAATGATTCTATCTAAAAAATCAAAAAATACTTAGGTAAAAATAATGGAAGCAATTGAAAAAAATAAAGAAACTTGGGCAGAACGTTCATTTTAACTGCATTGATTTTTCCCGTTAAAGACAGAGGTAGATTGCTCCACCTCTGAAAATCCGACTTCATGTCTGCCACAAGCAGAGCATGATTGGCATGGAAAAGTTTGGGTAAGGAACGGGTCACCGTAATACCAAGGTATTTAAAGCCTGAACAGAATTTGAATGGCAGATCCAGATGCTGAAGCTGTAGAGCGGTATTGTTTATCGGATAACACTCACTCTTATGAAGATTAAGTTTGTATCCTGAAAAAGAGCCAAAATCATTTAAGATCATAATCAGAATCAGAATCAGCTTTATTGCTAGGCATGTTTTCACATGCGAGGAATTTGTTTTAGTGACAAAATCTCCACAGTGTAACAGAATGACATATGTAGTATAGATGAAATTGTATGTACACATTTACATTTACATTTAAATAAGCATGAAATATACATATGCAAATAGTATACAATATATGCAATTTGTATGTACACATGTGCAGTTGTGAAATGTGCAGTTGAAGTAAACAGTACAGACAATATGTATGCATGTATGTACAGAGTGCAAGTATGAAATGTGCAATTGTGGTATACATAGTGCAAATATTATGTGTTGTGTGTTCCATGGTGTTAATTGTTCATCAGGTGGATATGATGAAGGAAGAAAAAGATGATGAAGGAAGAAAAATGATGAAGGAAGAAAAAGATATTGTCTTTAAGCAACCTAGCACCTAGGTTTGTTTGGGTGGATACCATCTGTGTTAAAAAGTTGCCTTTGACTCCAGAAGATATTAAAATTGTCAATGTAATTCAGTCCTCTCATGGTGCAGGTTTTTTGCAGCCATGAATTTAAACTTAGTAGCCTTAGTGCTCTTTCCAAATATCATTCTTTCCCACATGTATGACAATCCGACTGAGAGACTAATGTTTCATCAGAATGTTGCAAAGTTCCTTGATAACATTAGAAACCGTTGCCCGAGGAAAACAGTATGTACATTTAGCCTTGCTTCCAATGTTTCTGATAATAGAGTCACTTACTATCAGCGTGCTTGGCTCGGCTGCTGTCTGAGTGGAGCGCCGCGGCCTGTATGATATTGAGCATCTGTTAGCTCTGTTAGCTACTGGCTGATGTGATCTGTGTCCATTTACATTTGGGGATTCTTCACCCAAACTCCCTAGTGCTCCAAATCTATTTTCAAGCTGCACAGGGGTGGTGGAATACCAATGTTAGCTACTCGAGTTGAACCCATATCTGGGGTAAATGATGCTAATGCAGCACCTTTGGGTCTCGCACCCTGTCCCTGCACAGCTCGCAACCTTGGGGTAACCATGGACAATCAACTGTCCTTTTCCTCTCATGTTGCAAATGTGACTCGCTCATGTCGGTTTCTTCTCTACAACATTAGAAGGATTCGGCCATTTTTGTCCACACAGACTGCCCAGGTACTTGTTCAGTCTCTTGTCATTTCTAGACTTGATTACTGCAATGCACTGCTGGCAGGTCTACCTATGAACGCAATCCGTCCTCTGCAAATGATCCAAAATGCAGCTGCCCGGCTTGTTTTCAACCTGCCAAAGTTCTCGCATACCACCCCGCTGCTGCGATCCCTCCACTGGCTTCCGGTAGCTGCACGCATCCGGTTCAAAACACTGATGCTGGCCTACAAAGCCAAAAATAGACCAGCCCCCTCTTACCTCAAAGCCCTCATCATTCCTCGCACTGCACCCCGTAACCTCCGATCTACCAGCACTGCTCGACTGGTTCCACCATCTCTCAGGGTAAGAGGCAAGTATACTACAAGACTCTTCTCTGTACTGGCACCAAGGTGGTGGAATGAACTTCCCATAGAGGTCCGGACAGCCGAGTCACTGGCTATTTTCAAGCGGCGGTTGAAGACCTACTTATTCAGGAAGCACTTCAACTAGCACTTTCCTTATCCTTTGCATTAAAAAAAAAAAAAAAAAAAAAAAAAAACCTTTGTAACTTTGAACAAATGTTTTAAACTCGTGGTATCTTAAGTATGTAACCTAGTGAACCAGCATTAATGTATTCAGTGTTAGAGATTTAAGCACTTATGTACGTCGCTCTGGATAAGGGCGTCTGCCAAATGCTGTAAATGTAAATGTTTATGCCATCGGTTTATGTCCTCAATTACTTAAAATTTCTCTGAGCTCACTATGACCTGTTTAGAAGCATTAGGTTTAGAAGCACAGGACTCACCAGCTTTATGTTGAGAGGGACCAAGATGAAGCACCACAAGTAACTTTGTTTCGAGAACTGCAATCTTTTGTAGAAGTCTGTGGCAGTTTGAGCAGCAGGTGGATTGAGATCCAAAAGAAGGCATTTTCTCTTCTGTTTGAGTGTAGGCAGCTGTGTTGTCCTGATTTAGGACTGTAAACTGCCAGGAATAGCAGACTGGTAGACTGCTATGACAAATTCCCCAAGTTGTTGAATATTCCAAATGTCAATATAATTCCAGGAATTTGTAGTTTTAGTGTGAGTGCCCAAATTGTTTAATTTGAGCACTGTGCTGAACTGCTGGTAGTTAAATCAAAAGATAAAAGTGAAAAAGCAAAAGTGCAAAGCACAGAGCGCAAGTCAAAGCAAAGGCCTGTGTTGTGGGAGATGCTGAATCGGTATATCTTCGTTTGGTTAGAGGACATTCTCATATTCTTCAGCTCTCTGGAAGAGCATCAACAACACATCCAAACCATGCTTTGTCACTTGCTGGAGAACCTTCTGTTTGTAAAGGTGGAGAAATGCAACTTTGTCCTCTTGGTAGGCAGCATCCAGATGTATCAGGTTCAAATTATGGCTGTCAGAGAGTGGCTGTCTGACTCCAGCTGAACGTAACTATGCCATTGGTGATCAGCTGACGCACACTTTTGAGTTTGCAGTGGCCACATCCTGGTTGGTGCACATCTCGGTTGTAGAACTTCTGGGTTGTACACCATTTTCTGCTCTCCCTCACTATCTAAGCCCACTGTTTGTTGAAGGACACTCTTCACCAAAATGGTCCTCACTGCTAACCTAGTGCTCTCGATTTCCTTCCTGCCCTTAGTTTTGGTTTTGAATCCAGTCATTGGCATTGCATGATACTGATGAAAAGGAGAAGGGATGCCAAAAGCGGTGCTTGAAGAAGCGGAAGTGCAGTAAGCGGGTGGGTGTCTGTTTCAAATGTTTGCTCCCTGGACAATAAACTGGACTACGTCCGACTTGAACACACTACAGTGTGAGAGTTTAGAAACTGCTACATCTTTGTTGTCAATGGACTGTTAATAATTTTGATGGTTGGTTTATTCCACATTCGGCATGCCACATACACCGGCAAGATGGCGCCGGTGTATGTGGCATGCCATCTACCTGTTGCGTTGTCTTTCACTGTTTTATTAGTTATGCTACTGTTAATAATGGGTCTGTTTAAACATACCTCCTCTTTGCAGGTATACGACCGTTCCCAGCTTTTATCGATCAAAGCTTCTGTTGAGTCCTTCTTTAAAAATGAAGAAAATGGTTCGTATTTTCCTCAACCACCACTGCTGGAAGATATTCCATCCTGCCTATGGTGACTTCCCTTTGTCGCTAAATGATGCAGAAGCGGCAGAAAGTGTGGGAAGCGTGATGGAATTATAACCAGACTAAAGCGGGATCTCGAGATCTGCAAGAGGACTTCAGACGAACTCCGGTTGAAACGAAGGGCCGAACTCTCACTTGGACATTGTGGAAAGCGGCGGGTAGTTGGCTTGTGCCGGCTGTCCCCGAAAAAGTGACCACAAATGGCTGCACCGCAGTTGTTCGTATGTACACAAGATATGCCCTATGCTGTGAGCAGCGGGCGACCAGTGACGAAGCTCAAATAAACATGTCGCTACTTAATGTACAGGCGGTTGGTAACAAAACCTACATCCTGAACGACTTTATGGTGAAAAACAAACTGGACTTCTTGTTTTTGGCTGAGATGTGGTTGAAGGTAGGAGATGTCTCACCGATGTCAGAACTCTTACCGCACAGCTGTTTGTACTTCAACTCACCACGAAAAACCGCGTGTGGAGGCGGCATTATGACTATTTTTGAGGATGAGTTTAAATGTCGACAAATAACTTTTGCCCCTTTTAACAGCTTCGAGCTCCAAGTGGTTCAGATTATGTCAGCCAATCCTGTTACCATTGCACTTGTGTCCCCCCCCCCCCCCCAGGTAAACAAAGACTTTATTACTGAATTCTCAGACCTCTTAGGAAGACTGACAACACAGTTAGATCGTTTTTTAATCCTTGGGAACTCCAAATCCATCTGCTCTGAGATTCTTGATGTTGTTGCTCCACTCACAGTTAAACATATTAGACATACTTCCCTGCCATGGGTAAATGCTGGCATTCGCACTTAGAGACGACTGGCGAGGCAGGTGGAGAGGAGATGGAGAAAATCAAAAAGTCAAGTGCACTACGACATGTTTAGTGAATCTCTGGTTACATTTCAGAAGTCATTTAAGGATGCTAAACACAAATTTTATTCAGAAACTATTTTAGAAAATGCTAATAATCCTAAAGTGTTATTTGACACTATTAATGCGGCTATGAATCCTGTCCAAATTATGCACCCGGACTCCTTTATTATCAACTATGAAG
Organism: Tachysurus fulvidraco; assembly: GCF_022655615.1. Lineage (NCBI taxonomy): Eukaryota > Metazoa > Chordata > Actinopteri > Siluriformes > Bagridae > Tachysurus > Tachysurus fulvidraco. The sequence goes on along the minus strand of NC_062521.1, from coordinate 30,587,013 downwards.
AGTTTAAAAAAATTTTTCAAAGGGAAGATTGAGAACCTCCATGGCCTTATACCACAAGCAGGGGCTGATGTTCCCTCTACATTATCTAGGACTCGCTCTAGGGTGTGGAGTGACTTTCACCCTACGACTCTAGCTACTCTATCAGACATTATTGCACATCTAAAACCTTCCTCTGCAAAAGACGAAGTCATGCCACCGAGGCTCTTTAAGCAGATTGTGGATAGCATGGGTGATAATATCCTGAACTTAATTAACAAATGCCTTAGCCAGGGCATATGTCCATTTGATTTTAAACAAGCTGTTGTGACTCATCTGTTAAAATGTCCAAACCTTGCTATGGATGACCCAAATAATTTCAGGCCGATTTCTAATCTGCCATTTCTAGCAAAGGTGTTAGAAAGAGTTGCTTTTAAGCAACTCCAAGACCATCTGTGGTTGAACTCCATAACTGAAGTCTGTCAATCTGGCTTTAAGACAAGGCACAGCACTGAGACAGCACTGGTGAAAGTGCTTAATGACATCCTTTTGACTCTGGACAGAGAGGGAAATTTGGTTTTGATTCTCCTAGATCTCGGTGCTGCATTCGATATGGTGGATCACAATATTCTAATCCAGTGTTTGGAATCTTGGGTTGGCCTAAATGGGAATGTCTTAAAGTGGTTTAAATCTTATCTTGCTGATAGATCTTTTTTGGTGTGTGTAAAAGATTTTAGCTCCTGTTTTATTCTCTTTATATATGCTACCTCTTGGCTCAATCTTTCAGAAATACAACATGTCTTTTCACTGCTATGCGGATGAGGTACAGATCTATTTTTTGGTAAAACAGTCAAACTGTGATTATTTTGTCAATCTATTAACATGTATGCAGGAGGTGAAAGACTGGTTGGCAGCTAACTTTTTAAAATTAAATGAGGAAAAAACTGAGGTTATAGTTTTCGGTCCTGATGCCCACTCAGTGTCCAAGCGACTAATAGATACCTCCTTGTCAGTTGCCAGCTCTGAGATGGTTAAAAGCCTTGTGTTTATCTTGGATTCTGAGTTAAAAATGGATAAGCAAATAAATTCTGTGGTTAAATCCATTCGTTAATGGCTCTTGAAAAACAAACCATTTCTATCTAGTACAGACCTTGAGAAAGCAATCTCTGCGGTTGTTTTTTCTAGAATGGACTATTGTAATTCTCTCTATGTGGGGATTGATAAAAAATCTCTGGCACACTTGCAAAATATACAGAATAATTAAGTCAGCCAAGAAAATGGATCATGTTACACTTTCATTGAGATCCTTGAATTGGCTGCCAATCCAGTATAGAGTACATTACAATATTATTGTGCTGGTTTTTAAAGCACTACATAATTTGGCACCACCATATTTTTCAAGAGTCCTGTACTATGGAATGACCTTCCGCACTAAGTCAGATAAGAAAAGTTGCTGGGTGTGTTTAAGGCCTTGTTAAAAACCCATTTATTAGAGGTAGCATGGGGGCAGTCTGAGTGGACTTGGCCTGTGAGTTTTGGCTAGTGATAGGGTTGCTTTCTGTTGTTTTAATTGTCTGCTTGTTTTTTTGTTGTTTTTTTTTAGTATAAACTGTTGTAGAAAGGACATTATTTACATTTACATTATTTACTGTCTAGTGTCACCCAAATGAGGATGGGTTCCCTTCTGAGCCTGGTTCCTCTGAAGGTTTTCATCTTCATATCATCTCTGGGAGTTTTTCCTTGCATGCTGTCACCTCCGTTTTTTTATAGAACACAACCTTTGCTTGGGAACTGGCGTACATACATATCCAGCCCCATTTTGTTCATACGCACGCTTTATAAATGAGGCCCCAGAAGGGTGTAACAGTGGCAAAGTTTCTATGGAAGAAAATTATTGTTGATTTGGACTACATGCAGATCAAGGCCACAATTCTGAGAGTTCAGTGGTGAAGGGTGCAAGCTGACTGAGAACACAAGGATTCCCACCAGTCCCTGTTATCCACAGGGCAACGACACATTTGAGAGATTCAATAGAACTCTTGATCCTGATAAGATTTTGATTCACTGACAGATGCTTACAAAATTACTTGACATGATTCAACAGGTGTACATGATCTATTCAGGAAGATGGTGACTAGTAGTCCATTGAAATCTTTGCTCCTAGTCTGTTTTTATTTCCCCAGTGGTTTGATATCGGCCTATAGGTGGACAGCTGACAGGGGTTTTATCTTTGATATTTCTTATTTGATCATGGCCTATGGTCATATGCATGATTTTTCCACCATTTTTGTACCGACCAATACTTATTATGAAGTAAGGAAACATCTGATATTTATTTGGCATTAATCAGCATTATGTGAATTGGTGTCAATGAAATCGTATGTTAATTATTTATTATTGATCAAGAGCTTTATTATGATTGAGAATTTGGGGTAGCATAGCAACCAACTTTTGGCCTTTTAACCATTTCATGCTTATTTGTTTGTTTGTTTTTAAGGAGTGTCTTAGCTTAACAAACAGTCAGACAGTGGCTTTGTATAACATTGCATTGCAAACAGCCACATTCTCCAATATTAAAAGGATATGCTGAATTAAGCAAACAGTTATTGCCTTTCCTGATTGTTAACCTACATTTTAGTAGCAATGTAATATAATATAGTAGCTATATATATATATATATTAGGGGTGGAGCCGAACCCGAATACGGTATTCGGAAAGGCACAAGTAGCGTGTTTTTTATGAATACTTATTTCGAACAAATACTTAAAAGAAATTTGTATTCGGGAACAAAAAAAACTTTATATCAAAAAGCTGTGTTTTCTCATGAGACCGCAGTGCAGCCCGCATGAGTGAGTGAGTGACGTTCAGGAGTCGGGGGGTGGGGGTTAAAAGAGGTGACTGACACAGGCTGCATTTTAAAAAAAAAAATTAAAAACATAAAAAAATAAATAAAAAAAAGAATTAAAAACATAAAACATAAAAAAAACTGACAGTTGACAATAGCATTGCTGTATCTTTTAGTATTAATTAGAATAGAACTTTTGTTCTGCCAGATCTCCCAGTAGGGGATTGATAAAGTTTAGTTCTTGGAATTCTGTGTATTCAGAAAGAAGTTCTTTCAGAAGAAGAACTTTGAAGTATTATTTGTTTTTATTCTGTCTGTTCAGCATCCTCCAACAAGGACGGGTCGTGGTGGGGTTCATAATTTTCACATGGTATTTTATTAATTGTTGGTTTAACCATGGATGAGGTAATGGCTGTTATGTTATTTTCTTTTCAATGATGTTCCTTGTTACATGTTCAAAAACATCAACCAATATTGCATATCCATAATTATTATAATGAATATAATTAAAGAATACTTTAACTATAACGAAAATTAGAAGTGTAACACAAAAAAAAACTGGATTTTTATGCCTATTTTGAATTTTACTCGAATACAAATACAAATACTTTTACCACCTCAACAAATACAAATACAGATACAAATACCGGCTGCTTTGCACACCCCTAATGTATATATATCATATATATGATATATTGATTTATAACGTTTTGTATTCAGAAAAATATCTTTAAATGCCTTTAGTCATACTGTTTTTAGTGAAGAAAAAACGAGATCATTATCAGATTTTGTTCTCACTGTTGGGATTTTTGTTATTTGGCTGTCTTGTTTAAATGAAAGTAGAATGCAGGTAGGGACATGCTGGAACACGTTTGGACCTATTGGAGTCATACGCTTGGAGTCATAATGCTACCTAATACAATACCATCCTTTACAATTATGTCAATTCAACAGTCTTGCATCTTTATATGCAAACAGTAAAAAATTTATTCTTTTAAAGTATGATGTAAAACCCCATCAAGCATATGTATACAGTAATTCCACAGTTAAAGGACATAAAAAAATTCACAAAGTAATATCATACTTATAATGAAAAATATAATGGAGGGTGACAGAAAATTCATACTTGCCAGTGTATATTTACACATAAATCAGTTTCTTTAGAATCTGTACATATGTCACCAACTTGTTTCATGTGAATGTAACATGGGTGTGGCAGAAGTTTAATATGCAGGAAAAACAGGCTTTATATTAATGATTAACACTTGCATAGAAAGGAGGTGACATAACACAAACTGCACACTCTGGCAATATTCGGAGACAAACAGTAATCTGTCAGTCAGGATGTTGGTTCAGTAGAACAATACATTTTTAATAGGACATAAGTGTTTAGCACAAAACTATGGAACATTTTTATAATCCCACTAACTGGTATTCTTCCTTGCCAAACTCATCTTTGATTGGACTCTACATTCAGTTCCCTTTTGAGGGAACTCGACGCTGTGTCAAGGCTGACGCTATGGGAATGCTTGATAATTACCTGTCTTGCTAAAGATTTGCACCTGTTATTTGACTGCACATTCTGTCTGCATTTTGTTCGGTTTAGAAAATAACCTAAAAGTCAGGTGATGCTAAAAAGCTGCAGAGTGAGAAATCCAAGCTGTGTACATCATAAAACCTTTGCTGAATACAGAAACTCATTCACCACAGGCCACTTTGTTGTCTTTAATTTACAAAGGTAGCATTTTACACAAAGGTTGAACAATTGGTGCAGTCAGAAACTGTAAAGGCAAAACCCAACCCAGCTTCACAATGTTGCTGAAAACGGACAAGACAAAATGTTCTACAGTTCTCTTTGACATCATAATTGGTCTAAAAATAACACATTGTCCATCCTGCCAACCTGTGAGATAACTAGAGTTCACCTGCAGCAGCAAAAGAAAAACATATAAACAATAAGATTTCATTTATGATCCAACAATAGAAAAATATTTAATACTAATACTCCAATATCCATTAATATTTGCAAACATTTATTTGCTATTTACTATTCAGAATATACTGACACACATTAATAAAATAAATTTGTTTTTGGTATAGGACAAAAAATGGTACTGGTATAGGATATAGAGTGATGCTGTAAATTGTATCATGACACTGTAGCCAGTAGGTGCATAAACAAGCTCCAGTTAGTCCAGAATATAGCAGCTAAAGAATCTAGTTCTAAATTGAAACATTTACATTTACAGCATGTGACAGACGCCCTTATCTAGAGCGACGTACATAAGTGCTTAAATCTCTAACATTGAATACATTAGTGCTAGTTCACTAGGTTACATACTTAAGATACCATGAGTTTAAAACATTTGTTCAAAGTTACAATGAAAAAGTGTCAAAGGTTTTTTTTTTTTTTTGGAAAAGATAAGGAAATAAGTGCTATTTGAATTGTTTCCTGAATAAGTAGGTCTTCAACCGCCGCTTGAAAATAGCCAGTGACTCAGCTGTCCGGACCTCTAGGGGAAGTTCATTCCACCACCTTGGTGCCAGAACAGAGAAGAGTCTTGCAGAAACAGAAAATATGAACACATCACTGCTATCTTATCCATTGTTAACATTCTGGTTAAGGAGATATTTACCCGTTGGGGAACGCCCACTTATCTGGTATCAAACCGTGGACCACAATTTACAACACAACTTCTAAATGAAACATGTAAGCGTTGGGGAGTTGTTCAGAAGTTAACCACTGCATATCATCCTCAAACTAATATCACAGAAAGAACCAACCAAACTCTAAAGGCTATGATATCTTCATTTGTTAAGGACAATCATAGGCAATGGGATAGATGGATGGCCGAGTTCCGGTATGCCATTAACACAGCATGGCAAGAAAGAACAGGACTAACGCCTGCAGAGATTGCATTAGGCCGCAAGCTAAAAGGACCCTTGGAAGGGCTCATACGAAACCCACCTAATCCTGATCATATGGCCTATAGTACTGTGGAGAGGCAGAGAGAACTGTGTGAACGAGTAAAAGAAAAGACTAGTCAAGCTCAACAGCGGCAAGCAAAGTACTTTAACAGAAGAAGGAAACTTGAGTCGTTTGAAGAGGGAGACTTAGTTTGGTACTCACCCTCTGTCTCAGGCTTCAGACCCTTATATGGCCAAACTTGCACCAAAATGGAAAGGTCCAGCTAAGGTTTTGAAAAAGTTAAACAATGTTAACTATCAGGTTTTGATGTTGGATGATACAAAACAAGTTGAGACTTTTCATGTAGAGAAAATGAAGAAGTTTTATGGAGCTGCTTAAATAATTTTTTGTAAGGGGAGGGGTATGTAACAGTTTCCCTGTTACTAATGTACCAGGAGTACTCTTAATGCAGCTATGTAATTACCTACCGGAGCAGTAGGGGGCGATCTGTCCAGTTGATACAGGAAACCTCTATTTAAGGTAACCAAGAAGGAGTCAGGCAGGAAGTAAGTCTCTAACTCCTTTGGAGCAGCTTACTTCATGGTGGTTTAGGCCTTTCTACCCTGGTTGAGGAACTTAATAGTTCTAGACTCAATCGTAAGTAGCTGACCATAATATTTAGTGTGTAAATAAGAAGTTGTTTGTGGCACATGGTTATGGTTTTGTTTATGTGACTTTTTTGTTTGCAGAGGGTTTGTGTTTGGAGCATGCTGGATTTAATACTGGCTTAAACATCTGAGAAGTGTGAAAGAAGAAGTTGAGTTACATCATTTGCTAAACAACCACAATGTTGGACTTCAAAGTTCGATACGGACATTCTTTCTGTCTGAATGGTTGTCGTGAAACATCGGAATATTCTGTAAAAGTACTGTTTCTATCACTCACTTGGTGACCATGGATCTTTATTGTTTTACGAATACTATGCAAAGAAGACGTTCATAGGATAAAGCAAACCAAAGACTGTAGGGGGGGGGATTATTGCAAAATGTGGGATTCTTGGTGTGGGGATTGTTGGTGTAGTGTAGGATTTGCATATGCAGGTTAAGTCTTTAATACACTTGACTCATGAGTAAAATTGGTCTGCTGAGTCCTTTCATTTATTGTAATACTTAAACTAATATCAATGGAATAGGTGTTACAGTTGCATTGGCTCACAGTCAAATTTAGCATTGATTATAACATTCTATTACTGGATTATAAAGCACTGAATGGTCTCACATCACTGTACCTGAGATATCTTTTGTTTTTTTTATGATCCATCATGCCTTCTTCAATGCTGTCGGTTTACCACATTAGCACCCTGAGTTCCTAGTCTAATTGCTTCTTCTCATGGACCTACTTCACCAAGCCCTACACCCTACCCCTGGTTGGAGTCTCGTCACCTGGTGTGCACTCTGGGTTAGATTTAGTGTCCGAGAGTGTGTGTAACAGAGGGTAAAAATATTAAATGATGCATAAATGGGGACAGCGCCGACCGCCCACAGCAGAGGTAACCATGCTGTGGGTAAGTCATAATGAACATGCTGAAAATTATCCGTTTAAAAGTGTACAACCCAAGTAAATAACTTTTGTCATGGACATATTTAATCATGAACTTGTTAGGGAACAGCTGATGTGTGTTTGGCATCGAATGTGTTATTTTATATTGAGTTGTTTTGATGTTTATATTACAATTTATTATGTGTTTTATGTAGAACAGACTAATTCGCCATGCAGTTGACCTTATTTCACACTATGTATCTCCTCTGTGCAGCATGCAGACCACCAATGCAAGACTGTCACATTGGTGACATGACTTTGTGATGACTCTGTGTTGCTGTGGGTCGCATCTTCAAGAAAGTTACTAGAGATCGCTGTGTTCCTGCATACTAAAGGCATCCATCTTCAGTTGATCAGCTTATCATCTGTCACAACCTTTCATCGAGGGACTCTGTTTTATCTCTATTCATTTTATGGAACTTTTTGCTCTCATTATTAAAATTAATTTGTATAGTGTATATGTACTAGTAGAACACTTTTTGACCATAATATGTAATAGCAATAGGTGGTTGCCTGAACAATTCACTCCTAGTCCAGTGGGCAGAGGTGTTAGTTATACCAGTTCCCTTTTCAGTTGACAGCCCCTATAATGGCAATAGTGATAGTAGACATGGCACTACAAGAAGGGTGTGTACTGCAAAAGAGTGTGATGCATAAGACATACAATCAAATTTCAAATGTCAACTACAAGCTTAGAAAAGTTAGCACATCAGCACCTAATGCTGAACGTGGTGTGCCTGATATGTTAGAGCAAATGAGCTAAATCATTCATCAGATTGGTCCACAGTTAGCAGACAACATTATGTCTCGTCTCAGTCCCTATAGTTTAGACGTTGACACTCAAAATGGACAATGCATTGACATTAATAAGACTACTAGCTCTTCAGACATGGTAAATCTGCCACAAAACCAAGTTATTTAGCACAGAAAAGTCAAGGAGCCTCCTCCATTTAGAGGGGATGGTTCTGACACAATTGAAATTGAAGAATGGGAAGAGCTAATGAAGACATTTGTCAAAAAGTGTAACATGAGTGCCAACAAACACATTGAGGAAGTAATTGTACACCGTCTGTCCTAATTCTGTCTACAACCTGCTATGCAAACCTTTTACTTACTTACTATTACTTACCTGTCCCCTCACTGGCGTTTACACTACCTTGCCTGAGGAGGATGAGAATCCATATGACTACTGGCTAAGACCCAACAAAGCAGTGGATGTTGCTTCAGAATACCTGCCAGAGCAAGGTCAAACACTTGACAAGCCCAGTGTGGAAACAATCCGCATGTTTATCAGACATTGCCGAGTAAAAACTTAAGCCATAACCTTCAGGTCCAAACAGATTGACAAATGGTCAGCACATCAAGTTCAGGCTGTACTTAACTAAAAGCTGTTTTATCTTTCAAACCACAAACCAAGTACACTGAAATTAAAGTGAAATAGTTTGTCATCATTGATGTTAACATGATTCCAATGCCCAGTCCCATAGTGTGCGATCAACATAAAAGCACAGATTTCTCTGCTCTTGAAAAGGTCATTTACATGCTCAAGAAAGTCCGCCTGACCAATACTAACAGACCTCAGTATCATCCTAGACACCAGCAGCATAACAGACTCACTAGGATTGTTTTGATAAAATTTTGATACTTTACCATGCTCTAATCTCACTGCCTGGTGTAGAGCCAACAATCTGACTCTCAATGTTGATAAAACCAAAGAGATGGTTGTTGACTTCCGGAGAGCACAGAGTGACAATTCTCCATTGAACACCGACAGATCATCTGTAGAGATCGTCAGAAGCACCAAATTTATTGGTGTTCATTTAGCAGAGAACTTCACCTCGTCATTCAACACCAGCTCCATCACCAAGAAAGCCCAGCAGCGTCTCTACTTCATACAATGGCTGAGAAAGGCACATCTCCCTCCCCCCATCCTGACAGAGAGACCATTGAGAGTGTAATTGCTCCTATAATGTAATTTTATTTGGTTACCTTTTGATAATAATTTTCATTGAATATAAGCTGTGTCTGTTGTTTGGACTTTTATGTATTATTCAATTTATTGTATGTTGTGGGACTTTTATTTTAATGCCTCGCTGTAAGAGTGTGCTTAAATGCATTAATTGACGTGAGACTTCTAGTCATTAAGGGCTAGCGGCAAGGACGGACATTTTGTATGCTCCGATAAAGTTTGTTCCAGTCAAAAAGGACTTGAATGGTCATAAGGAAGAATTAAAGACGCTTTCTCTTTCTCATAGCATGCAGCCAACGAGGTATTTGCTTTATTCTCTGTATTATATGTTTGTAAGATGTCACTTTGTATTTGATTTCACTTTTTGTCAAGTTAATGTGATTACTTTATTTTGTTGTTAATATTGTTTAGTTTTCACGGTGGATTTGGAGACCAGTCTTCAAATAAATCAGTTGTTGGAGAACTGCTTGTGTCTGTGTGTGCTTGGAGGGAGCTACAGAGAGCATTCTGAGCAGCTGCATCACTGTCTGGTTTGGGAACTGCACCATCTTGGATCACAAGACCCTGCAGCGTATAGTGAGTACAGTTGAAAAGACTATTGGAGTCTCTTTTCCCGCTATCATGGACATTTACTCCACACACTGCATCCACAAAGCCGACAGCATTGTGGATGTCCCCATACACCCCTCACACACCCTCCTGCTGTCTGGAAAAAGGTACCGAACCATTCGGGCCCTAATGACCAGACTGTGTAACAGTTTCTTTCCACAAGCCATCAGACTCTTTAATAACTTAACTGAACTGTACTGAACACAACACAAACACACACACACACACACAAACTGTATGGACTGCACAGACCTACACCAAAAACACACACTTCCAATTCTGTACTGTTGCACCCAATGTAACCCCTTGTTCTATATAGAGATTTACAGCTCTCTATTGCATCACTTCCTCTAAGGAACAGGCAGATGTATTTGACCAGGATTTCATGCAAAAAAACGTGTGCAACTAAAAGATACAAACACAAAAAGGTATTTAAATTATTAGAAATCAAAGTCAATATAAAATAAAACATGTTAACGTGTTGAAACACGTTAACACAAATTAGCATCCATAGCATTCTAATTTACTTCAATAATCTGGTATATCATGTCTAATATTGCTATTATACACAGAAATTTACTCATATTGCCACTCAAAGGGCTTCAGACTGTAGGATGACTTTAGAGGGAGAGAGAAACACCCCACCATGTGCTTGTTGCCATTCTAGAAGCACATGTTCTTGCCACATAGTAGCTAGCTAAACAACTACTATAACTATAGAAATAATGCCATCTAGAGGACTGGAAAAACAACAATATATTAACAGATACAAATATATATATCCATCAAACTGTTTTCCGTGCTGTTTTGCACACTTTTTTTTTTTTTAAATCTTTTCACATGCCGTCTCACGTGTCATGGATTTGCCAGGTTCACCCTTCACACAGCAAACCTGTTCCTCACCAACTGAGTTCTCATCACCGGCACCTGGCACCCCTCATTACCTCACCACATAAAAGACTCTCTCTCATACACACACTTTGTCCGGTCTCGTAAATTTTAGCTACTATTAGATGCTGTGTCTACTAACCTGACTCTCTCTTTTCTATCAGTAGTTAATTGAGTTTGTTGTCCACCGAAGGAACTAGATATCCTTGTTTGCACCCTCACTCACTTCATTCACTTCTGCTTTTCAATAACTCTGTTATTTCATTTTATATCTGCCTCCGTTGTCTTCTGTCCCTGACAGAAGACCGGACCGTCAAAATATTATGTCTTCCCAGGACTCGGACAACATACCAAGGACTGGTCGACATGCTGAGACAGGAGTTGCTACAGACACCGGGACAACTGCTGCACACACAGGTCACAGCAACGAGCAGTGCTACTGTCATCACAATTCCCATGGACAATCCAGCACCCTACTCTGGAGTTGCCAAAGAATGTAAGGGATTTCTCCTCCAATGCTCGCTAATCTTTGAAATGCAACCATCTTGTTTCCCCACAGATCGCAGCAAGATTTCATTCATAATATCACTACTCACCGGGAAGGCGCTCCGTTGGGCCGAATCAATCTGGCATCAAGATGGTTCCTTTTTGTATTCCATTAAGGAATTCACTGCCTATTTCCAAGAGGTATTTGGTTTTCCTGCTGAAGATATCACTGTTTGTGAGAAACTTTATCATATTAAACAGGGTAAATCTTCGGCGGCCAACTATTCTCTGCAGTTCCGCATGCTAGCGGCCGCTAGCAGTTGGGATGAGCGAGCACTGATGACAACCTACCGTAATGGCTTTAAACCTGAACTTCATCTGCAGTTATCAGCCTTCGATGACACCATGGTTTTGGAGAATTTCATTCAGGGAGCCATTCGAATGGAAAATCATATGTTGTACTGTAATTCAAATACTCCCACACAGCTCCTCCTGCCAGAATTGCACTCTCCAGGAGCAGAACCCATGCAGCTCGATTCAACCAGGATCTCATTGTCAGAGCGTCATCGATGGCTGACCCAGGGCCTGTGTCTGTACTCTGCGAGAAATGGGCATGCAATCTGAGAATGTCCCATCCGACCTCCAAGAGCATTGGTGATTACGGTTCAACTCTCCACCAAAGTTTAGTTGTCTTGTCCAAACCTATCTGTTAGTGTCAGCTTTGCTCGACTCTGGGTCAGCCGGAAACTTCATCTCCGCCCAGCTCTGCACCCGGCTCAACATCATGAAGGAACGTAAACCCCAAAGAGTTCAATCTGTAACAGGCAAACCTCTCAACCGGTCCTCAGTCCAACATTGTACCAGTGTTATCACACTGACAGTGGGATTCCTTCACCAGGACAACATCATGCTTCTGGTTCTGGAGAATTCAAATGCCAATATGATCCTAGGAAGACCTTGGCTGATTCAACACCATCCTGATCTCTCTTGAGACACTGGTGAAGTAAAACATTGGAGTGACCACGGTTTTCCACATTGTTTTCTGAAAATGCCCAAACCGTGTCGTCCTCCAGTGTCAATGAAGGTATGCAGCACTTCTATCATCTATCCTTCCAGAATACACAGCTTTCAGTCTCTTGTCCCAAGAAAGCTTCGAAATTACCACCTCACCGGCCTTGGGACTGTGCGATTGATCTCCATCCAGGTGAACCAGTGCCTAGAGGAAAGATCTTTTCCCTAACTATCCCTGAGCAAGAGGCCATGAATAAGTACATCAAAGAAGTGCTGGACCAAGGATATATACGACAGTCACCTTCCCCTGCAGCATCTCCCTTTTTCTTCTTCTCAAAGAAGGATGGTGGCCTGCATCGACTACAGAGGGCTGAACCAAATCAGCAAGAAATTTCACTATCCTCTTCCTCTCGTCCCATCGGCGCTCTTCACCAAGCTTGATCTATGCAGGGCATACAATCTGATGCGTATCGGAAAAGGAGACAAATGGAAGACAGTTTTTGTGACCCCTACTGGCCATTGGGAATATTTGATGATGCCCTATGACTTGGTCAACACCCCGTCCATCTTTCAGGACTTCATGCATGCTATCTTCTGAGACCTGCTGAATCGGTACATGTTGATATACATTGACTATATTCTTGTTTTTTCCAGTAACCCTGCTGAACAATTATACCATGTGAAGGAAGTTCTGAAATGGCTGCGTCAATACTCCTTGTTCCTGAAAGATGAAAAATGTGAGTTTCACCAAACCAAGATCCAGTTTCTGGGATATTATGTCTCAGACAGGGGTGTCAGCAAGGATGGGGGAAAGTTGACGCTATTAAGAACTGGCCAACTCCATCTACAATAATGGATCTTCAGAATCCAGAATCCAGAACTTCAACAGCATCGTATCTCCTCTCACGTCCGCATTGAATGGTGAACCCAAACTGTTAGAATGGACTGCAGAAACTATCAGGTATTTAACCATCTAAAACAAGCCTTTTGTGAAGCACCTGTTCTAGTCCATCCAGACCCTGAAAGACCTTTCACTGTGGAGGTAGATGCTTCATCAACTGGAGTGGGAGCCATCCTTTCTCAGCAGCAGGGGAAACCTAATCCTAATCTTCATCCCTGTGCCTACTTCTCTTACAAGTTTAATCCGGCAGAAAAGAAATACAACATCGGCGACCATGAACTCTTCACCATTAAGTTGGCTTTGAAAGAATGGCAACATTGGCTCGAGGGCACCCGGCATCCCTTCACCATGTTGACGGATCATAAAAATCTCCAGTACCTACAGGAAGCTAAACGGATGAACACCAGACAAGCCAGGTGGGCTCTATTCTTTACACATTTCGATTTCGTCATTGCTAACCTTCCAGGAAATAAAAATTGCAAAGCTGATGCTCTTTATAGAATGATTTCTCCTGAAGGTGACCACATGCCATCACAAGCCTTCTTCTGTCCCATCAAATGGAACGCGGAGGACACGATTCCTGAAACTCCAAATGTTCCACCGGGCTGCCCAGAAGGTTACAAGTATGTACCTTTACCTCACCATATTCTCTTAATTACTAAGTCACATACCTCTCCAGGTACTGGTCACCCTGGCATACAGCAAACCATCTCACTGCTTAAACATCGCTTCTGGTGGCCCAACATGGCTCAGGACATCAGAACGTTGATGATTGGGTGCAAGGATTGTGCAATGGCAAAAACACCATGACATCTTCCCAGTGGAAAACGTCATCCTCTACCTATCCCTCGTCGTCCCTGGTCGCATCTGGTAGTAGATTTTGCTACAGACATCCCAGTCTCTCAGAATCAGAATCAGCTTTATTGCCAGGCATGTTTACACATGCGAGGAATTTGTTTTAGTGACATAATCTCCACAGTGTAACAGGATGTCATATGCATGTACACATTTACAGGTGTGAAAATGTGCAGTTTAAATAAACATATGAAATATACATATGCAAATAAGTATACAATATATACAATTTGTATGTACACATGCAATTGTGAAGTGTGCAGTTGAAGTAAACAGTACAGACAATATGTATGCATGTATGTACAGAGTGCAAGTATGAAATGTACTATTGAGGTATACATAGTGCAAATATTAGGAGTTGTGTGTTCCATGGTGTTAATTGTTCATCAGATGGATTGCTTGAGGGAAGAAACTGTTCCTATGTCTGGTCGTTCTGGAGCTCAGGGCTCTGTAGCGCTGACCAGATGGTAACAGTTCAAAGAGGGAGTGTGCTGGATGTGAGGGGTCCAGAGTGATTTTCTTTGCTCTTTTGCTCACTCTGGAGGAGTACAGGTCTTGGAGAGTGGGGAGAGTTGTGCCAATTATTCGCTCAGCAGTCCGGACTACCCTCTGTAGTCTTCTGAGATTGAATTTGGTGGCTGAGCTGAACCAAACAGTTACCGAGGTGCAGAGGATGGATTCGATCATGGCAGTGTAAAACTGTTTCAGCAAATCCTGTGGCAGGTTGAACTTCTTCAGCTGACGAAGGAAGTACAACCTCTGCTGAGCCTTTTTCACAATGGAGTCAATGTGAATGTCCCACTTCAGGTCCTGGGAGATTGTGGTTCCCAGGAATCTGAATGACTCCACTGCTGTGACAATGCTGTCCATGATAGTTAGTGGGGGAAGAGCAGGGTGGTCTTTCCTGAAGTCCACTATCAACTCCACTGTATTGAGTGTGTTCAGCTCCAGGTTGTTAAGGCTGCACCAGACAGCCAGCCGCTCAACCTCCAGTCTGTAAGCAGACTCGTCACCGTCCTGGATGAGGCCGATCAGTGTGGTGTCGTCTGCAAACTTCAGGAGCTTGACAGATGGGTTATTAGAGGTGCAGTCATTTGTGTACAGGGAGAAGAGTAGTGGGGAGAGAACACAGCCCTGGGGGGCGCCAGTGCTGACGGTGCGGGTGCTAGATTTGAGTTTACCCAGTCGCACAAGCTGCTGCCGGTCTGTCAGAAAGCTGGTGATCCACTGACAGACAGAGGAGGGCACGGAGAGCTGGGTTAATTTGGGCTCTAGTAGTGATGGGATGATTGTGTTAAAGGCAGAGCTAAAGTCCACAAACAGGATCCTCACATAAGTCCCTGGTCTGTCTAGATGCTGCAGAACACAATGCAGTCCCATGTTGACTGCATCATTCACAGACCTGTTTGCTCTGTAGGCAAACTGCAAGGGGTCCAGTAAGGGTCCCGTGATGTCCTTCAGATAAGCCAGAACCAGTCTTTCAAATGATTTCATGACCACAGATGTTAGTCACAGGTCTGTAGTCATTAAGTTCGGTGATTTTGGGTTTCTTTGGGACGGGGATGATGGTGGAGCTTTTGAAGCATGAGGGTACTTCACACAGCTCCAGTGATGTGTGAAGATGGGGGCCAGCTGATCAGCACAGGCTTTCAGATAGGCTGGTGAAACAGTGTCTGGGCCTGGAGCCTTTCTTCTCTTGGTCTTCCTGAAGACCTGACACACATCATCTTCACTGAACTGGATTGAAGGTGTGACTGATTCGGGGGTTACGGAAGGTGAGAATTGGGCTTTTTCAAACCTGCAGTAGAACTCATTCAGGTCGTCTGCCAGTTGTTGAGTCACCACAGTGCTGGGGGATGGTGTCGTGTAGTTGGTTATGGCTTTCAGACCTTTCCACACTGAAGCAGAGTCATTGGAGGAAAATTTAATCCGTAATTTTTTCGGAATAATTCCTCTTTGCCACTCTGATCTCCTTTTCCAGTGTGTATTTGGCATGATTGTACAAGACTCTATCCCCAGTTCTGTGAGCATCCACTTTGGCCTGACGGAGCTGGCTGAGTTTCGCAGTGAACCATGGATCCTTTTCTCAAGGTAATACCTGCATTTGTGTGGTAGTAGACCGCTTCTCAAAAATGCTAGACTCATACCCCTTAAGGGTCTGCCCACAGGAAAATGCAGAACTGTTATTTCAGTATGTGTTTCGATATTTCGGCATACCTGAAAATATTGTGTCTGATAGAGGTCCTCAGTTTGTTTTCAGGGTATGGAGATCCTTTTTCAAACTCCTAGATGTGACCATCAGTCTCTTCTCTGCATACCACTCGCAGTCCAATGGCCAAACTGAACGCAAGATCCAAAAGTTTGGCCGTTTCCTCTGAACCTTCTGCCATAATCACCAGAACTCTTGGAGCCAGTTCCTCTCGTGGACCGAGTATGCATGGAACTCATTATGTCAGCAAGCAACTGGCATAACCCCTTTCCAGTGTGTGCTCGGCTACCAACCTCCCATGTTCCCCTGGATGGAAGAGCCATCAGAAGTCCCTTCTGTTCAGCACTGGTTCCAAGAGAGCGAGAGGGTATGGGAATCAGTGCACCATCACCTGCAGAGCGCTGTCAGGCTCCAGCAACAGCAGGCGGATGTTTGTTGTGCACCGACACCCAACATCCAGGTTGGGGACAGAGTCTGGCTGTCTACAAAGAATATATGCCCACGCCTACTACCGGATTCACCCAGTTTTCCATGTTTCATATCTCAAACTATATCACTCACCTGTCTCTCCTTCTCCCCTCACAGGACCTGGAGATGAAGCCTTCCTCTTAAAGAGGATTATGCCGTGTACACCGTTCGGCAGCTCCTGGACTCCAGGCACCGGGGTGGCAGGTTAGAATATCTTGTCGACTGTGAGGGATTCAGCCCAGAGGAACGTTCATGGGTCCCTAAGGGTGACATCCTGAATCCAGGAATCCTCTGTGACTTCCACACTGCCCACCCCAAAAAGCCCGCACCCCGGCTCCGTCCACCTCGGTGCCTGTCTAAGTGGTCCTCAGAAGCAGACCCTCAGGGGGGTACTGTCACGGATTTGCTAGGTTCTCCCTGCAAAAGACTGCAGAAGACTTTGCTTCTTTCTACCCGGAGAAGATTGAGGAAATCTGCCAGACCTTCACTTCAGCCCCGACTGCACTTACATCTCAGAGTATGCATTCCCCTACACCTTCGTTGTCACATTTCTCAACTGTGGCAGCAGAAGAGATTTTACAACTCATCCAGTCCTGCAATCCTACCACCTGCCCATTGGATCCACTCCCTTCCACTATGCTCCAGACCATCTTGCAAGACCTTTCACCCCTCATTTCCACTATCGCCAATAGATCCATAGCATCTGGTCAGGTACCAACTGCTTTTAATAGAGTATCTAAAGAGCATCTTTAGTATTCCCATCCTAAAGAAACCTGCTCTGGATCCATCAGTAACTACAGACCGGTATCACTTCTCTCATTTCTTTAAAAAATTCTTGAACGCATTGTCTATAATCAACTGTCTGTCTATCTCTCACAGAACAACCTCCAAGACCCCAACCAGTCTGGCTTTAACCCTCTGGGGCACATTTTTTCCTCTTCAACGTGAAGTCCACTTAAAATACTCCATCATTCATAGTCATACACGTACATCACAGACACATACACCACTCTTCACAGACACATAAATAAAACAACCAGAATCTCAGCGAATACTTGCCTCAAATACAAGATAAATATATGCATAGAAAGCTTGAAATGTCTACTTTTAAATAAGCAAATTCAAGTCAAAAACAAATAATCTATTTTTATGTAATCCGTAAGAAAGAAAGGAGTGGTCCGGTTTTGCCTAATTATCGCTAATGTGATCTAAACGCACTGTTCATATGCAAATGAACTGAGGTGATTCGGGTACTCACGTAGGCTACACGTCCCGAGACACAGGAATGACTCAGTACATGAAATACGGACCTGTGTGCTTGGAAATGACTTGGAAATGCCAGGGATGTGATGTTCACTTGTGTTCAGCTGAAAAGGAACTGTTTCCTAGAGTGGCAAAAAGATGTATACCTGTATAATTCTGGGTACTATGTGACAGAGTAGGTTGGTGGGCTTCTAAAAACCTTACACCCTTTTTTTATCTTGCACTCTTCCTGTTGACTCTTTTTTTTTGTTGTTGTTGCACAGTTTTGCCCTGATTGTGTCTTCTCTGTTATTACTAACGTCTAGTTATTTTGTGTGATAGTTAAATATTCTGTTTAAACTACAAACAAAAAATATACAATAATTTATTTTGTCCTCACATTCTTTCTTGTAACTCTTCTCTCAGTCACACACTTACCTGTAAGGCTCATTATGCAGCTCATTATGTGGGCCTTTGTCTTCTCAGGTGTGAATCACACTAATATTCATGATAGTTGACGCCTACTCGCATATGCCCTTTACAAACAAAATGTGTCTTAGAAAATTTAAATCAATATATTCTTTTCTGTGA